>NW_028263218.1:1501387-1801665 GCF_982192425.1 Myodes glareolus
ACAGTGAATTGAAGTGTTGGAACTGACTGCTTCTCTTTCAGAGAAACGCATGTGAGTTTCTGGTGAATGCTTGCAAGTTGCTTAAGGCACTTTCAAAGGAAAGTGATTTTCTCTGAAAGGGCAGCATTTAGAAACTGAAGCAACACGCCATTCACTTCGCACAGTGAATTGAAGTGTTGGAACAGACTGCTTCTCTTTAAGAGAAACGCATGTGAGTTTCTGGTGAATGCTTGTAAGTAGCTTAAGGCACTTTCAAAGGAAAGTGATTTTCTCTGAAAGGACAGCATTTAGAAAGTGAAGCAACACTCCATTCACTTGCACAGTGAATTGAAGTGTTGGAACAGACTGCTTCTTTTTCAGAGAAACGCATGTGAGTTTCTGGTGAATGCTTGTAAGTAGCTTAAGGCACTTTCAAAGGAAAGTGATTTTCTCTGAAAGGACAGCATTTAGAAAGTGAAGCAACACTCCATTCACTTCGCACAGTGAATTGAAGTGTTGGAACAGACTGCTTCTCTTTCAGAGAAACGCATGTGAGTTTCTTGTGAATTATTGCAAGTCGCTTAAGGCACTTTCAAAGGAAAGTGATTTTCTCTGAAAGGACAGCATTTAGAAACTGAAGCAACACTCCATTCACTTCGCACAGTGAATTGAAGTGTTGGAACAGACTGCTTCTCTTTCAGAGAAACGCATGTGAGTTTTTTGTGAATGCTTGAAAGTAGTTTAAGGCACTTTCAATGGAAAGTGATTTTCTCTGAAAGGACAGCATTTAGAAAGTGAGGCAACACTCCATTCACTTCGCACAGTGAATTGAAGTGTTGGAACAGACTGCTTCTCTTTCAGAGAAACGCATGTGAGTTTTTTATGAATGCTTGAAAGCAGTTTAATGCACTTTCAAAGGAAAGTGATTTTCTCTGAAAGGACAGCATTTAGAAAGTGAAGCAACATTCCATTCCCTTCGCACAATAAATTGAAGTGTTGGAACAGACTGCTTCTCTTTCATAGAAATGCATTAGTGTTTCTTGTGAATGCTTGCAAGTAGCTTAAGGCACATTCAAAGGAAAGTGATTTTCTCTGAAAGGACAGCATTTAGAAAGTGAAGCAACACTCCATTCACTTCGCACAGTGAATTGAAGTGTTGGAACAGACTGCTTCTCTTTCAGAGAAACGCATGTGCGTTTCTTCCTGATGCTTGCAAGTAGCTTAAGGCACTTTCAAAGGAAAGTGATTTTCTCTTAAAGGACAGCATTTAGAAAGTGAAGCAACACTCCATTCACTTCGCACAGTGAATTGAAGTGTTGGAACAGACTGCTTCTCTATCAGAGAAACGCATGTGAGTTTCTGGTGAATGCTTGTAAGTAGCTTAAGGCACTTTCAAAGGAAAGTGATTTTCTCTGAAAGGACAGCATTTAGAAAGTGAGGCAACACTCCATTCACTTCGCACAGTGAATTGAAGTGTTAGAACAGACTGCTTCTCTTTCAGAGAAATGCATGTGAGTTTAAGTTGAATGCTTGTAAGTAGCTTAAGGCACTTTTCAAAGAAAGTGATTTTCTCTGAAAGGACAGCATTTAGAAAGTGAAGCAACACTCCATTCACTTCGCAGAGTGAATTGAAGTATTGGAACAGACTGCTTCTCTTTCAGAGAAACGCATGTGATTTCTGGTGAATGCTTGTAAATAGCTTAAGGCACTTTCAAAGGAAAGTGATTTTCTCTGAAAGGACAGCATTTAGAAAGTGAAGCAACACTCCATTCACTTCGCACAGTGAATTGAAGTGTTGGGACAGACTGCTTCTCTTTCAGAGAAATGCATGTGAGTTTAAGTTGAATGCTTGTAAGTAGCTTAAGGCACTTTCAAAGGAAAGTGATTTTCTCTGAAAGGACAGCATTTAGAAAGTGAAGCAACACTCCATTCACTTTGTACAGTGAATTGAAGTGTTGTAACAGACTGCTTCTCTTTCAGAGAAATGCATGTGAGTTTCTGTTGAATGCTTGTAAGTAGCTTAAGGCACATTCAAAGGAAAGGGATTTTCTCTGAAAGGACAGCATTTAGAAACTGAAGCAACACTCCATTCACTTCGCACAGTGAATTGAAGTGTTGGAACAGACTGCTTCTCTTTCAGAGAAACGCATGTGAGTTTTTTGTGAATGCTTGAAAGTAGTTTAAGGCACTTTCAATGGAAAGTGATTTTCTCTGAAAGGACAGCATTTAGAAAGTGAGGCAACACTCCATTCACTTCGCACAGTGAATTGAAGTGTTGGAACAGACTGCTTCTCTTTCAGAGAAACGCATGTGAGTTTTTTATGAATGCTTGAAAGTAGTTTAATGCACTTTCAAAGGAAAGTGATTTTCTCTGAAAGGACAGCATTTAGAAAGTGAAGCAACACTCCATTCCCTTCGCACAATAAATTGAAGTGTTGGAACAGACTGCTTCTCTTTCAGAGAAACGCATGTGAGTTTCTTCCTAATGCTTGCAAGTAGCTTAAGGCACTTTCAAAGGAAAGTGATTTTCTCTGAAAGGACAGCATTTAGAAAGTGTAGCAACACTCCATTCACTTCGCACAGTGAATTGAAGTGTTGTAACAGACTGCTTCTCTTTCAGAGAAACGCATGTGAGTTTCTTCCTGATGCTTGCAAGTAGCTTAAGGCACTTTCAAAGGAAAGTGATTTTCTCTGAAAGGACAGCATTTAGAAAGTGAAGCAACACTCCATTCCCTTCGTGCATTGAATTGAAGTGATGGAACAGACTGTTTCTCTTTCAGAGAAACGCATGTGAGTTTCTGGTGAATGCTTGTAAGTAGCTTAAGGCACTTTCAAAGGAAAGTGATTTTCTCTGAAAGGACAGCATTTAGAAAGTGAAGCAACACTCCATTCACTTCGCACAGTTAATTGAAGTGTTGGAACAGACTGCTTCTCTTTCAGAGAAATGCATGTGAGTTTCTGTTGAATGCTTGTAAGTAGCTTAAGGCACTTTCAAAGGAAAGTGATTTTCTCTGAAAGGACAGCATTTAGAAAGTGAAGCAACACTCCATTCACTTCGCAGAGTGAATTGAAGTATTGGAACAGACTGCTTCTCTTTCAGAGAAACGCATGTGAGTTTCTGTTGAATGCTTGTAAGTAGCTTAAGGCACTTTCAAAGGAAAGTGATTTTCTCTGAAAGGACAGCATTTAGAAACTGAAGCAACACTCCATTCACTTCGCACAGTGAATTGAAGTGTTGGAACAGACTGCTTCTCTTTCAGAGAAACGCATGTGAGTTTCTTTTGAATGCTTGCAAGTTGCTTAAGGCACTTTCAAAGGAAAGTGATTTTCTCTGAAAGGACAGCATTTAGAAACTGAAGCAACACTCCATTCACTTCGCACAGTGAATTGAAGTGTTGGAACAGACTGCTTCTCTTTAAGAGAAACGCATGTGAGTTTTTTGTGAATGCTTGAAAGTAGTTTAAGGCACTTTCAAAGGAAAGTGATTTTCTCTGAAAGGACAGCATTTAGAAACTGAAGCAACACTCCATTCACTTCGCACGGTGAATTGAAGTGTTGGAACAGACTGCTTCTCTTTCAGAGAAACGCATGTGAGTTTCTGGTGAATGCTTGTAAGTAGCTTAAGGCACTTTCACAGGAAAGTGATTTTCTCTGAAAGGACAGCATTTAGAACGTGAGGCAACACTCTATTCACTTCACACAGTGAATTGAAGTGTTGGAACAGACTGCTTCTCTTTCAGAGAAACGCATGTGAGTTTCTTCCTAATGCTTGCAAGTAGCTTAAGGCACTATCAAAGGAAAGTGATTTTCTCTGAAAGGACAGCATTTAGAAAGTGAGGCAAAACTCCATTCACTTCACACAGTGAATTGAAGTGTTGGAACAGACTGCTTCTCTTTCAGAGAAACGCATGTGAGTTTCTGGTGAATGCTTTAAGTAGCTTAAGGCACTTTCAAAGGAAAGTGATTTTCTCTGAAAGGACAGCATTTAGAAAGTGAAGCAACACTCCATTCACTTCGCACAGTGAATTGAAGTGTTGGAACAGACTGCTTCGCTTTCAGAGAAATGCATGAGAGTTTTTTGTGAATGCTTGAAAGTAGTTTAAGGCACTTTCAAAGGAAAGTGATTTTCTCTGAAATGACAGCATTTAGAAACTGAAGCAACACTCCATTCCCTTCGCACAATAAATTGAAGTGTTGGAACAGACTGCTTCTCTTTCAGAGAAACGCATGTGAGTTTCTGGTGAATGCTTGTAAGTAGCTTAAGGCACTTTCAAAGGAAAGTGATTTTCTCTGAAAGGACAGCATTTAGAACGTGAGGCAACACTCTATTCACTTCACACAGTGAATTGAAGTGTTGCAACAGACTGCTTCTCTTTCAGAGAAACGCATGTGAGTTTCTTCCTAATGCTTGCAAGTAGCTTAAGGCACTATCAAAGGAAAGTGATTTTCTCTGAAAGGACAGCATTTAGAAAGTGAAGCAACACTCCATTCACTTCGCACAGTGAATTGAAGTGTTGGAACAGACTGCTTCTCTTTCAGAGAAACGCAAGTGAGTTTTTTATGAATGCTTGAAAGAAGTTTAAGGCACTTTCAAAGGAAAGTGATTTTCTCTGAAAGGACAGCATTTAGAAAGTGAGGCAACACTCCATTCACTTCGCACAGTGAATTGAAGTGTTGGAACAGACTGCTTCTCTTTCAGAGAAACGCATGTGTGTTTCTTCCTAATGCTTGCAAGTAGCTTAAGGCACTTTCAAAGGAAAGTGATTTTCTCTGAAAGGACAGCATTTAGAAAGTGAAGCAACACTCCATTCACTTCGCACAGTGAATTGAAGTGTCGGAACTGACTGCTTCTCTTTCAGAGAAACGCATGTGAGTTTCTGGTGAATGCTTGCAAGTTGCTTAAGGCACTTTCAAAGGAAAGTGATTTTCTCTGAAAGGGCAGCATTTAGAAACTGAAGCAACACGCCATTCACTTCGCACAGTGAATTGAAGTGTTGGAACAGACTGCTTCTCTTTAAGAGAAACGCATGTGAGTTTCTGGTGAATGCTTGTAAGTAGCTTAAGGCACGTTCAAAGGAAAGTGATTTTCTCTGAAAGGACAGCATTTAGAAAGTGAAGCAACACTCCATTCACTTGCACAGTGAATTGAAGTGTTGGAACAGACTGCTTCTTTTTCAGAGAAACGCATGTGAGTTTCTGGTGAATGCTTGTAAGTAGCTTAAGGCACTTTCAAAGGAAAGTGATTTTCTCTGAAAGGACAGCATTTAGAAAGTGAAGCAACACTCCATTCACTTGGCACAGTGAATTGAAGTGTTGGAACAGACTGCTTCTCTTTCAGAGAAACGCATGTGAGTTTCTTGTGAATTATTGCAAGTCGCTTAAGGCACTTTCAAAGGAAAGTGATTTTCTCTGAAAGGACAGCATTTAGAAACTGAAGCAACACTCCATTCACTTCGCACAGTGAATTGAAGTGTTGGAACAGACTGCTTCTCTTTCAGAGAAACGCATGTGAGTTTTTTGTGAATGCTTGAAAGTAGTTTAAGGCACTTTCAATGGAAAGTGATTTTCTCTGAAAGGACAGCATTTAGAAAGTGAGGCAACACTCCATTCACTTCGCACAGTGAATTGAAGTGTTGGAACAGACTGCTTCTCTTTCAGAGAAACGCATGTGAGTTTTTTATGAATGCTTGAAAGCAGTTTAATGCACTTTCAAAGGAAAGTGATTTTCTCTGAAAGGACAGCATTTAGAAAGTGAAGCAACATTCCATTCCCTTCGTACAATAAATTGAAGTGTTGGAACAGACTGCTTCTCTTTCATAGAAATGCATTAGTGTTTCTTGTGAATGCTTGCAAGTAGCTTAAGGCACATTCAAAGGAAAGTGATTTTCTCTGAAAGGACAGCATTTAGAAAGTGAAGCAACACTCCATTCACTTCGCACAGTGAATTGAAGTGTTGGAACAGACTGCTTCTCTTTCAGAGAAACGCATGTGCGTTTCTTCCTGATGCTTGCAAGTAGCTTAAGGCACTTTCAAAGGAAAGTGATTTTCTCTTAAAGGACAGCATTTAGAAAGTGAAGCAACACTCCATTCACTTCGCACAGTGAATTGAAGTGTTGGAACAGACTGCTTCTCTATCAGAGAAACGCATGTGAGTTTCTGGTGAATGCTTGTAAGTAGCTTAAGGCACTTTCAAAGGAAAGTGATTTTCTCTGAAAGGACAGCATTTAGAAAGTGAGGCAACACTCCATTCACTTCGCACAGTGAATTGAAGTGTTAGAACAGACTGCTTCTCTTTCAGAGAAATGCATGTGAGTTTAAGTTGAATGCTTGTAAGTAGCTTAAGGCACTTTTCAAAGAAAGTGATTTTCTCTGAAAGGACAGCATTTAGAAAGTGAAGCAACACTCCATTCACTTCGCAGAGTGAATTGAAGTATTGGAACAGACTGCTTCTCTTTCAGAGAAACGCATGTGATTTCTGGTGAATGCTTGTAAGTAGCTTAAGGCACTTTCAAAGGAAAGTGATTTTCTCTGAAAGGACAGCATTTAGAAAGTGAAGCAACACTCCATTCACTTCGCACAGTGAATTGAAGTGTTGGGACAGACTGCTTCTCTTTCAGAGAAATGCATGTGAGTTTAAGTTGAATGCTTGTAAGTAGCTTAAGGCACTTTCAAAGGAAAGTGATTTTCTCTGAAAGGACAGCATTTAGAAAGTGAAGCAACACTCCATTCACTTTGTACAGTGAATTGAAGTGTTGGAACAGACTGCTTCTCTTTCAGAGAAATGCATGTGAGTTTCTGTTGAATGCTTGTAAGTAGCTTAAGGCACATTCAAAGGAAAGGGATTTTCTCTGAAAGGACAGCATTTAGAAACTGAAGCAACACTCCATTCACTTCGCACAGTGAATTGAAGTGTTGGAACAGACTGCTTCTCTTTCAGAGAAACGCATGTGAGTTTTTTGTGAATGCTTGAAAGTAGTTTAAGGCACTTTCAATGGAAAGTGATTTTCTCTGAAAGGACAGCATTTAGAAAGTGAGGCAACACTCCATTCACTTCGCACAGTGAATTGAAGTGTTGGAACAGACTGCTTCTCTTTCAGAGAAACGCATGTGAGTTTTTTATGAATGCTTGAAAGTAGTTTAATGCACTTTCAAAGGAAAGTGATTTTCTCTGAAAGGACAGCATTTAGAAAGTGAAGCAACACTCCATTCCCTTCGCACAATAAATTGAAGTGTTGGAACAGACTGCTTCTCTTTCATAGAAACGCATTAGTGTTTCTTGTGAATGCTTGCAAGTAGCTTAAGGCACATTCAAAGGAAAGTGATTTTCTCTGAAAGGACAGCATTTAGAAAGTGAAGCAACACTCCATTCACTTCGCACAGTGAATTGAAGTGTTGGAACAGACTGCTTCTCTTTCAGAGAAACGCATGTGAGTTTCTTCCTGATGCTTGCAAGTAGCTTAAGGCACTTTCAAAGGAAAGTGATTTTCTCGATTTTCTCTTAAAGGACAGCATTTAGAAAGTGAAGCAACACTCCATTCACTTCGCACAGTGAATTGAAGTGTTGGAACAGACTGCTTCTCTATCAGAGAAACGCATGTGAGTTTCTGGTGAATGCTTGTAAGTAGCTTAAGGCACTTTCAAAGGAAAGTGATTTTCTCTGAAAGGACAGCATTTAGAAAGTGAAGCAACACTCCATTCACTTCGCACAGTGAATTGAAGTGTTAGAACAGACTGCTTCTCTTTCAGAGAAATGCATGTGAGTTTAAGTTGAATGCTTGTAAGTAGCTTAAGGCACTTTCCAAAGAAAGTGATTTTCTCTGAAAGGACAGCATTTAGAAAGTGAAGCAACACTCCATTCACTTCGCAGAGTGAATTGAAGTATTGGAACAGACTGCTTCTCTTTCAGAGAAACGCATGTGATTTCTGGTGAATGCTTTTAAGTAGCTTAAGGCACTTTCAAAGGAAAGTGATTTTCTCTGAAAGGACAGCATTTAGAAAGTGAAGCAACACTCCATTCACTTCGCACAGTGAATTGAAGTGTTGGAACAGACTGCTTCTCTTTCAGAGAAATGCATGTGAGTTTAAGTTGAATGCTTGTAAGTAACTTAAGGCACTTTCAAAGGAAAGTGATTTTCTCTGAAAGGACAGCATTTAGAAAGTGAAGCAACACTCCATTCACTTTGTACAGTGAATTGAAGTGTTGGAACAGACTGCTTCTCTTTCAGAGAAATGCATGTGAGTTTCTGTTGAATGCTTGTAAGTAGCTTAAGGCACATTCAAAGGAAAGGGATTTTCTCTGAAAGGACAGCATTTAGAAACTGAAGCAACACTCCATTCACTTCGCACAGTGAATTGAAGTGTTGGAACAGACTGCTTCTCTTTCAGAGAAACGCATGTGAGTTTTTTGTGAATGCTTGAAAGTAGTTTAAGGCACTTTCAATGGAAAGTGATTTTCTCTGAAAGGACAGCATTTAGAAAGTGAGGCAACACTCCATTCACTTCGCACAGTGAATTGAAGTGTTGGAACAGACTGCTTCTCTTTCAGAGAAACGCATGTGAGTTTTTTATGAATGCTTGAAAGTAGTTTAATGCACTTTCAAAGGAAAGTGATTTTCTCTGAAAGGACAGCATTTAGAAAGTGAAGCAACACTCCATTCACTTGCACAGTGAATTGAAGTGTTGGAACAGACTGCTTCTCTTTCAGAGAAACGCATGTGTGTTTCTTCCTAATGCTTGCAAGTAGCTTAAGGCACTTTCAAAGGAAAGTGATTTTCTCTGAAAGGACAGCATTTAGAAAGTGAAGCAACACTCCATTCACTTCGCACAGTGAATTGAAGTGTTGGAACTGACTGCTTCTCTTTCAGAGAAACGCATGTGAGTTTCTGGTGAATGCTTGCAAGTTGCTTAAGGCACTTTCAAAGGAAAGTGATTTTCTCTGAAAGGGCAGCATTTAGAAACTGAAGCAACACGCCATTCACTTCGCACAGTGAATTGAAGTGTTGGAACAGACTGCTTCTCTTTAAGAGAAACGCATGTGAGTTTCTGGTGAATGCTTGTAAGTAGCTTAAGGCACTTTCAAAGGAAAGTGATTTTCTCTGAAAGGACAGCATTTAGAAAGTGAAGCAACACTCCATTCACTTGCACAGTGAATTGAAGTGTTGGAACAGACTGCTTCTTTTTCAGAGAAACGCATGTGAGTTTCTGGTGAATGCTTGTAAGTAGCTTAAGGCACTTTCAAAGGAAAGTGATTTTCTCTGAAAGGACAGCATTTAGAAAGTGAAGCAACACTCCATTCACTTCGCACAGTGAATTGAAGTGTTGGAACAGACTGCTTCTCTTTCAGAGAAACGCATGTGAGTTTCTTGTGAATTATTGCAAGTCGCTTAAGGCACTTTCAAAGGAAAGTGATTTTCTCTGAAAGGACAGCATTTAGAAAGTGAAGCAACACTCCATTCACTTCGCACAGTGAATTGAAGTGTTGGAACAGACTGCTTCTCTTTCAGAGAAACGCATGTGCGTTTCTTCCTGATGCTTGCAAGTAGCTTAAGGCACTTTCAAAGGAAAGTGATTTTCTCTTAAAGGACAGCATTTAGAAAGTGAAGCAACACTCCATTCACTTCGCACAGTGAATTGAAGTGTTGGAACAGACTGCTTCTCTATCAGAGAAACGCATGTGAGTTTCTGGTGAATGCTTGTAAGTAGCTTAAGGCACTTTCAAAGGAAAGTGATTTTCTCTGAAAGGACAGCATTTAGAAAGTGAGGCAACACTCCATTCACTTCGCACAGTGAATTGAAGTGTTAGAACAGACTGCTTCTCTTTCAGAGAAATGCATGTGAGTTTAAGTTGAATGCTTGTAAGTAGCTTAAGGCACTTTTCAAAGAAAGTGATTTTCTCTGAAAGGACAGCATTTAGAAAGTGAAGCAACACTCCATTCACTTCGCAGAGTGAATTGAAGTATTGGAACAGACTGCTTCTCTTTCAGAGAAACGCATGTGATTTCTGGTGAATGCTTGTAAGTAGCTTAAGGCACTTTCAAAGGAAAGTGATTTTCTCTGAAAGGACAGCATTTAGAAAGTGAAGCAACACTCCATTCACTTCGCACAGTGAATTGAAGTGTTGGGACAGACTGCTTCTCTTTCAGAGAAATGCATGTGAGTTTAAGTTGAATGCTTGTAAGTAGCTTAAGGCACTTTCAAAGGAAAGTGATTTTCTCTGAAAGGACAGCATTTAGAAAGTGAAGCAACACTCCATTCACTTTGTACAGTGAATTGAAGTGTTGGAACAGACTGCTTCTCTTTCAGAGAAATGCATGTGAGTTTCTGTTGAATGCTTGTAAGTAGCTTAAGGCACATTCAAAGGAAAGGGATTTTCTCTGAAAGGACAGCATTTAGAAACTGAAGCAACACTCCATTCACTTCGCACAGTGAATTGAAGTGTTGGAACAGACTGCTTCTCTTTCAGAGAAACGCATGTGAGTTTTTTGTGAATGCTTGAAAGTAGTTTAAGGCACTTTCAATGGAAAGTGATTTTCTCTGAAAGGACAGCATTTAGAAAGTGAGGCAACACTCCATTCACTTCGCACAGTGAATTGAAGTGTTGGAACAGACTGCTTCTCTTTCAGAGAAACGCATGTGAGTTTTTTATGAATGCTTGAAAGTAGTTTAATGCACTTTCAAAGGAAAGTGATTTTCTCTGAAAGGACAGCATTTAGAAAGTGAAGCAACATTCCATTCCCTTCGCACAATAAATTGAAGTGTTGGAACAGACTGCTTCTCTTTCATAGAAATGCATTAGTGTTTCTTGTGAATGCTTGCAAGTAGCTTAAGGCACATTCAAAGGAAAGTGATTTTCTCTGAAAGGACAGCATTTAGAAAGTGAAGCAACACTCCATTCACTTCGCACAGTGAATTGAAGTGTTGGAACAGACTGCTTCTCTTTCAGAGAAACGCATGTGCGTTTCTTCCTGATGCTTGCAAGTAGCTTAAGGCACTTTCAAAGGAAAGTGATTTTCTCTTAAAGGACAGCATTTAGAAAGTGAAGCAACACTCCATTCACTTCGCACAGTGAATTGAAGTGTTGGAACAGACTGCTTCTCTTTCAGAGAAACGCATGTGAGTTTTTTGTGAATGCTTGAAAGTAGTTTAAGGCACTTTCAATGGAAAGTGATTTTCTCTGAAAGGACAGCATTTAGAAAGTGAGGCAACACTCCATTCACTTCGCACAGTGAATTGAAGTGTTGGAACAGACTGCTTCTCTTTCAGAGAAACGCATGTGAGTTTTTTATGAATGCTTGAAAGTAGTTTAATGCACTTTCAAAGGAAAGTGATTTTCTCTGAAAGGACAGCATTTAGAAAGTGAAGCAACACTCCATTCCCTTCGCACAATAAATTGAAGTGTTGGAACAGACTGCTTCTCTTTCATAGAAACGCATTAGTGTTTCTTGTGAATGCTTGCAAGTAGCTTAAGGCACATTCAAAGGAAAGTGATTTTCTCTGAAAGGACAGCATTTAGAAAGTGAAGCAACACTCCATTCACTTCGCACAGTGAATTGAAGTGTTGGAACAGACTGCTTCTCTTTCAGAGAAACGCATGTGAGTTTCTTCCTGATGCTTGCAAGTAGCTTAAGGCACTTTCAAAGGAAAGTGATTTTCTCGATTTTCTCTTAAAGGACAGCATTTAGAAAGTGAAGCAACACTCCATTCACTTCGCACAGTGAATTGAAGTGTTGGAACAGACTGCTTCTCTATCAGAGAAACGCATGTGAGTTTCTGGTGAATGCTTGTAAGTAGCTTAAGGCACTTTCAAAGGAAAGTGATTTTCTCTGAAAGGACAGCATTTAGAAAGTGAAGCAACACTCCATTCACTTCGCACAGTGAATTGAAGTGTTAGAACAGACTGCTTCTCTTTCAGAGAAATGCATGTGAGTTTAAGTTGAATGCTTGTAAGTAGCTTAAGGCACTTTCCAAAGAAAGTGATTTTCTCTGAAAGGACAGCATTTAGAAAGTGAAGCAACACTCCATTCACTTCGCAGAGTGAATTGAAGTATTGGAACAGACTGCTTCTCTTTCAGAGAAACGCATGTGATTTCTGGTGAATGCTTTTAAGTAGCTTAAGGCACTTTCAAAGGAAAGTGATTTTCTCTGAAAGGACAGCATTTAGAAAGTGAAGCAACACTCCATTCACTTCGCACAGTGAATTGAAGTGTTGGAACAGACTGCTTCTCTTTCAGAGAAATGCATGTGAGTTTAAGTTGAATGCTTGTAAGTAACTTAAGGCACTTTCAAAGGAAAGTGATTTTCTCTGAAAGGACAGCATTTAGAAAGTGAAGCAACACTCCATTCACTTTGTACAGTGAATTGAAGTGTTGGAACAGACTGCTTCTCTTTCAGAGAAATGCATGTGAGTTTCTGTTGAATGCTTGTAAGTAGCTTAAGGCACATTCAAAGGAAAGGGATTTTCTCTGAAAGGACAGCATTTAGAAACTGAAGCAACACTCCATTCACTTCGCACAGTGAATTGAAGTGTTGGAACAGACTGCTTCTCTTTCAGAGAAACGCATGTGAGTTTTTTGTGAATGCTTGAAAGTAGTTTAAGGCACTTTCAATGGAAAGTGATTTTCTCTGAAAGGACAGCATTTAGAAAGTGAGGCAACACTCCATTCACTTCGCACAGTGAATTGAAGTGTTGGAACAGACTGCTTCTCTTTCAGAGAAACGCATGTGAGTTTTTTATGAATGCTTGAAAGTAGTTTAATGCACTTTCAAAGGAAAGTGATTTTCTCTGAAAGGACAGCATTTAGAAAGTGAAGCAACACTCCATTCACTTCGCACAGTGAATTGAAGTGTTGGAACAGACTGCTTCTCTTTCAGAGAAACGCATGTGAGTTTTTTATGAATGCTTGAAAGAAGTTTAAGGCACTTTCAAAGGAAAGTGATTTTCTCTGAAAGGACAGCATTTAGAAAGTGAGGCAACACTCCATTCACTTCGCACAGTGAATTGAAGTGTTGGAACAGACTGCTTCTCTTTCAGAGAAACGCATGTGTGTTTCTTCCTAATGCTTGCAAGTAGCTTAAGGCACTTTCAAAGGAAAGTGATTTTCTCTGAAAGGACAGCATTTAGAAAGTGAAGCAACACTCCATTCACTTCGCACAGTGAATTGAAGTGTTGGAACTGACTGCTTCTCTTTCAGAGAAACGCATGTGAGTTTCTGGTGAATGCTTGCAAGTTGCTTAAGGCACTTTCAAAGGAAAGTGATTTTCTCTGAAAGGGCAGCATTTAGAAACTGAAGCAACACGCCATTCACTTCGCACAGTGAATTGAAGTGTTGGAACAGACTGCTTCTCTTTAAGAGAAACGCATGTGAGTTTCTGGTGAATGCTTGTAAGTAGCTTAAGGCACTTTCAAAGGAAAGTGATTTTCTCTGAAAGGACAGCATTTAGAAAGTGAAGCAACACTCCATTCACTTGCACAGTGAATTGAAGTGTTGGAACAGACTGCTTCTTTTTCAGAGAAACGCATGTGAGTTTCTGGTGAATGCTTGTAAGTAGCTTAAGGCACTTTCAAAGGAAAGTGATTTTCTCTGAAAGGACAGCATTTAGAAAGTGAAGCAACACTCCATTCACTTCGCACAGTGAATTGAAGTGTTGGAACAGACTGCTTCTCTTTCAGAGAAACGCATGTGAGTTTCTTGTGAATTATTGCAAGTCGCTTAAGGCACTTTCAAAGGAAAGTGATTTTCTCTGAAAGGACAGCATTTAGAAACTGAAGCAACACTCCATTCACTTCGCACAGTGAATTGAAGTGTTGGAACAGACTGCTTCTCTTTCAGAGAAACGCATGTGAGTTTTTTGTGAATGCTTGTAAGTAGCTTAAGGCACATTCAAAGGAAAGGGATTTTCTCTGAAAGGACAGCATTTAGAAACTGAAGCAACACTCCATTCACTTCGCAGAGTGAATTGAAGTATTGGAACAGACTGCTTCTCTTTCAGAGAAACGCATGTGATTTCTGGTGAATGCTTGTAAGTAGCTTAAGGCACTTTCAAAGGAAAGTGATTTTCTCTGAAAGGACAGCATTTAGAAAGTGAAGCAACACTCCATTCACTTCGCACAGTGAATTGAAGTGTTGGGACAGACTGCTTCTCTTTCAGAGAAATGCATGTGAGTTTAAGTTGAATGCTTGTAAGTAGCTTAAGGCACTTTCAAAGGAAAGTGATTTTCTCTGAAAGGACAGCATTTAGAAAGTGAAGCAACACTCCATTCACTTTGTACAGTGAATTGAAGTGTTGGAACAGACTGCTTCTCTTTCAGAGAAATGCATGTGAGTTTCTGTTGAATGCTTGTAAGTAGCTTAAGGCACATTCAAAGGAAAGGGATTTTCTCTGAAAGGACAGCATTTAGAAACTGAAGCAACACTCCATTCACTTCGCACAGTGAATTGAAGTGTTGGAACAGGCTGCTTCTCTTTCAGAGAAACGCATGTGAGTTTTTTGTGAATGCTTGAAAGTAGTTTAAGGCACTTTCAATGGAAAGTGATTTTCTCTGAAAGGACAGCATTTAGAAAGTGAGGCAACACTCCATTCACTTCGCACAGTGAATTGAAGTGTTGGAACAGACTGCTTCTCTTTCAGAGAAACGCATGTGATTTTTTTATGAATGCTTGAAAGTAGTTTAATGCACTTTCAAAGGAAAGTGATTTTCTCTGAAAGGACAGCATTTAGAAAGTGAAGCAACACTCCATTCCCTTCGCACAATAAATTGAAGTGTTGGAACAGACTGCTTCTCTTTCATAGAAACGCATTAGTGTTTCTTGTGAATGCTTGCAAGTAGCTTAAGGCACATTCAAAGGAAAGTGATTTTCTCTGAAAGGACAGCATTTAGAAAGTGAAGCAACACTCCATTCACTTCGCACAGTGAATTGAAGTGTTGGAACAGACTGCTTCTCTTTCAGAGAAACGCATGTGAGTTTCTTCCTGATGCTTGCAAGTAGCTTAAGGCACTTTCAAAGGAAAGTGATTTTCTCGATTTTCTCTTAAAGGACAGCATTTAGAAAGTGAAGCAACACTCCATTCACTTCGCACAGTGAATTGAAGTGTTGGAACAGACTGCTTCTCTATCAGAGAAACGCATGTGAGTTTCTGGTGAATGCTTGTAAGTAGCTTAAGGCACTTTCAAAGGAAAGTGATTTTCTCTGAAAGGACAGCATTTAGAAAGTGAAGCAACACTCCATTCACTTCGCACAGTGAATTGAAGTGTTAGAACAGACTGCTTCTCTTTCAGAGAAATGCATGTGAGTTTAAGTTGAATGCTTGTAAGTAGCTTAAGGCACTTTCCAAAGAAAGTGATTTTCTCTGAAAGGACAGCATTTAGAAAGTGAAGCAACACTCCATTCACTTCGCAGAGTGAATTGAAGTATTGGAACAGACTGCTTCTCTTTCAGAGAAACGCATGTGATTTCTGGTGAATGCTTTTAAGTAGCTTAAGGCACTTTCAAAGGAAAGTGATTTTCTCTGAAAGGACAGCATTTAGAAAGTGAAGCAACACTCCATTCACTTCGCACAGTGAATTGAAGTGTTGGAACAGACTGCTTCTCTTTCAGAGAAATGCATGTGAGTTTAAGTTGAATGCTTGTAAGTAACTTAAGGCACTTTCAAAGGAAAGTGATTTTCTCTGAAAGGACAGCATTTAGAAAGTGAAGCAACACTCCATTCACTTTGTACAGTGAATTGAAGTGTTGGAACAGACTGCTTCTCTTTCAGAGAAATGCATGTGAGTTTCTGTTGAATGCTTGTAAGTAGCTTAAGGCACATTCAAAGGAAAGGGATTTTCTCTGAAAGGACAGCATTTAGAAACTGAAGCAACACTCCATTCACTTCGCACAGTGAATTGAAGTGTTGGAACAGACTGCTTCTCTTTCAGAGAAACGCATGTGAGTTTTTTGTGAATGCTTGAAAGTAGTTTAAGGCACTTTCAATGGAAAGTTATTTTCTCTGAAAGGACAGCATTTAGAAAGTGAGGCAACACTCCATTCACTTCGCACAGTGAATTGAAGTGTTGGAACAGACTGCTTCTCTTTCAGAGAAACGCATGTGAGATTTTTATGAATGCTTGAAAGTAGTTTAATGCACTTTCAAAGGAAAGTGATTTTCTCTGAAAGGACAGCATTTAGAAAGTGAAGCAACACTCCATTCACTTCGCACAGTGAATTGAAGTGTTGGAACAGACTGCTTCTCTTTCAGAGAAACGCATGTGAGTTTTTTATGAATGCTTGAAAGAAGTTTAAGGCACTTTCAAAGGAAAGTGATTTTCTCTGAAAGGACAGCATTTAGAAAGTGAGGCAACACTCCATTCACTTCGCACAGTGAATTGAAGTGTTGGAACAGACTGCTTCTCTTTCAGAGAAACGCATGTGTGTTTCTTCCTAATGCTTGCAAGTAGCTTAAGGCACTTTCAAAGGAAAGTGATTTTCTCTGAAAGGACAGCATTTAGAAAGTGAAGCAACACTCCATTCACTTCGCACAGTGAATTGAAGTGTTGGAACTGACTGCTTCTCTTTCAGAGAAACGCATGTGAGTTTCTGGTGAATGCTTGCAAGTTGCTTAAGGCACTTTCAAAGGAAAGTGATTTTCTCTGAAAGGGCAGCATTTAGAAACTGAAGCAACACGCCATTCACTTCGCACAGTGAATTGAAGTGTTGGAACAGACTGCTTCTCTTTAAGAGAAACGCATGTGAGTTTCTGGTGAATGCTTGTAAGTAGCTTAAGGCACTTTCAAAGGAAAGTGATTTTCTCTGAAAGGACAGCATTTAGAAAGTGAAGCAACACTCCATTCACTTGCACAGTGAATTGAAGTGTTGGAACAGACTGCTTCTTTTTCAGAGAAACGCATGTGAGTTTCTGGTGAATGCTTGTAAGTAGCTTAAGGCACTTTCAAAGGAAAGTGATTTTCTCTGAAAGGACAGCATTTAGAAAGTGAAGCAACACTCCATTCACTTCGCACAGTGAATTGAAGTGTTGGAACAGACTGCTTCTCTTTCAGAGAAACGCATGTGAGTTTCTTGTGAATTATTGCAAGTCGCTTAAGGCACTTTCAAAGGAAAGTGATTTTCTCTGAAAGGACAGCATTTAGAAAGTGAAGCAACACTCCATTCACTTCGCACAGTGAATTGAAGTGTTGGAACAGACTGCTTCTCTTTCAGAGAAACGCATGTGAGTTTTTTGTGAATGCTTGAAAGTAGTTTAAGGCACTTTCAATGGAAAGTGATTTTCTCTGAAAGGACAGCATTTAGAAAGTGAGGCAACACTCCATTCACTTCGCACAGTGAATTGAAGTGTTGGAACAGACTGCTTCTCTTTCAGAGAAACGCATGTGAGTTTTTTATGAATGCTTGAAAGCAGTTTAATGCACTTTCAAAGGAAAGTGATTTTCTCTGAAAGGACAGTATTTAGAAAGTGAAGCAACATTCCATTCCCTTCGCACAATAAATTGAAGTGTTGGAACAGACTGCTTCTCTTTCATAGAAATGCATTAGTGTTTCTTGTGAATGCTTGCAAGTAGCTTAAGGCACATTCAAAGGAAAGTGATTTTCTCTGAAAGGACAGCATTTAGAAAGTGAAGCAACACTCCATTCACTTCGCACAGTGAATTGAAGTGTTGGAACAGACTGCTTCTCTTTCAGAGAAACGCATGTGCGTTTCTTCCTGATGCTTGCAAGTAGCTTAAGGCACTTTCAAAGGAAAGTGATTTTCTCTTAAAGGACAGCATTTAGAAAGTGAAGCAACACTCCATTCACTTCGCACAGTGAATTGAAGTGTTGGAACAGACTGCTTCTCTATCAGAGAAACGCATGTGAGTTTCTGGTGAATGCTTGTAAGTAGCTTAAGGCACTTTCAAAGGAAAGTGATTTTCTCTGAAAGGACAGCATTTAGAAAGTGAGGCAACACTCCATTCACTTCGCACAGTGAATTGAAGTGTTAGAACAGACTGCTTCTCTTTCAGAGAAATGCATGTGAGTTTAAGTTGAATGCTTGTAAGTAGCTTAAGGCACTTTTCAAAGAAAGTGATTTTCTCTGAAAGGACAGCATTTAGAAAGTGAAGCAACACTCCATTCACTTCGCAGAGTGAATTGAAGTATTGGAACAGACTGCTTCTCTTTCAGAGAAACGCATGTGATTTCTGGTGAATGCTTGTAAGTAGCTTAAGGCACTTTCAAAGGAAAGTGATTTTCTCTGAAAGGACAGCATTTAGAAAGTGAAGCAACACTCCATTCACTTCGCACAGTGAATTGAAGTGTTGGGACAGACTGCTTCTCTTTCAGAGAAATGCATGTGAGTTTAAGTTGAATGCTTGTAAGTAGCTTAAGGCACTTTCAAAGGAAAGTGATTTTCTCTGAAAGGACAGCATTTAGAAAGTGAAGCAACACTCCATTCACTTTGTACAGTGAATTGAAGTGTTGGAACAGACTGCTTCTCTTTCAGAGAAATGCATGTGAGTTTCTGTTGAATGCTTGTAAGTAGCTTAAGGCACATTCAAAGGAAAGGGATTTTCTCTGAAAGGACAGCATTTAGAAACTGAAGCAACACTCCATTCACTTCGCACAGTGAATTGAAGTGTTGGAACAGACTGCTTCTCTTTCAGAGAAACGCATGTGAGTTTTTTGTGAATGCTTGAAAGTAGTTTAAGGCACTTTCAATGGAAAGTGATTTTCTCTGAAAGGACAGCATTTAGAAAGTGAGGCAACACTCCATTCACTTCGCACAGTGAATTGAAGTGTTGGAACAGACTGCTTCTCTTTCAGAGAAACGCATGTGAGTTTTTTATGAATGCTTGAAAGTAGTTTAATGCACTTTCAAAGGAAAGTGATTTTCTCTGAAAGGACAGCATTTAGAAAGTGAAGCAACACTCCATTCCCTTCGCACAATAAATTGAAGTGTTGGAACAGACTGCTTCTCTTTCATAGAAACGCATTAGTGTTTCTTGTGAATGCTTGCAAGTAGCTTAAGGCACATTCAAAGGAAAGTGATTTTCTCTGAAAGGACAGCATTTAGAAAGTGAAGCAACACTCCATTCACTTCGCACAGTGAATTGAAGTGTTGGAACAGACTGCTTCTCTTTCAGAGAAACGCATGTGAGTTTCTTCCTGATGCTTGCAAGTAGCTTAAGGCACTTTCAAAGGAAAGTGATTTTCTCGATTTTCTCTTAAAGGACAGCATTTAGAAAGTGAAGCAACACTCCATTCACTTCGCACAGTGAATTGAAGTGTTGGAACAGACTGCTTCTCTATCAGAGAAACGCATGTGAGTTTCTGGTGAATGCTTGTAAGTAGCTTAAGGCACTTTCAAAGGAAAGTGATTTTCTCTGAAAGGACAGCATTTAGAAAGTGAAGCAACACTCCATTCACTTCGCACAGTGAATTGAAGTGTTAGAACAGACTGCTTCTCTTTCAGAGAAATGCATGTGAGTTTAAGTTGAATGCTTGTAAGTAGCTTAAGGCACTTTCCAAAGAAAGTGATTTTCTCTGAAAGGACAGCATTTAGAAAGTGAAGCAACACTCCATTCACTTCGCAGAGTGAATTGAAGTATTGGAACAGACTGCTTCTCTTTCAGAGAAACGCATGTGATTTCTGGTGAATGCTTTTAAGTAGCTTAAGGCACTTTCAAAGGAAAGTGATTTTCTCTGAAAGGACAGCATTTAGAAAGTGAAGCAACACTCCATTCACTTCGCACAGTGAATTGAAGTGTTGGAACAGACTGCTTCTCTTTCAGAGAAATGCATGTGAGTTTAAGTTGAATGCTTGTAAGTAACTTAAGGCACTTTCAAAGGAAAGTGATTTTCTCTGAAAGGACAGCATTTAGAAAGTGAAGCAACACTCCATTCACTTTGTACAGTGAATTGAAGTGTTGGAACAGACTGCTTCTCTTTCAGAGAAATGCATGTGAGTTTCTGTTGAATGCTTGTAAGTAGCTTAAGGCACATTCAAAGGAAAGGGATTTTCTCTGAAAGGACAGCATTTAGAAACTGAAGCAACACTCCATTCACTTCGCACAGTGAATTGAAGTGTTGGAACAGACTGCTTCTCTTTCAGAGAAACGCATGTGAGTTTTTTGTGAATGCTTGAAAGTAGTTTAAGGCACTTTCAATGGAAAGTGATTTTCTCTGAAAGGACAGCATTTAGAAAGTGAGGCAACACTCCATTCACTTCGCACAGTGAATTGAAGTGTTGGAACAGACTGCTTCTCTTTCAGAGAAACGCATGTGAGTTTTTTATGAATGCTTGAAAGTAGTTTAATGCACTTTCAAAGGAAAGTGATTTTCTCTGAAAGGACAGCATTTAGAAAGTGAAGCAACACTCCATTCCCTTCGCACAATAAATTGAAGTGTTGGAACAGACTACTTCTCTTTCATAGAAACGCATTAGTGTTTCTTGTGAATGCTTGCAAGTAGCTTAAGGCACATTCAAAGGAAAGTGATTTTCTCTGAAAGGACAGCATTAAGAAAGTGAAGCAACACTCCATTCACTTCGCACAGTGAATTGAAGTGTTGGAACAGACTGCTTCTCTTTCAGAGAAACGCATGTGAGTTTCTTCCTGATGCTTGCAAGTAGCTTAAGGCACTTTCAAAGGAAAGTGATTTTCTCGATTTTCTCTTAAAGGACAGCATTTAGAAAGTGAAGCAACACTCCATTCACTTCGCACAGAGAATTGAAGTGTTGGAACAGACTGCTTCTCTTTCATAGAAACACATGTGAGTTTCTTCCTAATGCTTGCAAATAGCTTAAGGCACTTTCAAAGGAAAGTGATTTTCTCTGAAAGGACAGCATTTAGAAACTGAAGCAACACTCCATTCACTTCGCACAGTGAATTGAAGTGTTGGAACAGACTGCTTCTCTTTCAGAGAAACGCATGTGAGTTTCTTCCTGATGCTTGCAAGTAGCTTAAGGCACTTTCAAAGGAAAGTGATTTTCTCTGAAAGGACAGCATTTAGAAAGTGAAGCAACACTCCATTCACTTCGCAGAGTGAATTGAAGTATTGGAACAGACTGCTTCTCTTTCAGAGAAACGCATGTGAGTTTCTGGTGAATGCTTGTAAGTAGCTTAAGGCACGTTCAAAGGAAAGTGATTTTCTCTGAAAGGACAGCATTTAGAAAGTGAAGCAACACTCCATTCACTTCGCACAGTGAATTGAAGTGTTGGAACAGACTGCTTCTCTTTCAGAGAAACGCATGTGAGTTTCTTTTGAATGCTTGCAAGTTGCTTAAGGCACTTTCAAAGGAAAGTGATTTTCTCTGAAAGGACAGCATTTAGAAACTGAAGCAACACGCCATTCACTTCGCACAGTGAATTGAAGTGTTGGAACAGACTGCTTCTCTTTAAGAGAAACGCATGTGAGTTTCTGGTGAATGCTTGTAAGTAGCTTAAGGCACTTTCAAAGGAAAGTGATTTTCTCTGAAAGGACAGCATTTAGAAAGTGAAGCAACACTCCATTCACTTCGCACAGTGAATTGAAGTGTTGGAACAGACTGCTTCTCTTTCAGAGAAACGCATGTGAGTTTCTGGTGAATGCTTGTAAGTAGCTTAAGGCACTTTCAAAGGAAAGTGATTTTCTCTGAAAGGACAGCATTTAGAAAGTGAAGCAACACTCCATTCACTTCGCACAGTGAATTGAAGTGTTGGAACAGACTGCTTCTCTTTCAGAGAAACGCATGTGAGTTTCTTGTGAATTATTGCAAGTCGCTTAAGGCACTTTCAAAGGAAAGTGATTTTCTCTGAAAGGACAGCATTTAGAAAGTGAGGCAACACTCCATTCACTTCGCACAGTGAATTGAAGTGTTGGAACAGACTGCTTCTCTTTCAGAGAAACGCATGTGAGTTTCTTCCTGATGCTTGCAAGTAGCTTAAGGCACTTTCAAAGGAAAGTGATTTTCTCGATTTTCTCTTAAAGGACAGCATTTAGAAAGTGAAGCAACACTCCATTCACTTCGCACAGTGAATTGAAGTGTTGGAATAGACTGCTTCTCTTTAAGAGAAACGCATGTGAGTTTCTGGTGAATGCTTGTAAGTAGCTTAAGGCACTTTCAAAGGAAAGTGATTTTCTCTGAAAGAACAGCATTTAGAAAGTGAAGCAACACTCCATTCACTTCGCGCAGTGAATTGAAGTGTTGGAACAGACTGCTTCTCTTTCAGAGAAACGCATGTGAGTTTCTGGTGAATGCTTGTAAGTAGCTTAAGGCACTTTCAAAGGAAAGTGATTTTCTCTGAAAGGACAGCATTTAGAAAGTGAAGCAACACTCCATTCCCTTCGTGCAGTGAATTGAAGTGTTGGAACAGAGTGCTTCTCATTCATAGAAACGCATTAGTGTTTCTTGTGAATGCCTGGAAGTTGCTTAAGGCACTTTCAAAGGAAAGTGATTTTCTCTGAAAGGACAGCATTTAGAAAGTGAAGCAACACTCCATTCACTTTGTACAGTGAATTGAAGTGTTGGAACAGACTGCTTCTCTTTCAGAGAAATGCATGTGAGTTTCTGTTGAATGCTTGTAAGTAGCTTAAGGCACATTCAAAGGAAAGGGATTTTCTCTGAAAGGACAGCATTTAGAAAGTGAAGCAACACTCCATTCACTTCGCACAGTGAATTGAAGTGTTGGAACAGACTGCTTCTCTTTCAGAGAAACGCATGTGAGTTTTTTGTGAATGCTTGAAAGTAGTTTAAGGCACTTTCAATGGAAAGTGAATTTCTCTGAAAGGACAGCATTTAGAAAGTGAGGCAACACTCCATTCACTTCGCACAGTGAATTGAAGTGTTGGAACAGACTGCTTCTCTTTCAGAGAAACACATGTGAGTTTCTTCCTAATGCTTGCAAATAGCTTAAGGCACTTTCAAAGGAAAGTGATTTTCTCTGAAAGGACAGCATTTAGAAAGTGAAGCAACACTCCATTCACTTCGCACAGTGAATTGAAGTGTTGGAACAGACTGCTTCTCTTTCAGAGAAACGCATGTGAGTTTCTTCCTGATGCTTGCAAGTAGCTTAAGGCACTTTCAAAGGAAAGTGATTTTCTCTGAAAGGACAGCATTTAGAAAGTGAAGCAACACTCCATTCACTTCGCAGAGTGAATTGAAGTATTGGAACAGACTGCTTCTCTTTCAGAGAAACGCATGTGAGTTTCTGGTGAATGCTTGTAAGTAGCTTAAGACACGTTCAAAGGAAAGTGATTTTCTCTGAAAGGACAGCATTTAGAAAGTGAAGCAACACTCCATTCACTTCGCACAGTGAATTGAAGTGTTGGAACAGACTGCTTCTCTTTCAGAGAAACGCATGTGAGTTTCTTTTGAAAGCTTGCAAGTTGCTTAAGGCACTTTCAAAGGAAAGTGATTTTCTCTGAAAGGACAGCATTTAGAAACTGAAGCAACACGCCATTCACTTCGCACAGTGAATTGAAGTGTTGGAACAGACTGCTTCTCTTTAAGAGAAACGCATGTGAGTTTCTGGTGAATGCTTGTAAGTAGCTTAAGGCACTTTCAAAGGAAAGTGATTTTCTCTGAAAGGACAGCATTTAGAAAGTGAAGCAACACTCCATTCACTTCGCACAGTGAATTGAAGTGTTGGAACAGACTGCTTCTCTTTCAGAGAAACGCAGGTGAGTTTCTGGTGAATGCTTGTAAGTAGCTTAAGGCACTTTCAAAGGAAAGTGATTTTCTTTGAAAGGACAGCATTTAGAAAGTGAAGCAACACTCCATTCACTTCGCACAGTGAATTGAAGTGTTGGAACAGACTGCTTCTCTTTCAGAGAAACGCATGTGAGTTTCTTGTGAATTATTGCAAGTCGCTTAAGGCACTTTCAAAGGAAAGTGATTTTCTCTGAAAGGACAGCATTTAGAAACTGAAGCAACACTCCATTCACTTCGCACAGTGAATTGAAGTGTTGGAACACACTGCTGGTCTTTCAGAGAAACGCACGTGAGTTTTTTGTGAATGCTTGAAAGTAGTTTAAGGCACTTTCAAAGGAAAGTGATTTTCTCTGAAAGGACAGCATTTAGAAAGTGAAGCAACACTCCATTCACTTTGTACAGTGAATTGAAGTGTTGGAACAGACTGCTTCTCTTTCAGAGAAATGCATGTGAGTTTCTGTTGAATGCTTGTAAGTAGCTTAAGGCACATTCAAAGGAAAGGGATTTTCTCTGAAAGGACAGCATTTAGAAAGTGAAGCAACACTCCATTCACTTCGCACAGTGAATTGAAGTGTTGGAACAGACTCCTTCTCTTTCAGAGAAACGCATGTGAGTTTTTTGTGAATGCTTGAAAGTAGTTTAAGGCACTTTCAATGGAAAGTGATTTTCTCTGAAAGGACAGCATTTAGAAAGTGTGGCAACACTCCATTCACTTCGCACAGTGAATTGAAGTGTTGGAACAGACTGCTTCTCTCTCAGAGAAACGCATGTGAGTTTTTTATGAATGCTTGAAAGTAGTTTAATGCACTTTCAAAGGAAAGTGATTTTCTCTGAAAGGACAGCATTTAGAAAGTGAAGCAACACTCCATTCCCTTCGCACAATAAATTGAAGTGTTGGAACAGACTGCTTCTCTTTCATAGAAACGCATTAGTGTTTCTTGTGAATCCTTGCAAGTAGCTTAAGGCACATTCAAAGGAAAGTGATTTTCTCTGAAAGGACAGCATTTAGAAAGTGAAGCAACACTCCATTCACTTTGTACAGTGAATTGAAGTGTTGGAACAGACTGCTTCTCTTTCAGAGAAATGCATGTGAGTTTCTGTTGAATGCTTGTAAGTAGCTTAAGGCACATTCAAAGGAACGGGATTTTCTCTGAAAGGACAGCATTTAGAAAGTGAAGCAATACTCCATTCACTTCGCACAGTGAATTGAAGTGTTGGAACAGACTGCTTCTCTTTCAGAGAAACGCATGTGAGTTTTTTGTGAATGCTTGAAAGTAGTTTAAGGCACTTTCAATGGAAAGTGAATTTCTCTGAAAGGACAGCATTTAGAAAGTGAGGCAACACTCCATTCACTTCGCACAGTGAATTGAAGTGTTGCAACAGACTGCTTCTCTTTCAGAGAAACGCATGTGAGTTTCTTTTGAATGCTTGCAAGTTGCTTAAGGCACTTTCAAAGGAAAGTGATTTTCTCTGAAAGGACAGCATTTAGAAACTGAAGCAACATGCCATTCACTTCGCACAGTGAATTGAAGTGTTGGAACAGACTGCTTCTCTTTAAGAGAAACGCATGTGAGTTTCTGGTGAATGCTTGTAAGTAGCTTAAGGCACTTTCAAAGGAAAGTGATTTTCTCTGAAAGGACAGCATTTAGAAAGTGAAGCAACACTCCATTCACTTCGCACAGTGAATTGAAGTGTTGGAACAGACTGCTTCTCTTTCAGAGAAACGCATGTGAGTTTCTGGTGAATGCTTGTAAGTAGCTTAAGGCACTTTCAAAGGAAAGTGATTTTCTCTGAAAGGACAGCATTTAGAAAGTGAAGCAATACTCCATTCACTTCGCACAGTGAATTGAAGTGTTGGAACAGACTGCTTCTCTTTCAGAGAAACGCATGTGAGTTTCTTGTGAATTATTGCAAGTCGCTTAAGGCACTTTCAAAGGAAAGTGATTTTCTCTGAAAGGACAGCATTTAGAAACTGAAGCAACACTCCATTCACTTCGCACAGTGAATTGAAGTGTTGGAACACACTGCTGGTCTTTCAGAGAAACGCACGTGAGTTTTTTGTGAATGCTTGAAAGTAGTTTAAGGCACTTTCAAAGGAAAGTGATTTTCTCTGAAAGGACAGCATTTAGAAAGTGAAGCAACACTCCATTCACTTTGTACAGTGAATTGAAGTGTTGGAACAGACTGCTTCTCTTTCAGAGAAATGCATGTGAGTTTCTGTTGAATGCTTGTAAGTAGCTTAAGACACATTCAAAGGAAAGGGATTTTCTCTGAAAGGACAGCATTTAGAAAGTGAAGCAACACTCCATTCACTTCGCACAGTGAATTGAAGTGTTGGAACAGACTCCTTCTCTTTCAGAGAAACGCATGTGAGTTTTTTGTGAATGCTTGAAAGTAGTTTAAGGCACTTTCAATGGAAAGTGATTTTCTCTGAAAGGACAGCATTTAGAAAGTGAGGCAACACTCCATTCACTTCGCACAGTGAATTGAAGTGTTGGAACAGACTGCTTCTCTCTCAGAGAAACGCATGTGAGTTTTTTATGAATGCTTGAAAGTAGTTTAATGCACTTTCAAAGGAAAGTGATTTTCTCTGAAAGGACAGCATTTAGAAAGTGAAGCAACACTCCATTCACTTCGCACAATAAATTGAAGTGTTGGAACAGACTGCTTCTCTTTCATAGAAACGCATTAGTGTGTCTTGTGAATCCTTGCAAGTAGCTTAAGGCACATTCAAAGGAAAGTGATTTTCTCTGAAAGGACAGCATTTAGAAAGTGAAGCAACACTCCATTCACTTCGCACAGTGAATTGAAGTGTTGGAACAGACTGCTTCTCTTTCAGAGAAACGCATGTGAGTTTCTTCCTGATGCTTGCAAGTAGCTTAAGGCACTTTCAAAGGAAAGTGATTTTCTCTGAAAGGACAGCATTTAGAAAGTGAAGCAACACTCCATTCACTTCGCACAGTGAATTGAAGTGTTGGAACAGACTGCTTCTCTATCAGAGAAACGCATGTGAGTTTCTGGTGAATGCTTGTAAGTAGCTTAAGGCACTTTCAAAGGAAAGTGATTTTCTCTGAAAGGACAGCATTTAGAAAGTGAAGCAACACTCCATTCACTTCGCACAGTGAATTGAAGTGTTGGAACAGACTGCTTCTCTTTCAGAGAAACGCACGTGAGTTTTTTGTGAATGCTTGAAAGTAGTTTAAGGCACTTTCAAAGGAAAGTGATTTTCTCTGAAAGGACAGCATTTAGAAAGTGAAGCAACACTCCATTCACTTTGTACAGTGAATTGAAGTGTTGGAACAGACTGCTTCTCTTTTAGAGAAATGCATGTGAGTTTCTGTTGAATGCTTGTAAGTAGCTTAAGGCACATTCAAAGGAAAGGGATTTTCTCTGAAAGGACAGCATTTAGAAAGTGAAGCAACACTCCATTCACTTCGCACAGTGAATTGAAGTGTTGGAACAGACTCCTTCTCTTTCAGAGAAACGCATGTGAGTTTTTTGTGAATGCTTGAAAGTACTTTAAGGCACTTTCAATGGAAAGTGATTTTCTCTGAAAGGACAGCATTTAGAAAGTGAGGCAACACTCCATTCACTTCGCACAGTGAATTGAAGTGTTGGAACAGACTGCTTCTCTTTCAGAGAAACGCATGTGAGTTTTTTATGAATGCTTGAAAGTAGTTTAATGCACTTTCAAAGGAAAGTGATTTTCTCTGAAAGGACAGCATTTAGAAAGTGAAGCAACACTCCATTCCCTTCGCACAATAAATTGAAGTGTTGGAACAGACTGCTTCTCTTTCATAGAAACGCATTAGTGTTTCTTGTGAATCCTTGCAAGTAGCTTAAGGCACATTCAAAGGAAAGTGATTTTCTCTGAAAGGACAGCATTTAGAAAGTGAAGCAACACTCCATTCACTTCGCACAGTGAATTGAAGTGTTGGAACAGACTGCTTCTCTTTCAGAGAAACGCATGTGAGTTTCTTTTGAATGCTTGCAAGTTGCTTAAGGCACTTTCAAAGGAAAGTGATTTTCTCTGAAAGGACAGCATTTAGAAACTGAAGCAACACTCCATTCACTTTGCACAGTGAATTGAAGTGTTGGAACAGACTGCTTCTCTTTAAGAGAAACGCATGTGAGTTTCTGGTGAATGCTTGTAAGTAGCTTAAGGCACTTTCAAAGGAAAGTGATTTTCTCTCAAAGGACAGCATTTAGAAAGTGAAGCAACACTCCATTCCCTTCGCACAATAAATTGAAGTGTTGGAACAGACTGCTTCTCTTTCATAGAAACGCATTAGTGTTTCTTGTGAATGCTTGCAAGTAGCTTAAGGCACATTCAAAGGAAAGTGATTTTCTCTGAAAGGACAGCATTTAGAAAGTGAAGCAACACTCCATTCACTTCGCACAGTGAATTGAAGTGTTGGAACAGACTGCTTCTCTTTCAGAGAAACGCATGTGAGTTTCTTCCTGATGCTTGCAAGTAGCTTAAGGCACTTTCAAAGGAAAGTGATTTTCTCGATTTTCTCTTAAAGGACAGCATTTAGAAAGTGAAGCAACACTCCATTCACTTCGCACAGTGAATTGAAGTGTTGGAACAGACTGCTTCTCTATCAGAGAAACGCATGTGAGTTTCTGGTGAATGCTTGTAAGTAGCTTAAGGCACTTTCAAAGGAAAGTGATTTTCTCTGAAAGGACAGCATTTAGAAAGTGAAGCAACACTCCATTCACTTCGCACAGTGAATTGAAGTGTTAGAACAGACTGCTTCTCTTTCAGAGAAATGCATGTGAGTTTAAGTTGAATGCTTGTAAGTAGCTTAAGGCACTTTCCAAAGAAAGTGATTTTCTCTGAAAGGACAGCATTTAGAAAGTGAAGCAACACTCCATTCACTTCTCAGAGTGAATTGAAGTATTGGAACAGACTGCTTCTCTTTCAGAGAAACGCATGTGATTTCTGGTGAATGCTTTTAAGTAGCTTAAGGCACTTTCAAAGGAAAGTGATTTTCTCTGAAAGGACAGCATTTAGAAAGTGAAGCAACACTCCATTCACTTCGCACAGTGAATTGAAGTGTTGGAACAGACTGCTTCTCTTTCAGAGAAATGCATGTGAGTTTAAGTTGAATGCTTGTAAGTAACTTAAGGCACTTTCAAAGGAAAGTGATTTTCTCTGAAAGGACAGCATTTAGAAAGTGAAGCAACACTCCATTCACTTTGTACAGTGAATTGAAGTGTTGGAACAGACTGCTTCTCTTTCAGAGAAATGCATGTGAGTTTCTGTTGAATGCTTGTAAGTAGCTTAAGGCACATTCAAAGGAAAGGGATTTTCTCTGAAAGGACAGCATTTAGAAACTGAAGCAACACTCCATTCACTTCGCACAGTGAATTGAAGTGTTGGAACAGACTGCTTCTCTTTCAGAGAAACGCATGTGAGTTTTTTGTGAATGCTTGAAAGTAGTTTAAGGCACTTTCAATGGAAAGTGATTTTCTCTGAAAGGACAGCATTTAGAAAGTGAGGCAACACTCCATTCACTTCGCACAGTGAATTGAAGTGTTGGAACAGACTGCTTCTCTTTCAGAGAAACGCATGTGAGTTTTTTATGAATGCTTGAAAGTAGTTTAATGCACTTTCAAAGGAAAGTGATTTTCTCTGAAAGGACAGCATTTAGAAAGTGAAGCAACACTCCATTCACTTCGCACAGTGAATTGAAGTGTTGGAACAGACTGCTTCTCTTTCAGAGAAACGCATGTGAGTTTTTTATGAATGCTTGAAAGAAGTTTAAGGCACTTTCAAAGGAAAGTGATTTTCTCTGAAAGGACAGCATTTAGAAAGTGAGGCAACACTCCATTCACTTCGCACAGTGAATTGAAGTGTTGGAACAGACTGCTTCTCTTTCAGAGAAACGCATGTGTGTTTCTTCCTAATGCTTGCAAGTAGCTTAAGGCACTTTCAAAGGAAAGTGATTTTCTCTGAAAGGACAGCATTTAGAAAGTGAAGCAACACTCCATTCACTTCGCACAGTGAATTGAAGTGTTGGAACTGACTGCTTCTCTTTCAGAGAAACGCATGTGAGTTTCTGGTGAATGCTTGCAAGTTGCTTAAGGCACTTTCAAAGGAAAGTGATTTTCTCTGAAAGGGCAGCATTTAGAAACTGAAGCAACACGCCATTCACTTCGCACAGTGAATTGAAGTGTTGGAACAGACTGCTTCTCTTTAAGAGAAACGCATGTGAGTTTCTGGTGAATGCTTGTAAGTAGCTTAAGGCACTTTCAAAGGAAAGTGATTTTCTCTGAAAGGACAGCATTTAGAAAGTGAAGCAACACTCCATTCACTTGCACAGTGAATTGAAGTGTTGGAACAGACTGCTTCTTTTTCAGAGAAACGCATGTGAGTTTCTGGTGAATGCTTGTAAGTAGCTTAAGGCACTTTCAAAGGAAAGTGATTTTCTCTGAAAGGACAGCATTTAGAAAGTGAAGCAACACTCCATTCACTTCGCACAGTGAATTGAAGTGTTGGAACAGACTGCTTCTCTTTCAGAGAAACGCATGTGAGTTTCTTGTGAATTATTGCAAGTCGCTTAAGGCACTTTCAAAGGAAAGTGATTTTCTCTGAAAGGACAGCATTTAGAAAGTGAAGCAACACTCCATTCACTTCGCACAGTGAATTGAAGTGTTGGAACAGACTGCTTCTCTTTCAGAGAAACGCATGTGAGTTTTTTGTGAATGCTTGAAAGTAGTTTAAGGCACTTTCAATGGAAAGTGATTTTCTCTGAAAGGACAGCATTTAGAAAGTGAGGCAACACTCCATTCACTTCGCACAGTGAATTGAAGTGTTGGAACAGACTGCTTCTCTTTCAGAGAAACGCATGTGAGTTTTTTATGAATGCTTGAAAGCAGTTTAATGCACTTTCAAAGGAAAGTGATTTTCTCTGAAAGGACAGTATTTAGAAAGTGAAGCAACATTCCATTCCCTTCGCACAATAAATTGAAGTGTTGGAACAGACTGCTTCTCTTTCATAGAAATGCATTAGTGTTTCTTGTGAATGCTTGCAAGTAGCTTAAGGCACATTCAAAGGAAAGTGATTTTCTCTGAAAGGACAGCATTTAGAAAGTGAAGCAACACTCCATTCACTTCGCACAGTGAATTGAAGTGTTGGAACAGACTGCTTCTCTTTCAGAGAAACGCATGTGCGTTTCTTCCTGATGCTTGCAAGTAGCTTAAGGCACTTTCAAAGGAAAGTGATTTTCTCTTAAAGGACAGCATTTAGAAAGTGAAGCAACACTCCATTCACTTCGCACAGTGAATTGAAGTGTTGGAACAGACTGCTTCTCTATCAGAGAAACGCATGTGAGTTTCTGGTGAATGCTTGTAAGTAGCTTAAGGCACTTTCAAAGGAAAGTGATTTTCTCTGAAAGGACAGCATTTAGAAAGTGAGGCAACACTCCATTCACTTCGCACAGTGAATTGAAGTGTTAGAACAGACTGCTTCTCTTTCAGAGAAATGCATGTGAGTTTAAGTTGAATGCTTGTAAGTAGCTTAAGGCACTTTTCAAAGAAAGTGATTTTCTCTGAAAGGACAGCATTTAGAAAGTGAAGCAACACTCCATTCACTTCGCAGAATGAATTGAAGTATTGGAACAGACTGCTTCTCTTTCAGAGAAACGCATGTGATTTCTGGTGAATGCTTGTAAGTAGCTTAAGGCACTTTCAAAGGAAAGTGATTTTCTCTGAAAGGACAGCATTTAGAAAGTGAAGCAACACTCCATTCACTTCGCACAGTGAATTGAAGTGTTGGGACAGACTGCTTCTCTTTCAGAGAAATGCATGTGAGTTTAAGTTGAATGCTTGTAAGTAGCTTAAGGCACATTCAAAGGAAAGTGATTTTCTCTGAAAGGACAGCATTTAGAAAGTGAAGCAACACTCCATTCACTTTGTACAGTGAATTGAAGTGTTGGAACAGACTGCTTCTCTTTCAGAGAAATGCATGTGAGTTTCTGTTGAATGCTTGTAAGTAGCTTAAGGCACATTCAAAGGAAAGGGATTTTCTCTGAAAGGACAGCATTTAGAAACTGAAGCAACACTCCATTCACTTCGCACAGTGAATTGAAGTGTTGGAACAGACTGCTTCTCTTTCAGAGAAACGCATGTGAGTTTTTTGTGAATGCTTGAAAGTAGTTTAAGGCACTTTCAATGGAAAGTGATTTTCTCTGAAAGGACAGCATTTAGAAAGTGAAGCAACACTCCATTCCCTTCGCACAATAAATTGAAGTGTTGGAACAGACTGCTTCTCTTTCATAGAAACGCATTAGTGTTTCTTGTGAATCCTTGCAAGTAGCTTAAGGCACATTCAAAGGAAAGTGATTTTCTCTGAAAGGACAGCATTTAGAAAGTGAAGCAACACTCCATTCACTTCGCACAGTGAATTGAAGTGTTGGAACAGACTGCTTCTCTTTCAGAGAAACGCATGTGAGTTTCTTTTGAATGCTTGCAAGTTGCTTAAGGCACTTTCAAAGGAAAGTGATTTTCTCTGAAAGGACAGCATTTAGAAACTGAAGCAACACTCCATTCACTTTGCACAGTGAATTGAAGTGTTGGAACAGACTGCTTCTCTTTAAGAGAAACGCATGTGAGTTTCTGGTGAATGCTTGTAAGTAGCTTAAGGCACTTTCAAAGGAAAGTGATTTTCTCTCAAAGGACAGCATTTAGAAAGTGAAGCAACACTCCATTCCCTTCGCACAATAAATTGAAGTGTTGGAACAGACTGCTTCTCTTTCATAGAAACGCATTAGTGTTTCTTGTGAATGCTTGCAAGTAGCTTAAGGCACATTCAAAGGAAAGTGATTTTCTCTGAAAGGACAGCATTTAGAAAGTGAAGCAACACTCCATTCACTTCGCACAGTGAATTGAAGTGTTGGAACAGACTGCTTCTCTTTCAGAGAAACGCATGTGAGTTTCTTCCTGATGCTTGCAAGTAGCTTAAGGCACTTTCAAAGGAAAGTGATTTTCTCGATTTTCTCTTAAAGGACAGCATTTAGAAAGTGAAGCAACACTCCATTCACTTCGCACAGTGAATTGAAGTGTTGGAACAGACTGCTTCTCTATCAGAGAAACGCATGTGAGTTTCTGGTGAATGCTTGTAAGTAGCTTAAGGCACTTTCAAAGGAAAGTGATTTTCTCTGAAAGGACAGCATTTAGAAAGTGAAGCAACACTCCATTCACTTCGCACAGTGAATTGAAGTGTTAGAACAGACTGCTTCTCTTTCAGAGAAATGCATGTGAGTTTAAGTTGAATGCTTGTAAGTAGCTTAAGGCACTTTCCAAAGAAAGTGATTTTCTCTGAAAGGACAGCATTTAGAAAGTGAAGCAACACTCCATTCACTTCGCAGAGTGAATTGAAGTATTGGAACAGACTGCTTCTCTTTCAGAGAAACGCATGTGATTTCTGGTGAATGCTTTTAAGTAGCTTAAGGCACTTTCAAAGGAAAGTGATTTTCTCTGAAAGGACAGCATTTAGAAAGTGAAGCAACACTCCATTCACTTCGCACAGTGAATTGAAGTGTTGGAACAGACTGCTTCTCTTTCAGAGAAATGCATGTGAGTTTAAGTTGAATGCTTGTAAGTAACTTAAGGCACTTTCAAAGGAAAGTGATTTTCTCTGAAAGGACAGCATTTAGAAAGTGAAGCAACACTCCATTCACTTTGTACAGTGAATTGAAGTGTTGGAACAGACTGCTTCTCTTTCAGAGAAATGCATGTGAGTTTCTGTTGAATGCTTGTAAGTAGCTTAAGGCACATTCAAAGGAAAGGGATTTTCTCTGAAAGGACAGCATTTAGAAACTGAAGCAACACTCCATTCACTTCGCACAGTGAATTGAAGTGTTGGAACAGACTGCTTCTCTTTCAGAGAAACGCATGTGAGTTTTTTGTGAATGCTTGAAAGTAGTTTAAGGCACTTTCAATGGAAAGTGATTTTCTCTGAAAGGACAGCATTTAGAAAGTGAGGCAACACTCCATTCACTTCGCACAGTGAATTGAAGTGTTGGAACAGACTGCTTCTCTTTCAGAGAAACGCATGTGAGTTTTTTATGAATGCTTGAAAGTAGTTTAATGCACTTTCAAAGGAAAGTGATTTTCTCTGAAAGGACAGCATTTAGAAAGTGAAGCAACACTCCATTCCCTTCGCACAATAAATTGAAGTGTTGGAACAGACTACTTCTCTTTCATAGAAACGCATTAGTGTTTCTTGTGAATGCTTGCAAGTAGCTTAAGGCACATTCAAAGGAAAGTGATTTTCTCTGAAAGGACAGCATTAAGAAAGTGAAGCAACACTCCATTCACTTCGCACAGTGAATTGAAGTGTTGGAACAGACTGCTTCTCTTTCAGAGAAACGCATGTGAGTTTCTTCCTGATGCTTGCAAGTAGCTTAAGGCACTTTCAAAGGAAAGTGATTTTCTCGATTTTCTCTTAAAGGACAGCATTTAGAAAGTGAAGCAACACTCCATTCACTTCGCACAGAGAATTGAAGTGTTGGAACAGACTGCTTCTCTTTCATAGAAACACATGTGAGTTTCTTCCTAATGCTTGCAAATAGCTTAAGGCACTTTCAAAGGAAAGTGATTTTCTCTGAAAGGACAGCATTTAGAAACTGAAGCAACACTCCATTCACTTCGCACAGTGAATTGAAGTGTTGGAACAGACTGCTTCTCTTTCAGAGAAACGCATGTGAGTTTCTTCCTGATGCTTGCAAGTAGCTTAAGGCACTTTCAAAGGAAAGTGATTTTCTCTGAAAGGACAGCATTTAGAAAGTGAAGCAACACTCCATTCACTTCGCAGAGTGAATTGAAGTATTGGAACAGACTGCTTCTCTTTCAGAGAAACGCATGTGAGTTTCTGGTGAATGCTTGTAAGTAGCTTAAGGCACGTTCAAAGGAAAGTGATTTTCTCTGAAAGGACAGCATTTAGAAAGTGAAGCAACACTCCATTCACTTCGCACAGTGAATTGAAGTGTTGGAACAGACTGCTTCTCTTTCAGAGAAACGCATGTGAGTTTCTTTTGAATGCTTGCAAGTTGCTTAAGGCACTTTCAAAGGAAAGTGATTTTCTCTGAAAGGACAGCATTTAGAAACTGAAGCAACACGCCATTCACTTCGCACAGTGAATTGAAGTGTTGGAACAGACTGCTTCTCTTTAAGAGAAACGCATGTGAGTTTCTGGTGAATGCTTGTAAGTAGCTTAAGGCACTTTCAAAGGAAAGTGATTTTCTCTGAAAGGACAGCATTTAGAAAGTGAAGCAACACTCCATTCACTTCGCACAGTGAATTGAAGTGTTGGAACAGACTGCTTCTCTTTCAGAGAAACGCATGTGAGTTTCTGGTGAATGCTTGTAAGTAGCTTAAGGCACTTTCAAAGGAAAGTGATTTTCTCTGAAAGGACAGCATTTAGAAAGTGAAGCAACACTCCATTCACTTCGCACAGTGAATTGAAGTGTTGGAACAGACTGCTTCTCTTTCAGAGAAACGCATGTGAGTTTCTTGTGAATTATTGCAAGTCGCTTAAGGCACTTTCAAAGGAAAGTGATTTTCTCTGAAAGGACAGCATTTAGAAAGTGAGGCAACACTCCATTCACTTCGCACAGTGAATTGAAGTGTTGGAACAGACTGCTTCTCTTTCAGAGAAACGCATGTGAGTTTCTTCCTGATGCTTGCAAGTAGCTTAAGGCACTTTCAAAGGAAAGTGATTTTCTCGATTTTCTCTTAAAGGACAGCATTTAGAAAGTGAAGCAACACTCCATTCACTTCGCACAGTGAATTGAAGTGTTGGAATAGACTGCTTCTCTTTAAGAGAAACGCATGTGAGTTTCTGGTGAATGCTTGTAAGTAGCTTAAGGCACTTTCAAAGGAAAGTGATTTTCTCTGAAAGAACAGCATTTAGAAAGTGAAGCAACACTCCATTCACTTCGCGCAGTGAATTGAAGTGTTGGAACAGACTGCTTCTCTTTCAGAGAAACGCATGTGAGTTTCTGGTGAATGCTTGTAAGTAGCTTAAGGCACTTTCAAAGGAAAGTGATTTTCTCTGAAAGGACAGCATTTAGAAAGTGAAGCAACACTCCATTCCCTTCGTGCAGTGAATTGAAGTGTTGGAACAGAGTGCTTCTCATTCATAGAAACGCATTAGTGTTTCTTGTGAATGCCTGGAAGTTGCTTAAGGCACTTTCAAAGGAAAGTGATTTTCTCTGAAAGGACAGCATTTAGAAAGTGAAGCAACACTCCATTCACTTTGTACAGTGAATTGAAGTGTTGGAACAGACTGCTTCTCTTTCAGAGAAATGCATGTGAGTTTCTGTTGAATGCTTGTAAGTAGCTTAAGGCACATTCAAAGGGAAGTGATTTTCTCTGAAAGGACAGCATTTAGAAAGTGAAGCAACACTCCATTCACTTCGCACAGTGAATTGAAGTGTTGGAATAGACTACTTCACTTTCAGAGAAGCGCATGTCAGTTTCTTGTGAATTATTGCAAGTCGCTTAAGGCACTTTCAAAGGAAAGTGATTTTCTCTGAAAGGACAGCATTTAGAAACTGAAGCAACACTCCATTCACTTCGCACAGTGAATTGAAGTGTTGGAACAGACTGCTTCTCTTTCAGAGAAACGCATGTGAGTTTTTTATGAATGCTTGAAAGTAGTTTAATGCACTTTCAAAGGAAAGTGATTTTCTCTGAAAGGACAGCATTTAGAAAGTGAAGCAACATTCCATTCCCTTCGCACAATAAATTGAAGTGTTGGAACAGACTGCTTCTCTTTCATAGAAATGCATTAGTGTTTCTTGTGAATGCTTGCAAGTAGCTTAAGGCACATTCAAAGGAAAGTGATTTTCTCTGAAAGGACAGCATTTAGAAAGTGAAGCAACACTCCATTCACTTCGCACAGTGAATTGAAGTGTTGGAACAGACTGCTTCTCTTTCAGAGAAACGCATGTGCGTTTCTTCCTGATGCTTGCAAGTAGCTTAAGGCACTTTCAAAGGAAAGTGATTTTCTCTGAAAGGACAGCATTTAGAAAGTGAAGCAACACTCCATTCACTTCGCAGAGTGAATTGAAGTATTGGAACAGACTGCTTCTCTTTCAGAGAAACGCATGTGAGTTTCTGGTGAATGCTTGTAAGTAGCTTAAGGCACTTTCAAAGGAAAGTGATTTTCTCTGAAAGGACAGCATTTAGAAAGTGAAGCAACACTCCATTCACTTCGCACAGTGAATTGAAGTGTTGGAACATACTGCTTCTCTTTCAGAGAAACGCATGTGAGTTTCTGGTGAATGCTTGTAAGTAGCTTAAGGCACTTTCAAAGGAAAGTGATTTTCTCTGAAAGGACAGCATTTAGAAAGTGAAGCAACACTCCATTCCCTTCGTGCAGTGAATTGAAGTGTTGGAACAGAGTGCTTCTCATTCATAGAAACGCATTAGTGTTTCTTGTGAATGCTTGCAAGTTGCTTAAGGCACTTTCAAAGGAAAGTGATTTTCTCTGAAAGGACAGCATTTAGAAAGTGAAGCAACACTCCATTCACTTTGTACAGTGAATTGAAGTGTTGAAACAGACTACTTCTCTTTCAGAGAAATGCATGTGAGTTTCTGTTGAATGCTTGTAAGTAGCTTAAGGCACATTCAAAGGAAAGGGATTTTCTCTGAAAGGACAGCATTTAGAAAGTGAAGCAACACTCCATTCACTTCGCACAGTGAATTGAAGTGTTGGAACAGACTGCTTCTCTTTCCGAGAAACGCATGTGAGTTTTTTGTGAATGCTTGAAAGTAGTTTAAGGCGCTTTCAATGGAAAGTGATTTTCTCTGAAAGGACAGCATTTAGAAAGTGAGGCAACACTCCATTCACTTCGCACAGTGAATTGAAGTGTTGGAACAGACTGCTTCTCTTTCAGAGAAACGCATGTGAGTTTCTTCCTAATGCTTGCAAGTAGCTTAAGGCACTTTCAAAGGAAAGTGATTTTCTCTGAAAGGACAGCATTTAGAAAGTGAAGCAACACTCCATTCACTTCGCACAGTGAATTGAAGTGTTGTAACAGACTGCTTCTCTTTCAGAGAAACGCATGTGAGTTTCTTCCTGATGCTTGCAAGTAGCTTAAGGCACTTTCAAAGGAAAGTGATTTTCTCTGAAAGGACAGCATTTAGAAAGTGAAGCAACACTCCATTCCCTTCGTGCATTGAATTGAAGTGATGGAACAGACTGTTTCTCTTTCAGAGAAACGCATGTGAGTTTCTGGTGAATGCTTGTAAGTAGCTTAAGGCACTTTCAAAGGAAAGTGATTTTCTCTGAAAGGACAGCATTTAGAAAGTGAAGCAACACTCCATTCACTTCGCACAGTTAATTGAAGTGTTGGAACAGACTGCTTCTCTTTCAGAGAAATGCATGTGAGTTTCTGTTGAATGCTTGTAAGTAGCTTAAGGCACTTTCAAAGGAAAGTGATTTTCTCTGAAAGGACAGCATTTAGAAAGTGAAGCAACACTCCATTCACTTCGCAGAGTGAAGTGAAGTATTGGAACAGACTGCTTCTCTTTCAGAGAAACGCATGTGAGTTTCTGTTGAATGCTTGTAAGTAGCTTAAGGCACTTTCAAAGGAAAGTGATTTTCTCTGAAAGGACAGCATTTAGAAACTGAAGCAACACTCCATTCACTTCGCACAGTGAATTGAAGTGTTGGAACAGACTGCTTCTCTTTCAGAGAAACGCATGTGAGTTTCTTTTGAATGCTTGCAAGTTGCTTAAGGCACTTTCAAAGGAAAGTGATTTTCTCTGAAAGGACAGCATTTAGAAACTGAAGCAACACTCCATTCACTTCGCACAGTGAATTGAAGTGTTGGAACAGACTGCTTCTCTTTAAGAGAAACGCATGTGAGATTTTTGTGAATGCTTGAAAGTAGTTTAAGGCACTTTCAAAGGAAAGTGATTTTCTCTGAAAGGACAGCATTTAGAAACTGAAGCAACACTCCATTCACTTCGCACGGTGAATTGAAGTGTTGGAACAGACTGCTTCTCTTTCAGAGAAACGCATGTGAGTTTCTGGTGAATGCTTGTAAGTAGCTTAAGGCACTTTCACAGGAAAGTGATTTTCTCTGAAAGGACAGCATTTAGAACGTGAGGCAACACTCTATTCACTTCACACAGTGAATTGAAGTGTTGGAACAGACTGCTTCTCTTTCAGAGAAACGCATGTGAGTTTCTTCCTAATGCTTGCAAGTAGCTTAAGGCACTATCAAAGGAAAGTGATTTTCTCTGAAAGGACAGCATTTAGAAAGTGAGGCAAAACTCCATTCACTTCACACAGTGAATTGAAGTGTTGGAACAGACTGCTTCTCTTTCAGAGAAACGCATGTGAGTTTCTGGTGAATGCTTTAAGTAGCTTAAGGCACTTTCAAAGGAAAGTGATTTTCTCTGAAAGGACAGCATTTAGAAAGTGAAGCAACACTCCATTCACTTCGCACAGTGAATTGAAGTGTTGGAACAGACTGCTTCGCTTTCAGAGAAATGCATGAGAGTTTTTTGTGAATGCTTGAAAGTAGTTTAAGGCACTTTCAAAGGAAAGTGATTTTCTCTGAAATGACAGCATTTAGAAACTGAAGCAACACTCCATTCCCTTCGCACAATAAATTGAAGTGTTGGAACAGACTGCTTCTCTTTCAGAGAAACGCATGTGAGTTTCTGGTGAATGCTTGTAAGTAGCTTAAGGCACTTTCAAAGGAAAGTGATTTTCTCTGAAAGGACAGCATTTAGAACGTGAGGCAACACTCTATTCACTTCACACAGTGAATTGAAGTGTTGGAACAGACTGCTTCTCTTTCAGAGAAACGCATGTGAGTTTCTTCCTAATGCTTGCAAGTAGCTTAAGGCACTATCAAAGGAAAGTGATTTTCTCTGAAAGGACAGCATTTAGAAAGTGAAGCAACACTCCATTCACTTCGCACAGTGAATTGAAGTGTTGGAACAGACTGCTTCTCTTTCAGAGAAACGCATGTGAGTTTTTTATGAATGCTTGAAAGAAGTTTAAGGCACTTTCAAAGGAAAGTGATTTTCTCTGAAAGGACAGCATTTAGAAAGTGAGGCAACACTCCATTCACTTCGCACAGTGAATTGAAGTGTTGGAACAGACTGCTTCTCTTTCAGAGAAACGCATGTGTGTTTCTTCCTAATGCTTGCAAGTAGCTTAAGGCACTTTCAAAGGAAAGTGATTTTCTCTGAAAGGACAGCATTTAGAAAGTGAAGCAACACTCCATTCACTTCGCACAGTGAATTGAAGTGTTGGAACTGACTGCTTCTCTTTCAGAGAAACGCATGTGAGTTTCTGGTGAATGCTTGCAAGTTGCTTAAGGCACTTTCAAAGGAAAGTGATTTTCTCTGAAAGGGCAGCATTTAGAAACTGAAGCAACACGCCATTCACTTCGCACAGTGAATTGAAGTGTTGGAACAGACTGCTTCTCTTTAAGAGAAACGCATGTGAGTTTCTGGTGAATGCTTGTAAGTAGCTTAAGGCACTTTCAAAGGAAAGTGATTTTCTCTGAAAGGACAGCATTTAGAAAGTGAAGCAACACTCCATTCACTTGCACAGTGAATTGAAGTGTTGGAACAGACTGCTTCTTTTTCAGAGAAACGCATGTGAGTTTCTGGTGAATGCTTGTAAGTAGCTTAAGGCACTTTCAAAGGAAAGTGATTTTCTCTGAAAGGACAGCATTTAGAAAGTGAAGCAACACTCCATTCACTTCGCACAGTGAATTGAAGTGTTGGAACAGACTGCTTCTCTTTCAGAGAAACGCATGTGAGTTTCTTGTGAATTATTGCAAGTCGCTTAAGGCACTTTCAAAGGAAAGTGATTTTCTCTGAAAGGACAGCATTTAGAAACTGAAGCAACACTCCATTCACTTCGCACAGTGAATTGAAGTGTTGGAACAGACTGCTTCTCTTTCAGAGAAACGCATGTGAGTTTTTTGTGAATGCTTGAAAGTAGTTTAAGGCACTTTCAATGGAAAGTGATTTTCTCTGAAAGGACAGCATTTAGAAAGTGAGGCAACACTCCATTCACTTCGCACAGTGAATTGAAGTGTTGGAACAGACTGCTTCTCTTTCAGAGAAACGCATGTGAGTTTTTTATGAATGCTTGAAAGCAGTTTAATGCACTTTCAAAGGAAAGTGATTTTCTCTGAAAGGACAGCATTTAGAAAGTGAAGCAACATTCCATTCCCTTCGCACAATAAATTGAAGTGTTGGAACAGACTGCTTCTCTTTCATAGAAATGCATTAGTGTTTCTTGTGAATGCTTGCAAGTAGCTTAAGGCACATTCAAAGGAAAGTGATTTTCTCTGAAAGGACAGCATTTAGAAAGTGAAGCAACACTCCATTCACTTCGCACAGTGAATTGAAGTGTTGGAACAGACTGCTTCTCTTTCAGAGAAACGCATGTGCGTTTCTTCCTGATGCTTGCAAGTAGCTTAAGGCACTTTCAAAGGAAAGTGATTTTCTCTTAAAGGACAGCATTTAGAAAGTGAAGCAACACTCCATTCACTTCGCACAGTGAATTGAAGTGTTGGAACAGACTGCTTCTCTATCAGAGAAACGCATGTGAGTTTCTGGTGAATGCTTGTAAGTAGCTTAAGGCACTTTCAAAGGAAAGTGATTTTCTCTGAAAGGACAGCATTTAGAAAGTGAGGCAACACTCCATTCACTTCGCACAGTGAATTGAAGTGTTAGAACAGACTGCTTCTCTTTCAGAGAAATGCATGTGAGTTTAAGTTGAATGCTTGTAAGTAGCTTAAGGCACTTTTCAAAGAAAGTGATTTTCTCTGAAAGGACAGCATTTAGAAAGTGAAGCAACACTCCATTCACTTCGCAGAGTGAATTGAAGTATTGGAACAGACTGCTTCTCTTTCAGAGAAACGCATGTGATTTCTGGTGAATGCTTGTAAATAGCTTAAGGCACTTTCAAAGGAAAGTGATTTTCTCTGAAAGGACAGCATTTAGAAAGTGAAGCAACACTCCATTCACTTCGCACAGTGAATTGAAGTGTTGGGACAGACTGCTTCTCTTTCAGAGAAATGCATGTGAGTTTAAGTTGAATGCTTGTAAGTAGCTTAAGGCACTTTCAAAGGAAAGTGATTTTCTCTGAAAGGACAGCATTTAGAAAGTGAAGCAACACTCCATTCACTTTGTACAGTGAATTGAAGTGTTGTAACAGACTGCTTCTCTTTCAGAGAAATGCATGTGAGTTTCTGTTGAATGCTTGTAAGTAGCTTAAGGCACATTCAAAGGAAAGGGATTTTCTCTGAAAGGACAGCATTTAGAAACTGAAGCAACACTCCATTCACTTCGCACAGTGAATTGAAGTGTTGGAACAGACTGCTTCTCTTTCAGAGAAACGCATGTGAGTTTTTTGTGAATGCTTGAAAGTAGTTTAAGGCACTTTCAATGGAAAGTGATTTTCTCTGAAAGGACAGCATTTAGAAAGTGAGGCAACACTCCATTCACTTCGCACAGTGAATTGAAGTGTTGGAACAGACTGCTTCTCTTTCAGAGAAACGCATGTGAGTTTTTTATGAATGCTTGAAAGTAGTTTAATGCACTTTCAAAGGAAAGTGATTTTCTCTGAAAGGACAGCATTTAGAAAGTGAAGCAACACTCCATTCCCTTCGCACAATAAATTGAAGTGTTGGAACAGACTGCTTCTCTTTCAGAGAAACGCATGTGAGTTTCTTCCTAATGCTTGCAAGTAGCTTAAGGCACTTTCAAAGGAAAGTGATTTTCTCTGAAAGGACAGCATTTAGAAAGTGTAGCAACACTCCATTCACTTCGCACAGTGAATTGAAGTGTTGTAACAGACTGCTTCTCTTTCAGAGAAACGCATGTGAGTTTCTTCCTGATGCTTGCAAGTAGCTTAAGGCACTTTCAAAGGAAAGTGATTTTCTCTGAAAGGACAGCATTTAGAAAGTGAAGCAACACTCCATTCCCTTCGTGCATTGAATTGAAGTGATGGAACAGACTGTTTCTCTTTCAGAGAAACGCATGTGAGTTTCTGGTGAATGCTTGTAAGTAGCTTAAGGCACTTTCAAAGGAAAGTGATTTTCTCTGAAAGGACAGCATTTAGAAAGTGAAGCAACACTCCATTCACTTCGCACAGTTAATTGAAGTGTTGGAACAGACTGCTTCTCTTTCAGAGAAATGCATGTGAGTTTCTGTTGAATGCTTGTAAGTAGCTTAAGGCACTTTCAAAGGAAAGTGATTTTCTCTGAAAGGACAGCATTTAGAAAGTGAAGCAACACTCCATTCACTTCGCAGAGTGAATTGAAGTATTGGAACAGACTGCTTCTCTTTCAGAGAAACGCATGTGAGTTTCTGTTGAATGCTTGTAAGTAGCTTAAGGCACTTTCAAAGGAAAGTGATTTTCTCTGAAAGGACAGCATTTAGAAACTGAAGCAACACTCCATTCACTTCGCACAGTGAATTGAAGTGTTGGAACAGACTGCTTCTCTTTCAGAGAAACGCATGTGAGTTTCTTTTGAATGCTTGCAAGTTGCTTAAGGCACTTTCAAAGGAAAGTGATTTTCTCTGAAAGGACAGCATTTAGAAACTGAAGCAACACTCCATTCACTTCGCACAGTGAATTGAAGTGTTGGAACAGACTGCTTCTCTTTAAGAGAAACGCATGTGAGTTTTTTGTGAATGCTTGAAAGTAGTTTAAGGCACTTTCAAAGGAAAGTGATTTTCTCTGAAAGGACAGCATTTAGAAACTGAAGCAACACTCCATTCACTTCGCACGGTGAATTGAAGTGTTGGAACAGACTGCTTCTCTTTCAGAGAAACGCATGTGAGTTTCTGGTGAATGCTTGTAAGTAGCTTAAGGCACTTTCACAGGAAAGTGATTTTCTCTGAAAGGACAGCATTTAGAACGTGAGGCAACACTCTATTCACTTCACACAGTGAATTGAAGTGTTGGAACAGACTGCTTCTCTTTCAGAGAAACGCATGTGAGTTTCTTCCTAATGCTTGCAAGTAGCTTAAGGCACTATCAAAGGAAAGTGATTTTCTCTGAAAGGACAGCATTTAGAAAGTGAGGCAAAACTCCATTCACTTCACACAGTGAATTGAAGTGTTGGAACAGACTGCTTCTCTTTCAGAGAAACGCATGTGAGTTTCTGGTGAATGCTTTAAGTAGCTTAAGGCACTTTCAAAGGAAAGTGATTTTCTCTGAAAGGACAGCATTTAGAAAGTGAAGCAACACTCCATTCACTTCGCACAGTGAATTGAAGTGTTGGAACAGACTGCTTCGCTTTCAGAGAAATGCATGAGAGTTTTTTGTGAATGCTTGAAAGTAGTTTAAGGCACTTTCAAAGGAAAGTGATTTTCTCTGAAATGACAGCATTTAGAAACTGAAGCAACACTCCATTCCCTTCGCACAATAAATTGAAGTGTTGGAACAGACTGCTTCTCTTTCAGAGAAACGCATGTGAGTTTCTGGTGAATGCTTGTAAGTAGCTTAAGGCACTTTCAAAGGAAAGTGATTTTCTCTGAAAGGACAGCATTTAGAACGTGAGGCAACACTCTATTCACTTCACACAGTGAATTGAAGTGTTGCAACAGACTGCTTCTCTTTCAGAGAAACGCATGTGAGTTTCTTCCTAATGCTTGCAAGTAGCTTAAGGCACTATCAAAGGAAAGTGATTTTCTCTGAAAGGACAGCATTTAGAAAGTGAAGCAACACTCCATTCACTTCGCACAGTGAATTGAAGTGTTGGAACAGACTGCTTCTCTTTCAGAGAAACGCAAGTGAGTTTTTTATGAATGCTTGAAAGAAGTTTAAGGCACTTTCAAAGGAAAGTGATTTTCTCTGAAAGGACAGCATTTAGAAAGTGAGGCAACACTCCATTCACTTCGCACAGTGAATTGAAGTGTTGGAACAGACTGCTTCTCTTTCAGAGAAACGCATGTGTGTTTCTTCCTAATGCTTGCAAGTAGCTTAAGGCACTTTCAAAGGAAAGTGATTTTCTCTGAAAGGACAGCATTTAGAAAGTGAAGCAACACTCCATTCACTTCGCACAGTGAATTGAAGTGTCGGAACTGACTGCTTCTCTTTCAGAGAAACGCATGTGAGTTTCTGGTGAATGCTTGCAAGTTGCTTAAGGCACTTTCAAAGGAAAGTGATTTTCTCTGAAAGGGCAGCATTTAGAAACTGAAGCAACACGCCATTCACTTCGCACAGTGAATTGAAGTGTTGGAACAGACTGCTTCTCTTTAAGAGAAACGCATGTGAGTTTCTGGTGAATGCTTGTAAGTAGCTTAAGGCACGTTCAAAGGAAAGTGATTTTCTCTGAAAGGACAGCATTTAGAAAGTGAAGCAACACTCCATTCACTTGCACAGTGAATTGAAGTGTTGGAACAGACTGCTTCTTTTTCAGAGAAACGCATGTGAGTTTCTGGTGAATGCTTGTAAGTAGCTTAAGGCACTTTCAAAGGAAAGTGATTTTCTCTGAAAGGACAGCATTTAGAAAGTGAAGCAACACTCCATTCACTTGGCACAGTGAATTGAAGTGTTGGAACAGACTGCTTCTCTTTCAGAGAAACGCATGTGAGTTTCTTGTGAATTATTGCAAGTCGCTTAAGGCACTTTCAAAGGAAAGTGATTTTCTCTGAAAGGACAGCATTTAGAAACTGAAGCAACACTCCATTCACTTCGCACAGTGAATTGAAGTGTTGGAACAGACTGCTTCTCTTTCAGAGAAACGCATGTGAGTTTTTTGTGAATGCTTGAAAGTAGTTTAAGGCACTTTCAATGGAAAGTGATTTTCTCTGAAAGGACAGCATTTAGAAAGTGAGGCAACACTCCATTCACTTCGCACAGTGAATTGAAGTGTTGGAACAGACTGCTTCTCTTTCAGAGAAACGCATGTGAGTTTTTTATGAATGCTTGAAAGCAGTTTAATGCACTTTCAAAGGAAAGTGATTTTCTCTGAAAGGACAGCATTTAGAAAGTGAAGCAACATTCCATTCCCTTCGTACAATAAATTGAAGTGTTGGAACAGACTGCTTCTCTTTCATAGAAATGCATTAGTGTTTCTTGTGAATGCTTGCAAGTAGCTTAAGGCACATTCAAAGGAAAGTGATTTTCTCTGAAAGGACAGCATTTAGAAAGTGAAGCAACACTCCATTCACTTCGCACAGTGAATTGAAGTGTTGGAACAGACTGCTTCTCTTTCAGAGAAACGCATGTGCGTTTCTTCCTGATGCTTGCAAGTAGCTTAAGGCACTTTCAAAGGAAAGTGATTTTCTCTTAAAGGACAGCATTTAGAAAGTGAAGCAACACTCCATTCACTTCGCACAGTGAATTGAAGTGTTGGAACAGACTGCTTCTCTATCAGAGAAACGCATGTGAGTTTCTGGTGAATGCTTGTAAGTAGCTTAAGGCACTTTCAAAGGAAAGTGATTTTCTCTGAAAGGACAGCATTTAGAAAGTGAGGCAACACTCCATTCACTTCGCACAGTGAATTGAAGTGTTAGAACAGACTGCTTCTCTTTCAGAGAAATGCATGTGAGTTTAAGTTGAATGCTTGTAAGTAGCTTAAGGCACTTTTCAAAGAAAGTGATTTTCTCTGAAAGGACAGCATTTAGAAAGTGAAGCAACACTCCATTCACTTCGCAGAGTGAATTGAAGTATTGGAACAGACTGCTTCTCTTTCAGAGAAACGCATGTGATTTCTGGTGAATGCTTGTAAGTAGCTTAAGGCACTTTCAAAGGAAAGTGATTTTCTCTGAAAGGACAGCATTTAGAAAGTGAAGCAACACTCCATTCACTTCGCACAGTGAATTGAAGTGTTGGGACAGACTGCTTCTCTTTCAGAGAAATGCATGTGAGTTTAAGTTGAATGCTTGTAAGTAGCTTAAGGCACTTTCAAAGGAAAGTGATTTTCTCTGAAAGGACAGCATTTAGAAAGTGAAGCAACACTCCATTCACTTTGTACAGTGAATTGAAGTGTTGGAACAGACTGCTTCTCTTTCAGAGAAATGCATGTGAGTTTCTGTTGAATGCTTGTAAGTAGCTTAAGGCACATTCAAAGGAAAGGGATTTTCTCTGAAAGGACAGCATTTAGAAACTGAAGCAACACTCCATTCACTTCGCACAGTGAATTGAAGTGTTGGAACAGACTGCTTCTCTTTCAGAGAAACGCATGTGAGTTTTTTGTGAATGCTTGAAAGTAGTTTAAGGCACTTTCAATGGAAAGTGATTTTCTCTGAAAGGACAGCATTTAGAAAGTGAGGCAACACTCCATTCACTTCGCACAGTGAATTGAAGTGTTGGAACAGACTGCTTCTCTTTCAGAGAAACGCATGTGAGTTTTTTATGAATGCTTGAAAGTAGTTTAATGCACTTTCAAAGGAAAGTGATTTTCTCTGAAAGGACAGCATTTAGAAAGTGAAGCAACACTCCATTCCCTTCGCACAATAAATTGAAGTGTTGGAACAGACTGCTTCTCTTTCATAGAAACGCATTAGTGTTTCTTGTGAATGCTTGCAAGTAGCTTAAGGCACATTCAAAGGAAAGTGATTTTCTCTGAAAGGACAGCATTTAGAAAGTGAAGCAACACTCCATTCACTTCGCACAGTGAATTGAAGTGTTGGAACAGACTGCTTCTCTTTCAGAGAAACGCATGTGAGTTTCTTCCTGATGCTTGCAAGTAGCTTAAGGCACTTTCAAAGGAAAGTGATTTTCTCGATTTTCTCTTAAAGGACAGCATTTAGAAAGTGAAGCAACACTCCATTCACTTCGCACAGTGAATTGAAGTGTTGGAACAGACTGCTTCTCTATCAGAGAAACGCATGTGAGTTTCTGGTGAATGCTTGTAAGTAGCTTAAGGCACTTTCAAAGGAAAGTGATTTTCTCTGAAAGGACAGCATTTAGAAAGTGAAGCAACACTCCATTCACTTCGCACAGTGAATTGAAGTGTTAGAACAGACTGCTTCTCTTTCAGAGAAATGCATGTGAGTTTAAGTTGAATGCTTGTAAGTAGCTTAAGGCACTTTCCAAAGAAAGTGATTTTCTCTGAAAGGACAGCATTTAGAAAGTGAAGCAACACTCCATTCACTTCGCAGAGTGAATTGAAGTATTGGAACAGACTGCTTCTCTTTCAGAGAAACGCATGTGATTTCTGGTGAATGCTTTTAAGTAGCTTAAGGCACTTTCAAAGGAAAGTGATTTTCTCTGAAAGGACAGCATTTAGAAAGTGAAGCAACACTCCATTCACTTCGCACAGTGAATTGAAGTGTTGGAACAGACTGCTTCTCTTTCAGAGAAATGCATGTGAGTTTAAGTTGAATGCTTGTAAGTAACTTAAGGCACTTTCAAAGGAAAGTGATTTTCTCTGAAAGGACAGCATTTAGAAAGTGAAGCAACACTCCATTCACTTTGTACAGTGAATTGAAGTGTTGGAACAGACTGCTTCTCTTTCAGAGAAATGCATGTGAGTTTCTGTTGAATGCTTGTAAGTAGCTTAAGGCACATTCAAAGGAAAGGGATTTTCTCTGAAAGGACAGCATTTAGAAACTGAAGCAACACTCCATTCACTTCGCACAGTGAATTGAAGTGTTGGAACAGACTGCTTCTCTTTCAGAGAAACGCATGTGAGTTTTTTGTGAATGCTTGAAAGTAGTTTAAGGCACTTTCAATGGAAAGTGATTTTCTCTGAAAGGACAGCATTTAGAAAGTGAGGCAACACTCCATTCACTTCGCACAGTGAATTGAAGTGTTGGAACAGACTGCTTCTCTTTCAGAGAAACGCATGTGAGTTTTTTATGAATGCTTGAAAGTAGTTTAATGCACTTTCAAAGGAAAGTGATTTTCTCTGAAAGGACAGCATTTAGAAAGTGAAGCAACACTCCATTCACTTGCACAGTGAATTGAAGTGTTGGAACAGACTGCTTCTCTTTCAGAGAAACGCATGTGTGTTTCTTCCTAATGCTTGCAAGTAGCTTAAGGCACTTTCAAAGGAAAGTGATTTTCTCTGAAAGGACAGCATTTAGAAAGTGAAGCAACACTCCATTCACTTCGCACAGTGAATTGAAGTGTTGGAACTGACTGCTTCTCTTTCAGAGAAACGCATGTGAGTTTCTGGTGAATGCTTGCAAGTTGCTTAAGGCACTTTCAAAGGAAAGTGATTTTCTCTGAAAGGGCAGCATTTAGAAACTGAAGCAACACGCCATTCACTTCGCACAGTGAATTGAAGTGTTGGAACAGACTGCTTCTCTTTAAGAGAAACGCATGTGAGTTTCTGGTGAATGCTTGTAAGTAGCTTAAGGCACTTTCAAAGGAAAGTGATTTTCTCTGAAAGGACAGCATTTAGAAAGTGAAGCAACACTCCATTCACTTGCACAGTGAATTGAAGTGTTGGAACAGACTGCTTCTTTTTCAGAGAAACGCATGTGAGTTTCTGGTGAATGCTTGTAAGTAGCTTAAGGCACTTTCAAAGGAAAGTGATTTTCTCTGAAAGGACAGCATTTAGAAAGTGAAGCAACACTCCATTCACTTCGCACAGTGAATTGAAGTGTTGGAACAGACTGCTTCTCTTTCAGAGAAACGCATGTGAGTTTCTTGTGAATTATTGCAAGTCGCTTAAGGCACTTTCAAAGGAAAGTGATTTTCTCTGAAAGGACAGCATTTAGAAAGTGAAGCAACACTCCATTCACTTCGCACAGTGAATTGAAGTGTTGGAACAGACTGCTTCTCTTTCAGAGAAACGCATGTGCGTTTCTTCCTGATGCTTGCAAGTAGCTTAAGGCACTTTCAAAGGAAAGTGATTTTCTCTTAAAGGACAGCATTTAGAAAGTGAAGCAACACTCCATTCACTTCGCACAGTGAATTGAAGTGTTGGAACAGACTGCTTCTCTATCAGAGAAACGCATGTGAGTTTCTGGTGAATGCTTGTAAGTAGCTTAAGGCACTTTCAAAGGAAAGTGATTTTCTCTGAAAGGACAGCATTTAGAAAGTGAGGCAACACTCCATTCACTTCGCACAGTGAATTGAAGTGTTAGAACAGACTGCTTCTCTTTCAGAGAAATGCATGTGAGTTTAAGTTGAATGCTTGTAAGTAGCTTAAGGCACTTTTCAAAGAAAGTGATTTTCTCTGAAAGGACAGCATTTAGAAAGTGAAGCAACACTCCATTCACTTCGCAGAGTGAATTGAAGTATTGGAACAGACTGCTTCTCTTTCAGAGAAACGCATGTGATTTCTGGTGAATGCTTGTAAGTAGCTTAAGGCACTTTCAAAGGAAAGTGATTTTCTCTGAAAGGACAGCATTTAGAAAGTGAAGCAACACTCCATTCACTTCGCACAGTGAATTGAAGTGTTGGGACAGACTGCTTCTCTTTCAGAGAAATGCATGTGAGTTTAAGTTGAATGCTTGTAAGTAGCTTAAGGCACTTTCAAAGGAAAGTGATTTTCTCTGAAAGGACAGCATTTAGAAAGTGAAGCAACACTCCATTCACTTTGTACAGTGAATTGAAGTGTTGGAACAGACTGCTTCTCTTTCAGAGAAATGCATGTGAGTTTCTGTTGAATGCTTGTAAGTAGCTTAAGGCACATTCAAAGGAAAGGGATTTTCTCTGAAAGGACAGCATTTAGAAACTGAAGCAACACTCCATTCACTTCGCACAGTGAATTGAAGTGTTGGAACAGACTGCTTCTCTTTCAGAGAAACGCATGTGAGTTTTTTGTGAATGCTTGAAAGTAGTTTAAGGCACTTTCAATGGAAAGTGATTTTCTCTGAAAGGACAGCATTTAGAAAGTGAGGCAACACTCCATTCACTTCGCACAGTGAATTGAAGTGTTGGAACAGACTGCTTCTCTTTCAGAGAAACGCATGTGAGTTTTTTATGAATGCTTGAAAGTAGTTTAATGCACTTTCAAAGGAAAGTGATTTTCTCTGAAAGGACAGCATTTAGAAAGTGAAGCAACATTCCATTCCCTTCGCACAATAAATTGAAGTGTTGGAACAGACTGCTTCTCTTTCATAGAAATGCATTAGTGTTTCTTGTGAATGCTTGCAAGTAGCTTAAGGCACATTCAAAGGAAAGTGATTTTCTCTGAAAGGACAGCATTTAGAAAGTGAAGCAACACTCCATTCACTTCGCACAGTGAATTGAAGTGTTGGAACAGACTGCTTCTCTTTCAGAGAAACGCATGTGCGTTTCTTCCTGATGCTTGCAAGTAGCTTAAGGCACTTTCAAAGGAAAGTGATTTTCTCTTAAAGGACAGCATTTAGAAAGTGAAGCAACACTCCATTCACTTCGCACAGTGAATTGAAGTGTTGGAACAGACTGCTTCTCTTTCAGAGAAACGCATGTGAGTTTTTTGTGAATGCTTGAAAGTAGTTTAAGGCACTTTCAATGGAAAGTGATTTTCTCTGAAAGGACAGCATTTAGAAAGTGAGGCAACACTCCATTCACTTCGCACAGTGAATTGAAGTGTTGGAACAGACTGCTTCTCTTTCAGAGAAACGCATGTGAGTTTTTTATGAATGCTTGAAAGTAGTTTAATGCACTTTCAAAGGAAAGTGATTTTCTCTGAAAGGACAGCATTTAGAAAGTGAAGCAACACTCCATTCCCTTCGCACAATAAATTGAAGTGTTGGAACAGACTGCTTCTCTTTCATAGAAACGCATTAGTGTTTCTTGTGAATGCTTGCAAGTAGCTTAAGGCACATTCAAAGGAAAGTGATTTTCTCTGAAAGGACAGCATTTAGAAAGTGAAGCAACACTCCATTCACTTCGCACAGTGAATTGAAGTGTTGGAACAGACTGCTTCTCTTTCAGAGAAACGCATGTGAGTTTCTTCCTGATGCTTGCAAGTAGCTTAAGGCACTTTCAAAGGAAAGTGATTTTCTCGATTTTCTCTTAAAGGACAGCATTTAGAAAGTGAAGCAACACTCCATTCACTTCGCACAGTGAATTGAAGTGTTGGAACAGACTGCTTCTCTATCAGAGAAACGCATGTGAGTTTCTGGTGAATGCTTGTAAGTAGCTTAAGGCACTTTCAAAGGAAAGTGATTTTCTCTGAAAGGACAGCATTTAGAAAGTGAAGCAACACTCCATTCACTTCGCACAGTGAATTGAAGTGTTAGAACAGACTGCTTCTCTTTCAGAGAAATGCATGTGAGTTTAAGTTGAATGCTTGTAAGTAGCTTAAGGCACTTTCCAAAGAAAGTGATTTTCTCTGAAAGGACAGCATTTAGAAAGTGAAGCAACACTCCATTCACTTCGCAGAGTGAATTGAAGTATTGGAACAGACTGCTTCTCTTTCAGAGAAACGCATGTGATTTCTGGTGAATGCTTTTAAGTAGCTTAAGGCACTTTCAAAGGAAAGTGATTTTCTCTGAAAGGACAGCATTTAGAAAGTGAAGCAACACTCCATTCACTTCGCACAGTGAATTGAAGTGTTGGAACAGACTGCTTCTCTTTCAGAGAAATGCATGTGAGTTTAAGTTGAATGCTTGTAAGTAACTTAAGGCACTTTCAAAGGAAAGTGATTTTCTCTGAAAGGACAGCATTTAGAAAGTGAAGCAACACTCCATTCACTTTGTACAGTGAATTGAAGTGTTGGAACAGACTGCTTCTCTTTCAGAGAAATGCATGTGAGTTTCTGTTGAATGCTTGTAAGTAGCTTAAGGCACATTCAAAGGAAAGGGATTTTCTCTGAAAGGACAGCATTTAGAAACTGAAGCAACACTCCATTCACTTCGCACAGTGAATTGAAGTGTTGGAACAGACTGCTTCTCTTTCAGAGAAACGCATGTGAGTTTTTTGTGAATGCTTGAAAGTAGTTTAAGGCACTTTCAATGGAAAGTGATTTTCTCTGAAAGGACAGCATTTAGAAAGTGAGGCAACACTCCATTCACTTCGCACAGTGAATTGAAGTGTTGGAACAGACTGCTTCTCTTTCAGAGAAACGCATGTGAGTTTTTTATGAATGCTTGAAAGTAGTTTAATGCACTTTCAAAGGAAAGTGATTTTCTCTGAAAGGACAGCATTTAGAAAGTGAAGCAACACTCCATTCACTTCGCACAGTGAATTGAAGTGTTGGAACAGACTGCTTCTCTTTCAGAGAAACGCATGTGAGTTTTTTATGAATGCTTGAAAGAAGTTTAAGGCACTTTCAAAGGAAAGTGATTTTCTCTGAAAGGACAGCATTTAGAAAGTGAGGCAACACTCCATTCACTTCGCACAGTGAATTGAAGTGTTGGAACAGACTGCTTCTCTTTCAGAGAAACGCATGTGTGTTTCTTCCTAATGCTTGCAAGTAGCTTAAGGCACTTTCAAAGGAAAGTGATTTTCTCTGAAAGGACAGCATTTAGAAAGTGAAGCAACACTCCATTCACTTCGCACAGTGAATTGAAGTGTTGGAACTGACTGCTTCTCTTTCAGAGAAACGCATGTGAGTTTCTGGTGAATGCTTGCAAGTTGCTTAAGGCACTTTCAAAGGAAAGTGATTTTCTCTGAAAGGGCAGCATTTAGAAACTGAAGCAACACGCCATTCACTTCGCACAGTGAATTGAAGTGTTGGAACAGACTGCTTCTCTTTAAGAGAAACGCATGTGAGTTTCTGGTGAATGCTTGTAAGTAGCTTAAGGCACTTTCAAAGGAAAGTGATTTTCTCTGAAAGGACAGCATTTAGAAAGTGAAGCAACACTCCATTCACTTGCACAGTGAATTGAAGTGTTGGAACAGACTGCTTCTTTTTCAGAGAAACGCATGTGAGTTTCTGGTGAATGCTTGTAAGTAGCTTAAGGCACTTTCAAAGGAAAGTGATTTTCTCTGAAAGGACAGCATTTAGAAAGTGAAGCAACACTCCATTCACTTCGCACAGTGAATTGAAGTGTTGGAACAGACTGCTTCTCTTTCAGAGAAACGCATGTGAGTTTCTTGTGAATTATTGCAAGTCGCTTAAGGCACTTTCAAAGGAAAGTGATTTTCTCTGAAAGGACAGCATTTAGAAACTGAAGCAACACTCCATTCACTTCGCACAGTGAATTGAAGTGTTGGAACAGACTGCTTCTCTTTCAGAGAAACGCATGTGAGTTTTTTGTGAATGCTTGTAAGTAGCTTAAGGCACATTCAAAGGAAAGGGATTTTCTCTGAAAGGACAGCATTTAGAAACTGAAGCAACACTCCATTCACTTCGCAGAGTGAATTGAAGTATTGGAACAGACTGCTTCTCTTTCAGAGAAACGCATGTGATTTCTGGTGAATGCTTGTAAGTAGCTTAAGGCACTTTCAAAGGAAAGTGATTTTCTCTGAAAGGACAGCATTTAGAAAGTGAAGCAACACTCCATTCACTTCGCACAGTGAATTGAAGTGTTGGGACAGACTGCTTCTCTTTCAGAGAAATGCATGTGAGTTTAAGTTGAATGCTTGTAAGTAGCTTAAGGCACTTTCAAAGGAAAGTGATTTTCTCTGAAAGGACAGCATTTAGAAAGTGAAGCAACACTCCATTCACTTTGTACAGTGAATTGAAGTGTTGGAACAGACTGCTTCTCTTTCAGAGAAATGCATGTGAGTTTCTGTTGAATGCTTGTAAGTAGCTTAAGGCACATTCAAAGGAAAGGGATTTTCTCTGAAAGGACAGCATTTAGAAACTGAAGCAACACTCCATTCACTTCGCACAGTGAATTGAAGTGTTGGAACAGGCTGCTTCTCTTTCAGAGAAACGCATGTGAGTTTTTTGTGAATGCTTGAAAGTAGTTTAAGGCACTTTCAATGGAAAGTGATTTTCTCTGAAAGGACAGCATTTAGAAAGTGAGGCAACACTCCATTCACTTCGCACAGTGAATTGAAGTGTTGGAACAGACTGCTTCTCTTTCAGAGAAACGCATGTGATTTTTTTATGAATGCTTGAAAGTAGTTTAATGCACTTTCAAAGGAAAGTGATTTTCTCTGAAAGGACAGCATTTAGAAAGTGAAGCAACACTCCATTCCCTTCGCACAATAAATTGAAGTGTTGGAACAGACTGCTTCTCTTTCATAGAAACGCATTAGTGTTTCTTGTGAATGCTTGCAAGTAGCTTAAGGCACATTCAAAGGAAAGTGATTTTCTCTGAAAGGACAGCATTTAGAAAGTGAAGCAACACTCCATTCACTTCGCACAGTGAATTGAAGTGTTGGAACAGACTGCTTCTCTTTCAGAGAAACGCATGTGAGTTTCTTCCTGATGCTTGCAAGTAGCTTAAGGCACTTTCAAAGGAAAGTGATTTTCTCGATTTTCTCTTAAAGGACAGCATTTAGAAAGTGAAGCAACACTCCATTCACTTCGCACAGTGAATTGAAGTGTTGGAACAGACTGCTTCTCTATCAGAGAAACGCATGTGAGTTTCTGGTGAATGCTTGTAAGTAGCTTAAGGCACTTTCAAAGGAAAGTGATTTTCTCTGAAAGGACAGCATTTAGAAAGTGAAGCAACACTCCATTCACTTCGCACAGTGAATTGAAGTGTTAGAACAGACTGCTTCTCTTTCAGAGAAATGCATGTGAGTTTAAGTTGAATGCTTGTAAGTAGCTTAAGGCACTTTCCAAAGAAAGTGATTTTCTCTGAAAGGACAGCATTTAGAAAGTGAAGCAACACTCCATTCACTTCGCAGAGTGAATTGAAGTATTGGAACAGACTGCTTCTCTTTCAGAGAAACGCATGTGATTTCTGGTGAATGCTTTTAAGTAGCTTAAGGCACTTTCAAAGGAAAGTGATTTTCTCTGAAAGGACAGCATTTAGAAAGTGAAGCAACACTCCATTCACTTCGCACAGTGAATTGAAGTGTTGGAACAGACTGCTTCTCTTTCAGAGAAATGCATGTGAGTTTAAGTTGAATGCTTGTAAGTAACTTAAGGCACTTTCAAAGGAAAGTGATTTTCTCTGAAAGGACAGCATTTAGAAAGTGAAGCAACACTCCATTCACTTTGTACAGTGAATTGAAGTGTTGGAACAGACTGCTTCTCTTTCAGAGAAATGCATGTGAGTTTCTGTTGAATGCTTGTAAGTAGCTTAAGGCACATTCAAAGGAAAGGGATTTTCTCTGAAAGGACAGCATTTAGAAACTGAAGCAACACTCCATTCACTTCGCACAGTGAATTGAAGTGTTGGAACAGACTGCTTCTCTTTCAGAGAAACGCATGAGAGTTTTTTGTGAATGCTTGAAAGTAGTTTAAGGCACTTTCAATGGAAAGTGATTTTCTCTGAAAGGACAGCATTTAGAAAGTGAGGCAACACTCCATTCACTTCGCACAGTGAATTGAAGTGTTGGAACAGACTGCTTCTCTTTCAGAGAAACGCATGTGAGTTTTTTATGAATGCTTGAAAGTAGTTTAATGCACTTTCAAAGGAAAGTGATTTTCTCTGAAAGGACAGCATTTAGAAAGTGAAGCAACACTCCATTCACTTCGCACAGTGAATTGAAGTGTTGGAACAGACTGCTTCTCTTTCAGAGAAACGCATGTGAGTTTTTTATGAATGCTTGAAAGAAGTTTAAGGCACTTTCAAAGGAAAGTGATTTTCTCTGAAAGGACAGCATTTAGAAAGTGAGGCAACACTCCATTCACTTCGCACAGTGAATTGAAGTGTTGGAACAGACTGCTTCTCTTTCAGAGAAACGCATGTGTGTTTCTTCCTAATGCTTGCAAGTAGCTTAAGGCACTTTCAAAGGAAAGTGATTTTCTCTGAAAGGACAGCATTTAGAAAGTGAAGCAACACTCCATTCACTTCGCACAGTGAATTGAAGTGTTGGAACTGACTGCTTCTCTTTCAGAGAAACGCATGTGAGTTTCTGGTGAATGCTTGCAAGTTGCTTAAGGCACTTTCAAAGGAAAGTGATTTTCTCTGAAAGGGCAGCATTTAGAAACTGAAGCAACACGCCATTCACTTCGCACAGTGAATTGAAGTGTTGGAACAGACTGCTTCTCTTTAAGAGAAACGCATGTGAGTTTCTGGTGAATGCTTGTAAGTAGCTTAAGGCACTTTCAAAGGAAAGTGATTTTCTCTGAAAGGACAGCATTTAGAAAGTGAAGCAACACTCCATTCACTTGCACAGTGAATTGAAGTGTTGGAACAGACTGCTTCTTTTTCAGAGAAACGCATGTGAGTTTCTGGTGAATGCTTGTAAGTAGCTTAAGGCACTTTCAAAGGAAAGTGATTTTCTCTGAAAGGACAGCATTTAGAAAGTGAAGCAACACTCCATTCACTTCGCACAGTGAATTGAAGTGTTGGAACAGACTGCTTCTCTTTCAGAGAAACGCATGTGAGTTTCTTGTGAATTATTGCAAGTCGCTTAAGGCACTTTCAAAGGAAAGTGATTTTCTCTGAAAGGACAGCATTTAGAAAGTGAAGCAACACTCCATTCACTTCGCACAGTGAATTGAAGTGTTGGAACAGACTGCTTCTCTTTCAGAGAAACGCATGTGAGTTTTTTGTGAATGCTTGAAAGTAGTTTAAGGCACTTTCAATGGAAAGTGATTTTCTCTGAAAGGACAGCATTTAGAAAGTGAGGCAACACTCCATTCACTTCGCACAGTGAATTGAAGTGTTGGAACAGACTGCTTCTCTTTCAGAGAAACGCATGTGAGTTTTTTATGAATGCTTGAAAGCAGTTTAATGCACTTTCAAAGGAAAGTGATTTTCTCTGAAAGGACAGTATTTAGAAAGTGAAGCAACATTCCATTCCCTTCGCACAATAAATTGAAGTGTTGGAACAGACTGCTTCTCTTTCATAGAAATGCATTAGTGTTTCTTGTGAATGCTTGCAAGTAGCTTAAGGCACATTCAAAGGAAAGTGATTTTCTCTGAAAGGACAGCATTTAGAAAGTGAAGCAACACTCCATTCACTTCGCACAGTGAATTGAAGTGTTGGAACAGACTGCTTCTCTTTCAGAGAAACGCATGTGCGTTTCTTCCTGATGCTTGCAAGTAGCTTAAGGCACTTTCAAAGGAAAGTGATTTTCTCTTAAAGGACAGCATTTAGAAAGTGAAGCAACACTCCATTCACTTCGCACAGTGAATTGAAGTGTTGGAACAGACTGCTTCTCTATCAGAGAAACGCATGTGAGTTTCTGGTGAATGCTTGTAAGTAGCTTAAGGCACTTTCAAAGGAAAGTGATTTTCTCTGAAAGGACAGCATTTAGAAAGTGAGGCAACACTCCATTCACTTCGCACAGTGAATTGAAGTGTTAGAACAGACTGCTTCTCTTTCAGAGAAATGCATGTGAGTTTAAGTTGAATGCTTGTAAGTAGCTTAAGGCACTTTTCAAAGAAAGTGATTTTCTCTGAAAGGACAGCATTTAGAAAGTGAAGCAACACTCCATTCACTTCGCAGAGTGAATTGAAGTATTGGAACAGACTGCTTCTCTTTCAGAGAAACGCATGTGATTTCTGGTGAATGCTTGTAAGTAGCTTAAGGCACTTTCAAAGGAAAGTGATTTTCTCTGAAAGGACAGCATTTAGAAAGTGAAGCAACACTCCATTCACTTCGCACAGTGAATTGAAGTGTTGGGACAGACTGCTTCTCTTTCAGAGAAATGCATGTGAGTTTAAGTTGAATGCTTGTAAGTAGCTTAAGGCACTTTCAAAGGAAAGTGATTTTCTCTGAAAGGACAGCATTTAGAAAGTGAAGCAACACTCCATTCACTTTGTACAGTGAATTGAAGTGTTGGAACAGACTGCTTCTCTTTCAGAGAAATGCATGTGAGTTTCTGTTGAATGCTTGTAAGTAGCTTAAGGCACATTCAAAGGAAAGGGATTTTCTCTGAAAGGACAGCATTTAGAAACTGAAGCAACACTCCATTCACTTCGCACAGTGAATTGAAGTGTTGGAACAGACTGCTTCTCTTTCAGAGAAACGCATGTGAGTTTTTTGTGAATGCTTGAAAGTAGTTTAAGGCACTTTCAATGGAAAGTGATTTTCTCTGAAAGGACAGCATTTAGAAAGTGAGGCAACACTCCATTCACTTCGCACAGTGAATTGAAGTGTTGGAACAGACTGCTTCTCTTTCAGAGAAACGCATGTGAGTTTTTTATGAATGCTTGAAAGTAGTTTAATGCACTTTCAAAGGAAAGTGATTTTCTCTGAAAGGACAGCATTTAGAAAGTGAAGCAACACTCCATTCCCTTCGCACAATAAATTGAAGTGTTGGAACAGACTGCTTCTCTTTCATAGAAACGCATTAGTGTTTCTTGTGAATGCTTGCAAGTAGCTTAAGGCACATTCAAAGGAAAGTGATTTTCTCTGAAAGGACAGCATTTAGAAAGTGAAGCAACACTCCATTCACTTCGCACAGTGAATTGAAGTGTTGGAACAGACTGCTTCTCTTTCAGAGAAACGCATGTGAGTTTCTTCCTGATGCTTGCAAGTAGCTTAAGGCACTTTCAAAGGAAAGTGATTTTCTCGATTTTCTCTTAAAGGACAGCATTTAGAAAGTGAAGCAACACTCCATTCACTTCGCACAGTGAATTGAAGTGTTGGAACAGACTGCTTCTCTATCAGAGAAACGCATGTGAGTTTCTGGTGAATGCTTGTAAGTAGCTTAAGGCACTTTCAAAGGAAAGTGATTTTCTCTGAAAGGACAGCATTTAGAAAGTGAAGCAACACTCCATTCACTTCGCACAGTGAATTGAAGTGTTAGAACAGACTGCTTCTCTTTCAGAGAAATGCATGTGAGTTTAAGTTGAATGCTTGTAAGTAGCTTAAGGCACTTTCCAAAGAAAGTGATTTTCTCTGAAAGGACAGCATTTAGAAAGTGAAGCAACACTCCATTCACTTCGCAGAGTGAATTGAAGTATTGGAACAGACTGCTTCTCTTTCAGAGAAACGCATGTGATTTCTGGTGAATGCTTTTAAGTAGCTTAAGGCACTTTCAAAGGAAAGTGATTTTCTCTGAAAGGACAGCATTTAGAAAGTGAAGCAACACTCCATTCACTTCGCACAGTGAATTGAAGTGTTGGAACAGACTGCTTCTCTTTCAGAGAAATGCATGTGAGTTTAAGTTGAATGCTTGTAAGTAACTTAAGGCACTTTCAAAGGAAAGTGATTTTCTCTGAAAGGACAGCATTTAGAAAGTGAAGCAACACTCCATTCACTTTGTACAGTGAATTGAAGTGTTGGAACAGACTGCTTCTCTTTCAGAGAAATGCATGTGAGTTTCTGTTGAATGCTTGTAAGTAGCTTAAGGCACATTCAAAGGAAAGGGATTTTCTCTGAAAGGACAGCATTTAGAAACTGAAGCAACACTCCATTCACTTCGCACAGTGAATTGAAGTGTTGGAACAGACTGCTTCTCTTTCAGAGAAACGCATGTGAGTTTTTTGTGAATGCTTGAAAGTAGTTTAAGGCACTTTCAATGGAAAGTGATTTTCTCTGAAAGGACAGCATTTAGAAAGTGAGGCAACACTCCATTCACTTCGCACAGTGAATTGAAGTGTTGGAACAGACTGCTTCTCTTTCAGAGAAACGCATGTGAGTTTTTTATGAATGCTTGAAAGTAGTTTAATGCACTTTCAAAGGAAAGTGATTTTCTCTGAAAGGACAGCATTTAGAAAGTGAAGCAACACTCCATTCCCTTCGCACAATAAATTGAAGTGTTGGAACAGACTACTTCTCTTTCATAGAAACGCATTAGTGTTTCTTGTGAATGCTTGCAAGTAGCTTAAGGCACATTCAAAGGAAAGTGATTTTCTCTGAAAGGACAGCATTTAGAAAGTGAAGCAACACTCCATTCACTTCGCACAGTGAATTGAAGTGTTGGAACAGACTGCTTCTCTTTCAGAGAAACGCATGTGAGTTTCTTCCTGATGCTTGCAAGTAGCTTAAGGCACTTTCAAAGGAAAGTGATTTTCTCGATTTTCTCTTAAAGGACAGCATTTAGAAAGTGAAGCAACACTCCATTCACTTCGCACAGAGAATTGAAGTGTTGGAACAGACTGCTTCTCTTTCATAGAAACACATGTGAGTTTCTTCCTAATGCTTGCAAATAGCTTAAGGCACTTTCAAAGGAAAGTGATTTTCTCTGAAAGGACAGCATTTAGAAACTGAAGCAACACTCCATTCACTTCGCACAGTGAATTGAAGTGTTGGAACAGACTGCTTCTCTTTCAGAGAAACGCATGTGAGTTTCTTCCTGATGCTTGCAAGTAGCTTAAGGCACTTTCAAAGGAAAGTGATTTTCTCTGAAAGGACAGCATTTAGAAAGTGAAGCAACACTCCATTCACTTCGCAGAGTGAATTGAAGTATTGGAACAGACTGCTTCTCTTTCAGAGAAACGCATGTGAGTTTCTGGTGAATGCTTGTAAGTAGCTTAAGGCACGTTCAAAGGAAAGTGATTTTCTCTGAAAGGACAGCATTTAGAAAGTGAAGCAACACTCCATTCACTTCGCACAGTGAATTGAAGTGTTGGAACAGACTGCTTCTCTTTCAGAGAAACGCATGTGAGTTTCTTTTGAATGCTTGCAAGTTGCTTAAGGCACTTTCAAAGGAAAGTGATTTTCTCTGAAAGGACAGCATTTAGAAACTGAAGCAACACGCCATTCACTTCGCACAGTGAATTGAAGTGTTGGAACAGACTGCTTCTCTTTAAGAGAAACGCATGTGAGTTTCTGGTGAATGCTTGTAAGTAGCTTAAGGCACTTTCAAAGGAAAGTGATTTTCTCTGAAAGGACAGCATTTAGAAAGTGAAGCAACACTCCATTCACTTCGCACAGTGAATTGAAGTGTTGGAACAGACTGCTTCTCTTTCAGAGAAACGCATGTGAGTTTCTGGTGAATGCTTGTAAGTAGCTTAAGGCACTTTCAAAGGAAAGTGATTTTCTCTGAAAGGACAGCATTTAGAAAGTGAAGCAACACTCCATTCACTTCGCACAGTGAATTGAAGTGTTGGAACAGACTGCTTCTCTTTCAGAGAAACGCATGTGAGTTTCTTGTGAATTATTGCAAGTCGCTTAAGGCACTTTCAAAGGAAAGTGATTTTCTCTGAAAGGACAGCATTTAGAAAGTGAGGCAACACTCCATTCACTTCGCACAGTGAATTGAAGTGTTGGAACAGACTGCTTCTCTTTCAGAGAAACGCATGTGAGTTTCTTCCTGATGCTTGCAAGTAGCTTAAGGCACTTTCAAAGGAAAGTGATTTTCTCGATTTTCTCTTAAAGGACAGCATTTAGAAAGTGAAGCAACACTCCATTCACTTCGCACAGTGAATTGAAGTGTTGGAATAGACTGCTTCTCTTTAAGAGAAACGCATGTGAGTTTCTGGTGAATGCTTGTAAGTAGCTTAAGGCACTTTCAAAGGAAAGTGATTTTCTCTGAAAGAACAGCATTTAGAAAGTGAAGCAACACTCCATTCACTTCGCGCAGTGAATTGAAGTGTTGGAACAGACTGCTTCTCTTTCAGAGAAACGCATGTGAGTTTCTGGTGAATGCTTGTAAGTAGCTTAAGGCACTTTCAAAGGAAAGTGATTTTCTCTGAAAGGACAGCATTTAGAAAGTGAAGCAACACTCCATTCCCTTCGTGCAGTGAATTGAAGTGTTGGAACAGAGTGCTTCTCATTCATAGAAACGCATTAGTGTTTCTTGTGAATGCCTGGAAGTTGCTTAAGGCACTTTCAAAGGAAAGTGATTTTCTCTGAAAGGACAGCATTTAGAAAGTGAAGCAACACTCCATTCACTTTGTACAGTGAATTGAAGTGTTGGAACAGACTGCTTCTCTTTCAGAGAAATGCATGTGAGTTTCTGTTGAATGCTTGTAAGTAGCTTAAGGCACATTCAAAGGAAAGGGATTTTCTCTGAAAGGACAGCATTTAGAAAGTGAAGCAACACTCCATTCACTTCGCACAGTGAATTGAAGTGTTGGAACAGACTGCTTCTCTTTCAGAGAAACGCATGTGAGTTTTTTGTGAATGCTTGAAAGTAGTTTAAGGCACTTTCAATGGAAAGTGAATTTCTCTGAAAGGACAGCATTTAGAAAGTGAGGCAACACTCCATTCACTTCGCACAGTGAATTGAAGTGTTGGAACAGACTGCTTCTCTTTCAGAGAAACACATGTGAGTTTCTTCCTAATGCTTGCAAATAGCTTAAGGCACTTTCAAAGGAAAGTGATTTTCTCTGAAAGGACAGCATTTAGAAACTGAAGCAACACTCCATTCACTTCGCACAGTGAATTGAAGTGTTGGAACAGACTGCTTCTCTTTCAGAGAAACGCATGTGAGTTTCTTCCTGATGCTTGCAAGTAGCTTAAGGCACTTTCAAAGGAAAGTGATTTTCTCTGAAAGGACAGCATTTAGAAACTGAAGCAACACGCCATTCACTTCGCACAGTGAATTGAAGTGTTGGAACAGACTGCTTCTCTTTAAGAGAAACGCATGTGAGTTTCTGGTGAATGCTTGTAAGTAGCTTAAGGCACTTTCAAAGGAAAGTGATTTTCTCTGAAAGGACAGCATTTAGAAAGTGAAGCAACACTCCATTCACTTCGCACAGTGAATTGAAGTGTTGGAACAGACTGCTTCTCTTTCAGAGAAACGCAGGTGAGTTTCTGGTGAATGCTTGTAAGTAGCTTAAGGCACTTTCAAAGGAAAGTGATTTTCTTTGAAAGGACAGCATTTAGAAAGTGAAGCAACACTCCATTCACTTCGCACAGTGAATTGAAGTGTTGGAACAGACTGCTTCTCTTTCAGAGAAACGCATGTGAGTTTCTTGTGAATTATTGCAAGTCGCTTAAGGCACTTTCAAAGGAAAGTGATTTTCTCTGAAAGGACAGCATTTAGAAACTGAAGCAACACTCCATTCACTTCGCACAGTGAATTGAAGTGTTGGAACACACTGCTGGTCTTTCAGAGAAACGCACGTGAGTTTTTTGTGAATGCTTGAAAGTAGTTTAAGGCACTTTCAAAGGAAAGTGATTTTCTCTGAAAGGACAGCATTTAGAAAGTGAAGCAACACTCCATTCACTTTGTACAGTGAATTGAAGTGTTGGAACAGACTGCTTCTCTTTCAGAGAAATGCATGTGAGTTTCTGTTGAATGCTTGTAAGTAGCTTAAGGCACATTCAAAGGAAAGGGATTTTCTCTGAAAGGACAGCATTTAGAAAGTGAAGCAACACTCCATTCACTTCGCACAGTGAATTGAAGTGTTGGAACAGACTCCTTCTCTTTCAGAGAAACGCATGTGAGTTTTTTGTGAATGCTTGAAAGTAGTTTAAGGCACTTTCAATGGAAAGTGATTTTCTCTGAAAGGACAGCATTTAGAAAGTGTGGCAACACTCCATTCACTTCGCACAGTGAATTGAAGTGTTGGAACAGACTGCTTCTCTCTCAGAGAAACGCATGTGAGTTTTTTATGAATGCTTGAAAGTAGTTTAATGCACTTTCAAAGGAAAGTGATTTTCTCTGAAAGGACAGCATTTAGAAAGTGAAGCAACACTCCATTCCCTTCGCACAATAAATTGAAGTGTTGGAACAGACTGCTTCTCTTTCATAGAAACGCATTAGTGTTTCTTGTGAATCCTTGCAAGTAGCTTAAGGCACATTCAAAGGAAAGTGATTTTCTCTGAAAGGACAGCATTTAGAAAGTGAAGCAACACTCCATTCACTTTGTACAGTGAATTGAAGTGTTGGAACAGACTGCTTCTCTTTCAGAGAAATGCATGTGAGTTTCTGTTGAATGCTTGTAAGTAGCTTAAGGCACATTCAAAGGAACAGGATTTTCTCTGAAAGGACAGCATTTAGAAAGTGAAGCAATACTCCATTCACTTCGCACAGTGAATTGAAGTGTTGGAACAGACTGCTTCTCTTTCAGAGAAACGCATGTGAGTTTTTTGTGAATGCTTGAAAGTAGTTTAAGGCACTTTCAATGGAAAGTGAATTTCTCTGAAAGGACAGCATTTAGAAAGTGAGGCAACACTCCATTCACTTCGCACAGTGAATTGAAGTGTTGCAACAGACTGCTTCTCTTTCAGAGAAACGCATGTGAGTTTCTTTTGAATGCTTGCAAGTTGCTTAAGGCACTTTCAAAGGAAAGTGATTTTCTCTGAAAGGACAGCATTTAGAAACTGAAGCAACACGCCATTCACTTCGCACAGTGAATTGAAGTGTTGGAACAGACTGCTTCTCTTTAAGAGAAACGCATGTGAGTTTCTGGTGAATGCTTGTAAGTAGCTTAAGGCACTTTCAAAGGAAAGTGATTTTCTCTGAAAGGACAGCATTTAGAAAGTGAAGCAACACTCCATTCACTTCGCACAGTGAATTGAAGTGTTGGAACAGACTGCTTCTCTTTCAGAGAAACGCATGTGAGTTTCTGGTGAATGCTTGTAAGTAGCTTAAGGCACTTTCAAAGGAAAGTGATTTTCTCTGAAAGGACAGCATTTAGAAAGTGAAGCAATACTCCATTCACTTCGCACAGTGAATTGAAGTGTTGGAACAGACTGCTTCTCTTTCAGAGAAACGCATGTGAGTTTCTTGTGAATTATTGCAAGTCGCTTAAGGCACTTTCAAAGGAAAGTGATTTTCTCTGAAAGGACAGCATTTAGAAACTGAAGCAACACTCCATTCACTTCGCACAGTGAATTGAAGTGTTGGAACACACTGCTGGTCTTTCAGAGAAACGCACGTGAGTTTTTTGTGAATGCTTGAAAGTAGTTTAAGGCACTTTCAAAGGAAAGTGATTTTCTCTGAAAGGACAGCATTTAGAAAGTGAAGCAACACTCCATTCACTTTGTACAGTGAATTGAAGTGTTGGAACAGACTGCTTCTCTTTCAGAGAAATGCATGTGAGTTTCTGTTGAATGCTTGTAAGTAGCTTAAGACACATTCAAAGGAAAGGGATTTTCTCTGAAAGGACAGCATTTAGAAAGTGAAGCAACACTCCATTCACTTCGCACAGTGAATTGAAGTGTTGGAACAGACTCCTTCTCTTTCAGAGAAACGCATGTGAGTTTTTTGTGAATGCTTGAAAGTAGTTTAAGGCACTTTCAATGGAAAGTGATTTTCTCTGAAAGGACAGCATTTAGAAAGTGAGGCAACACTCCATTCACTTCGCACAGTGAATTGAAGTGTTGGAACAGACTGCTTCTCTCTCAGAGAAACGCATGTGAGTTTTTTATGAATGCTTGAAAGTAGTTTAATGCACTTTCAAAGGAAAGTGATTTTCTCTGAAAGGACAGCATTTAGAAAGTGAAGCAACACTCCATTCACTTCGCACAATAAATTGAAGTGTTGGAACAGACTGCTTCTCTTTCATAGAAACGCATTAGTGTGTCTTGTGAATCCTTGCAAGTAGCTTAAGGCACATTCAAAGGAAAGTGATTTTCTCTGAAAGGACAGCATTTAGAAAGTGAAGCAACACTCCATTCACTTCGCACAGTGAATTGAAGTGTTGGAACAGACTGCTTCTCTTTCAGAGAAACGCATGTGAGTTTCTTCCTGATGCTTGCAAGTAGCTTAAGGCACTTTCAAAGGAAAGTGATTTTCTCTGAAAGGACAGCATTTAGAAAGTGAAGCAACACTCCATTCACTTCGCACAGTGAATTGAAGTGTTGGAACAGACTGCTTCTCTATCAGAGAAACGCATGTGAGTTTCTGGTGAATGCTTGTAAGTAGCTTAAGGCACTTTCAAAGGAAAGTGATTTTCTCTGAAAGGACAGCATTTAGAAAGTGAAGCAACACTCCATTCCCTTCGTGCAGTGAATTGAAGTGTTGGAACAGAGTGCTTCTCATTCATAGAAACGCATTAGTGTTTCTTGTGAATGCCTGGAAGTTGCTTAAGGCACTTTCAAAGGAAAGTGATTTTCTCTGAAAGGACAGCATTTAGAAAGTGAAGCAACACTCCATTCACTTTGTACAGTGAATTGAAGTGTTGGAACAGACTGCTTCTCTTTCAGAGAAATGCATGTGAGTTTCTGTTGAATGCTTGTAAGTAGCTTAAGGCACATTCAAAGGAAAGGGATTTTCTCTGAAAGGACAGCATTTAGAAAGTGAAGCAACACTCCATTCACTTCGCACAGTGAATTGAAGTGTTGGAACAGACTGCTTCTCTTTCAGAGAAACGCATGTGAGTTTTTTGTGAATGCTTGAAAGTAGTTTAAGGCACTTTCAATGGAAAGTGAATTTCTCTGAAAGGACAGCATTTAGAAAGTGAGGCAACACTCCATTCACTTCGCACAGTGAATTGAAGTGTTGGAACAGACTGCTTCTCTTTCAGAGAAACACATGTGAGTTTCTTCCTAATGCTTGCAAATAGCTTAAGGCACTTTCAAAGGAAAGTGATTTTCTCTGAAAGGACAGCATTTAGAAACTGAAGCAACACTCCATTCACTTCGCACAGTGAATTGAAGTGTTGGAACAGACTGCTTCTCTTTCAGAGAAACGCATGTGAGTTTCTTCCTGATGCTTGCAAGTAGCTTAAGGCACTTTCAAAGGAAAGTGATTTTCTCTGAAAGGACAGCATTTAGAAAGTGAAGCAACACTCCATTCACTTCGCAGAGTGAATTGAAGTATTGGAACAGACTGCTTCTCTTTCAGAGAAACGCATGTGAGTTTCTGGTGAATGCTTGTAAGTAGCTTAAGACACGTTCAAAGGAAAGTGATTTTCTCTGAAAGGACAGCATTTAGAAAGTGAAGCAACACTCCATTCACTTCGCACAGTGAATTGAAGTGTTGGAACAGACTGCTTCTCTTTCAGAGAAACGCATGTGAGTTTCTTTTGAAAGCTTGCAAGTTGCTTAAGGCACTTTCAAAGGAAAGTGATTTTCTCTGAAAGGACAGCATTTAGAAACTGAAGCAACACGCCATTCACTTCGCACAGTGAATTGAAGTGTTGGAACAGACTGCTTCTCTTTAAGAGAAACGCATGTGAGTTTCTGGTGAATGCTTGTAAGTAGCTTAAGGCACTTTCAAAGGAAAGTGATTTTCTCTGAAAGGACAGCATTTAGAAAGTGAAGCAACACTCCATTCACTTCGCACAGTGAATTGAAGTGTTGGAACAGACTGCTTCTCTTTCAGAGAAACGCAGGTGAGTTTCTGGTGAATGCTTGTAAGTAGCTTAAGGCACTTTCAAAGGAAAGTGATTTTCTTTGAAAGGACAGCATTTAGAAAGTGAAGCAACACTCCATTCACTTCGCACAGTGAATTGAAGTGTTGGAACAGACTGCTTCTCTTTCAGAGAAACGCATGTGAGTTTCTTGTGAATTATTGCAAGTCGCTTAAGGCACTTTCAAAGGAAAGTGATTTTCTCTGAAAGGACAGCATTTAGAAACTGAAGCAACACTCCATTCACTTCGCACAGTGAATTGAAGTGTTGGAACACACTGCTGGTCTTTCAGAGAAACGCACGTGAGTTTTTTGTGAATGCTTGAAAGTAGTTTAAGGCACTTTCAAAGGAAAGTGATTTTCTCTGAAAGGACAGCATTTAGAAAGTGAAGCAACACTCCATTCACTTTGTACAGTGAATTGAAGTGTTGGAACAGACTGCTTCTCTTTCAGAGAAATGCATGTGAGTTTCTGTTGAATGCTTGTAAGTAGCTTAAGGCACATTCAAAGGAAAGGGATTTTCTCTGAAAGGACAGCATTTAGAAAGTGAAGCAACACTCCATTCACTTCGCACAGTGAATTGAAGTGTTGGAACAGACTCCTTCTCTTTCAGAGAAACGCATGTGAGTTTTTTGTGAATGCTTGAAAGTAGTTTAAGGCACTTTCAATGGAAAGTGATTTTCTCTGAAAGGACAGCATTTAGAAAGTGTGGCAACACTCCATTCACTTCGCACAGTGAATTGAAGTGTTGGAACAGACTGCTTCTCTCTCAGAGAAACGCATGTGAGTTTTTTATGAATGCTTGAAAGTAGTTTAATGCACTTTCAAAGGAAAGTGATTTTCTCTGAAAGGACAGCATTTAGAAAGTGAAGCAACACTCCATTCCCTTCGCACAATAAATTGAAGTGTTGGAACAGACTGCTTCTCTTTCATAGAAACGCATTAGTGTTTCTTGTGAATCCTTGCAAGTAGCTTAAGGCACATTCAAAGGAAAGTGATTTTCTCTGAAAGGACAGCATTTAGAAAGTGAAGCAACACTCCATTCACTTTGTACAGTGAATTGAAGTGTTGGAACAGACTGCTTCTCTTTCAGAGAAATGCATGTGAGTTTCTGTTGAATGCTTGTAAGTAGCTTAAGGCACATTCAAAGGAACAGGATTTTCTCTGAAAGGACAGCATTTAGAAAGTGAAGCAATACTCCATTCACTTCGCACAGTGAATTGAAGTGTTGGAACAGACTGCTTCTCTTTCAGAGAAACGCATGTGAGTTTTTTGTGAATGCTTGAAAGTAGTTTAAGGCACTTTCAATGGAAAGTGAATTTCTCTGAAAGGACAGCATTTAGAAAGTGAGGCAACACTCCATTCACTTCGCACAGTGAATTGAAGTGTTGGAACAGACTGCTTCTCTTTCAGAGAAACGCATGTGAGTTTCTTTTGAATGCTTGCAAGTTGCTTAAGGCACTTTCAAAGGAAAGTGATTTTCTCTGAAAGGACAGCATTTAGAAACTGAAGCAACACGCCATTCACTTCGCACAGTGAATTGAAGTGTTGGAACAGACTGCTTCTCTTTAAGAGAAACGCATGTGAGTTTCTGGTGAATGCTTGTAAGTAGCTTAAGGCACTTTCAAAGGAAAGTGATTTTCTCTGAAAGGACAGCATTTAGAAAGTGAAGCAACACTCCATTCACTTCGCACAGTGAATTGAAGTGTTGGAACAGACTGCTTCTCTTTCAGAGAAACGCATGTGAGTTTCTGGTGAATGCTTGTAAGTAGCTTAAGGCACTTTCAAAGGAAAGTGATTTTCTCTGAAAGGACAGCATTTAGAAAGTGAAGCAATACTCCATTCACTTCGCACAGTGAATTGAAGTGTTGGAACAGACTGCTTCTCTTTCAGAGAAACGCATGTGAGTTTCTTGTGAATTATTGCAAGTCGCTTAAGGCACTTTCAAAGGAAAGTGATTTTCTCTGAAAGGACAGCATTTAGAAACTGAAGCAACACTCCATTCACTTCGCACAGTGAATTGAAGTGTTGGAACACACTGCTGGTCTTTCAGAGAAACGCACGTGAGTTTTTTGTGAATGCTTGAAAGTAGTTTAAGGCACTTTCAAAGGAAAGTGATTTTCTCTGAAAGGACAGCATTTAGAAAGTGAAGCAACACTCCATTCACTTTGTACAGTGAATTGAAGTGTTGGAACAGACTGCTTCTCTTTCAGAGAAATGCATGTGAGTTTCTGTTGAATGCTTGTAAGTAGCTTAAGACACATTCAAAGGAAAGGGATTTTCTCTGAAAGGACAGCATTTAGAAAGTGAAGCAACACTCCATTCACTTCGCACAGTGAATTGAAGTGTTGGAACAGACTCCTTCTCTTTCAGAGAAACGCATGTGAGTTTTTTGTGAATGCTTGAAAGTAGTTTAAGGCACTTTCAATGGAAAGTGATTTTCTCTGAAAGGACAGCATTTAGAAAGTGAGGCAACACTCCATTCACTTCGCACAGTGAATTGAAGTGTTGGAACAGACTGCTTCTCTCTCAGAGAAACGCATGTGAGTTTTTTATGAATGCTTGAAAGTAGTTTAATGCACTTTCAAAGGAAAGTGATTTTCTCTGAAAGGACAGCATTTAGAAAGTGAAGCAACACTCCATTCACTTCGCACAATAAATTGAAGTGTTGGAACAGACTGCTTCTCTTTCATAGAAACGCATTAGTGTGTCTTGTGAATCCTTGCAAGTAGCTTAAGGCACATTCAAAGGAAAGTGATTTTCTCTGAAAGGACAGCATTTAGAAAGTGAAGCAACACTCCATTCACTTCGCACAGTGAATTGAAGTGTTGGAACAGACTGCTTCTCTTTCAGAGAAACGCATGTGAGTTTCTTCCTGATGCTTGCAAGTAGCTTAAGGCACTTTCAAAGGAAAGTGATTTTCTCTGAAAGGACAGCATTTAGAAAGTGAAGCAACACTCCATTCACTTCGCACAGTGAATTGAAGTGTTGGAACAGACTGCTTCTCTATCAGAGAAACGCATGTGAGTTTCTGGTGAATGCTTGTAAGTAGCTTAAGGCACTTTCAAAGGAAAGTGATTTTCTCTGAAAGGACAGCATTTAGAAAGTGAAGCAACACTCCATTCCCTTCGTGCAGTGAATTGAAGTGTTGGAACAGACTGCTTCTCTTTCAGAGAAACGCACGTGAGTTTTTTGTGAATGCTTGAAAGTAGTTTAAGGCACTTTCAAAGGAAAGTGATTTTCTCTGAAAGGACAGCATTTAGAAAGTGAAGCAACACTCCATTCACTTTGTACAGTGAATTGAAGTGTTGGAACAGACTGCTTCTCTTTTAGAGAAATGCATGTGAGTTTCTGTTGAATGCTTGTAAGTAGCTTAAGGCACATTCAAAGGAAAGGGATTTTCTCTGAAAGGACAGCATTTAGAAAGTGAAGCAACACTCCATTCACTTCGCACAGTGAATTGAAGTGTTGGAACAGACTCCTTCTCTTTCAGAGAAACGCATGTGAGTTTTTTGTGAATGCTTGAAAGTACTTTAAGGCACTTTCAATGGAAAGTGATTTTCTCTGAAAGGACAGCATTTAGAAAGTGAGGCAACACTCCATTCACTTCGCACAGTGAATTGAAGTGTTGGAACAGACTGCTTCTCTTTCAGAGAAACGCATGTGAGTTTTTTATGAATGCTTGAAAGTAGTTTAATGCACTTTCAAAGGAAAGTGATTTTCTCTGAAAGGACAGCATTTAGAAAGTGAAGCAACACTCCATTCCCTTCGCACAATAAATTGAAGTGTTGGAACAGACTGCTTCTCTTTCATAGAAACGCATTAGTGTTTCTTGTGAATCCTTGCAAGTAGCTTAAGGCACATTCAAAGGAAAGTGATTTTCTCTGAAAGGACAGCATTTAGAAAGTGAAGCAACACTCCATTCACTTCGCACAGTGAATTGAAGTGTTGGAACAGACTGCTTCTCTTTCAGAGAAACGCATGTGAGTTTCTTTTGAATGCTTGCAAGTTGCTTAAGGCACTTTCAAAGGAAAGTGATTTTCTCTGAAAGGACAGCATTTAGAAACTGAAGCAACACTCCATTCACTTTGCACAGTGAATTGAAGTGTTGGAACAGACTGCTTCTCTTTAAGAGAAACGCATGTGAGTTTCTGGTGAATGCTTGTAAGTAGCTTAAGGCACTTTCAAAGGAAAGTGATTTTCTCTCAAAGGACAGCATTTAGAAAGTGAAGCAACACTCCATTCCCTTCGCACAATAAATTGAAGTGTTGGAACAGACTGCTTCTCTTTCATAGAAACGCATTAGTGTTTCTTGTGAATGCTTGCAAGTAGCTTAAGGCACATTCAAAGGAAAGTGATTTTCTCTGAAAGGACAGCATTTAGAAAGTGAAGCAACACTCCATTCACTTCGCACAGTGAATTGAAGTGTTGGAACAGACTGCTTCTCTTTCAGAGAAACGCATGTGAGTTTCTTCCTGATGCTTGCAAGTAGCTTAAGGCACTTTCAAAGGAAAGTGATTTTCTCGATTTTCTCTTAAAGGACAGCATTTAGAAAGTGAAGCAACACTCCATTCACTTCGCACAGTGAATTGAAGTGTTGGAACAGACTGCTTCTCTATCAGAGAAACGCATGTGAGTTTCTGGTGAATGCTTGTAAGTAGCTTAAGGCACTTTCAAAGGAAAGTGATTTTCTCTGAAAGGACAGCATTTAGAAAGTGAAGCAACACTCCATTCACTTCGCACAGTGAATTGAAGTGTTAGAACAGACTGCTTCTCTTTCAGAGAAATGCATGTGAGTTTAAGTTGAATGCTTGTAAGTAGCTTAAGGCACTTTCCAAAGAAAGTGATTTTCTCTGAAAGGACAGCATTTAGAAAGTGAAGCAACACTCCATTCACTTCGCAGAGTGAATTGAAGTATTGGAACAGACTGCTTCTCTTTCAGAGAAACGCATGTGATTTCTGGTGAATGCTTTTAAGTAGCTTAAGGCACTTTCAAAGGAAAGTGATTTTCTCTGAAAGGACAGCATTTAGAAAGTGAAGCAACACTCCATTCACTTCGCACAGTGAATTGAAGTGTTGGAACAGACTGCTTCTCTTTCAGAGAAATGCATGTGAGTTTAAGTTGAATGCTTGTAAGTAACTTAAGGCACTTTCAAAGGAAAGTGATTTTCTCTGAAAGGACAGCATTTAGAAAGTGAAGCAACACTCCATTCACTTTGTACAGTGAATTGAAGTGTTGGAACAGACTGCTTCTCTTTCAGAGAAATGCATGTGAGTTTCTGTTGAATGCTTGTAAGTAGCTTAAGGCACATTCAAAGGAAAGGGATTTTCTCTGAAAGGACAGCATTTAGAAACTGAAGCAACACTCCATTCACTTCGCACAGTGAATTGAAGTGTTGGAACAGACTGCTTCTCTTTCAGAGAAACGCATGTGAGTTTTTTGTGAATGCTTGAAAGTAGTTTAAGGCACTTTCAATGGAAAGTGATTTTCTCTGAAAGGACAGCATTTAGAAAGTGAGGCAACACTCCATTCACTTCGCACAGTGAATTGAAGTGTTGGAACAGACTGCTTCTCTTTCAGAGAAACGCATGTGAGTTTTTTATGAATGCTTGAAAGTAGTTTAATGCACTTTCAAAGGAAAGTGATTTTCTCTGAAAGGACAGCATTTAGAAAGTGAAGCAACACTCCATTCACTTCGCACAGTGAATTGAAGTGTTGGAACAGACTGCTTCTCTTTCAGAGAAACGCATGTGAGTTTTTTATGAATGCTTGAAAGAAGTTTAAGGCACTTTCAAAGGAAAGTGATTTTCTCTGAAAGGACAGCATTTAGAAAGTGAGGCAACACTCCATTCACTTCGCACAGTGAATTGAAGTGTTGGAACAGACTGCTTCTCTTTCAGAGAAACGCATGTGTGTTTCTTCCTAATGCTTGCAAGTAGCTTAAGGCACTTTCAAAGGAAAGTGATTTTCTCTGAAAGGACAGCATTTAGAAAGTGAAGCAACACTCCATTCACTTCGCACAGTGAATTGAAGTGTTGGAACTGACTGCTTCTCTTTCAGAGAAACGCATGTGAGTTTCTGGTGAATGCTTGCAAGTTGCTTAAGGCACTTTCAAAGGAAAGTGATTTTCTCTGAAAGGGCAGCATTTAGAAACTGAAGCAACACGCCATTCACTTCGCACAGTGAATTGAAGTGTTGGAACAGACTGCTTCTCTTTAAGAGAAACGCATGTGAGTTTCTGGTGAATGCTTGTAAGTAGCTTAAGGCACTTTCAAAGGAAAGTGATTTTCTCTGAAAGGACAGCATTTAGAAAGTGAAGCAACACTCCATTCACTTGCACAGTGAATTGAAGTGTTGGAACAGACTGCTTCTTTTTCAGAGAAACGCATGTGAGTTTCTGGTGAATGCTTGTAAGTAGCTTAAGGCACTTTCAAAGGAAAGTGATTTTCTCTGAAAGGACAGCATTTAGAAAGTGAAGCAACACTCCATTCACTTCGCACAGTGAATTGAAGTGTTGGAACAGACTGCTTCTCTTTCAGAGAAACGCATGTGAGTTTCTTGTGAATTATTGCAAGTCGCTTAAGGCACTTTCAAAGGAAAGTGATTTTCTCTGAAAGGACAGCATTTAGAAAGTGAAGCAACACTCCATTCACTTCGCACAGTGAATTGAAGTGTTGGAACAGACTGCTTCTCTTTCAGAGAAACGCATGTGAGTTTTTTGTGAATGCTTGAAAGTAGTTTAAGGCACTTTCAATGGAAAGTGATTTTCTCTGAAAGGACAGCATTTAGAAAGTGAGGCAACACTCCATTCACTTCGCACAGTGAATTGAAGTGTTGGAACAGACTGCTTCTCTTTCAGAGAAACGCATGTGAGTTTTTTATGAATGCTTGAAAGCAGTTTAATGCACTTTCAAAGGAAAGTGATTTTCTCTGAAAGGACAGTATTTAGAAAGTGAAGCAACATTCCATTCCCTTCGCACAATAAATTGAAGTGTTGGAACAGACTGCTTCTCTTTCATAGAAATGCATTAGTGTTTCTTGTGAATGCTTGCAAGTAGCTTAAGGCACATTCAAAGGAAAGTGATTTTCTCTGAAAGGACAGCATTTAGAAAGTGAAGCAACACTCCATTCACTTCGCACAGTGAATTGAAGTGTTGGAACAGACTGCTTCTCTTTCAGAGAAACGCATGTGCGTTTCTTCCTGATGCTTGCAAGTAGCTTAAGGCACTTTCAAAGGAAAGTGATTTTCTCTTAAAGGACAGCATTTAGAAAGTGAAGCAACACTCCATTCACTTCGCACAGTGAATTGAAGTGTTGGAACAGACTGCTTCTCTATCAGAGAAACGCATGTGAGTTTCTGGTGAATGCTTGTAAGTAGCTTAAGGCACTTTCAAAGGAAAGTGATTTTCTCTGAAAGGACAGCATTTAGAAAGTGAGGCAACACTCCATTCACTTCGCACAGTGAATTGAAGTGTTAGAACAGACTGCTTCTCTTTCAGAGAAATGCATGTGAGTTTAAGTTGAATGCTTGTAAGTAGCTTAGGGCACTTTTCAAAGAAAGTGATTTTCTCTGAAAGGACAGCATTTAGAAAGTGAAGCAACACTCCATTCACTTCGCAGAATGAATTGAAGTATTGGAACAGACTGCTTCTCTTTCAGAGAAACGCATGTGATTTCTGGTGAATGCTTGTAAGTAGCTTAAGGCACTTTCAAAGGAAAGTGATTTTCTCTGAAAGGACAGCATTTAGAAAGTGAAGCAACACTCCATTCACTTCGCACAGTGAATTGAAGTGTTGGGACAGACTGCTTCTCTTTCAGAGAAATGCATGTGAGTTTAAGTTGAATGCTTGTAAGTAGCTTAAGGCACTTTCAAAGGAAAGTGATTTTCTCTGAAAGGACAGCATTTAGAAAGTGAAGCAACACTCCATTCACTTTGTACAGTGAATTGAAGTGTTGGAACAGACTGCTTCTCTTTCAGAGAAATGCATGTGAGTTTCTGTTGAATGCTTGTAAGTAGCTTAAGGCACATTCAAAGGAAAGGGATTTTCTCTGAAAGGACAGCATTTAGAAACTGAAGCAACACTCCATTCACTTCGCACAGTGAATTGAAGTGTTGGAACAGACTGCTTCTCTTTCAGAGAAACGCATGTGAGTTTTTTGTGAATGCTTGAAAGTAGTTTAAGGCACTTTCAATGGAAAGTGATTTTCTCTGAAAGGACAGCATTTAGAAAGTGAGGCAACACTCCATTCACTTCGCACAGTGAATTGAAGTGTTGGAACAGACTGCTTCTCTTTCAGAGAAACGCATGTGAGTTTTTTATGAATGCTTGAAAGTAGTTTAATGCACTTTCAAAGGAAAGTGATTTTCTCTGAAAGGACAGCATTTAGAAAGTGAAGCAACACTCCATTCCCTTCGCACAATAAATTGAAGTGTTGGAACAGACTGCTTCTCTTTCATAGAAACGCATTAGTGTTTCTTGTGAATGCTTGCAAGTAGCTTAAGGCACATTCAAAGGAAAGTGATTTTCTCTGAAAGGACAGCATTTAGAAAGTGAAGCAACACTCCATTCACTTCGCACAGTGAATTGAAGTGTTGGAACAGACTGCTTCTCTTTCAGAGAAACGCATGTGAGTTTCTTCCTGATGCTTGCAAGTAGCTTAAGGCACTTTCAAAGGAAAGTGATTTTCTCGATTTTCTCTTAAAGGACAGCATTTAGAAAGTGAAGCAACACTCCATTCACTTCGCACAGTGAATTGAAGTGTTGGAACAGACTGCTTCTCTATCAGAGAAACGCATGTGAGTTTCTGGTGAATGCTTGTAAGTAGCTTAAGGCACTTTCAAAGGAAAGTGATTTTCTCTGAAAGGACAGCATTTAGAAAGTGAAGCAACACTCCATTCACTTCGCACAGTGAATTGAAGTGTTAGAACAGACTGCTTCTCTTTCAGAGAAATGCATGTGAGTTTAAGTTGAATGCTTGTAAGTAGCTTAAGGCACTTTCCAAAGAAAGTGATTTTCTCTGAAAGGACAGCATTTAGAAAGTGAAGCAACACTCCATTCACTTCGCAGAGTGAATTGAAGTATTGGAACAGACTGCTTCTCTTTCAGAGAAACGCATGTGATTTCTGGTGAATGCTTTTAAGTAGCTTAAGGCACTTTCAAAGGAAAGTGATTTTCTCTGAAAGGACAGCATTTAGAAAGTGAAGCAACACTCCATTCACTTCGCACAGTGAATTGAAGTGTTGGAACAGACTGCTTCTCTTTCAGAGAAATGCATGTGAGTTTAAGTTGAATGCTAGTAAGTAACTTAAGGCACTTTCAAAGGAAAGTGATTTTCTCTGAAAGGACAGCATTTAGAAAGTGAAGCAACACTCCATTCACTTTGTACAGTGAATTGAAGTGTTGGAACAGACTGCTTCTCTTTCAGAGAAATGCATGTGAGTTTCTGTTGAATGCTTGTAAGTAGCTTAAGGCACATTCAAAGGAAAGGGATTTTCTCTGAAAGGACAGCATTTAGAAACTGAAGCAACACTCCATTCACTTCGCACAGTGAATTGAAGTGTTGGAACAGACTGCTTCTCTTTCAGAGAAACGCATGTGAGTTTTTTGTGAATGCTTGAAAGTAGTTTAAGGCACTTTCAATGGAAAGTGATTTTCTCTGAAAGGACAGCATTTAGAAAGTGAGGCAACACTCCATTCACTTCGCACAGTGAATTGAAGTGTTGGAACAGACTGCTTCTCTTTCAGAGAAACGCATGTGAGTTTTTTATGAATGCTTGAAAGTAGTTTAATGCACTTTCAAAGGAAAGTGATTTTCTCTGAAAGGACAGCATTTAGAAAGTGAAGCAACACTCCATTCCCTTCGCACAATAAATTGAAGTGTTGGAACAGACTACTTCTCTTTCATAGAAACGCATTAGTGTTTCTTGTGAATGCTTGCAAGTAGCTTAAGGCACATTCAAAGGAAAGTGATTTTCTCTGAAAGGACAGCATTAAGAAAGTGAAGCAACACTCCATTCACTTCGCACAGTGAATTGAAGTGTTGGAACAGACTGCTTCTCTTTCAGAGAAACGCATGTGAGTTTCTTCCTGATGCTTGCAAGTAGCTTAAGGCACTTTCAAAGGAAAGTGATTTTCTCGATTTTCTCTTAAAGGACAGCATTTAGAAAGTGAAGCAACACTCCATTCACTTCGCACAGAGAATTGAAGTGTTGGAACAGACTGCTTCTCTTTCATAGAAACACATGTGAGTTTCTTCCTAATGCTTGCAAATAGCTTAAGGCACTTTCAAAGGAAAGTGATTTTCTCTGAAAGGACAGCATTTAGAAACTGAAGCAACACTCCATTCACTTCGCACAGTGAATTGAAGTGTTGGAACAGACTGCTTCTCTTTCAGAGAAACGCATGTGAGTTTCTTCCTGATGCTTGCAAGTAGCTTAAGGCACTTTCAAAGGAAAGTGATTTTCTCTGAAAGGACAGCATTTAGAAAGTGAAGCAACACTCCATTCACTTCGCAGAGTGAATTGAAGTATTGGAACAGACTGCTTCTCTTTCAGAGAAACGCATGTGAGTTTCTGGTGAATGCTTGTAAGTAGCTTAAGGCACGTTCAAAGGAAAGTGATTTTCTCTGAAAGGACAGCATTTAGAAAGTGAAGCAACACTCCATTCACTTCGCACAGTGAATTGAAGTGTTGGAACAGACTGCTTCTCTTTCAGAGAAACGCATGTGAGTTTCTTTTGAATGCTTGCAAGTTGCTTAAGGCACTTTCAAAGGAAAGTGATTTTCTCTGAAAGGACAGCATTTAGAAACTGAAGCAACACGCCATTCACTTCGCACAGTGAATTGAAGTGTTGGAACAGACTGCTTCTCTTTAAGAGAAACGCATGTGAGTTTCTGGTGAATGCTTGTAAGTAGCTTAAGGCACTTTCAAAGGAAAGTGATTTTCTCTGAAAGGACAGCATTTAGAAAGTGAAGCAACACTCCATTCACTTCGCACAGTGAATTGAAGTGTTGGAACAGACTGCTTCTCTTTCAGAGAAACGCATGTGAGTTTCTGGTGAATGCTTGTAAGTAGCTTAAGGCACTTTCAAAGGAAAGTGATTTTCTCTGAAAGGACAGCATTTAGAAAGTGAAGCAACACTCCATTCACTTCGCACAGTGAATTGAAGTGTTGGAACAGACTGCTTCTCTTTCAGAGAAACGCATGTGAGTTTCTTGTGAATTATTGCAAGTCGCTTAAGGCACTTTCAAAGGAAAGTGATTTTCTCTGAAAGGACAGCATTTAGAAAGTGAGGCAACACTCCATTCACTTCGCACAGTGAATTGAAGTGTTGGAACAGACTGCTTCTCTTTCAGAGAAACGCATGTGAGTTTCTTCCTGATGCTTGCAAGTAGCTTAAGGCACTTTCAAAGGAAAGTGATTTTCTCGATTTTCTCTTAAAGGACAGCATTTAGAAAGTGAAGCAACACTCCATTCACTTCGCACAGTGAATTGAAGTGTTGGAATAGACTGCTTCTCTTTAAGAGAAACGCATGTGAGTTTCTGGTGAATGCTTGTAAGTCGCTTAAGGCACTTTCAAAGGAAAGTGATTTTCTCTGAAAGAACAGCATTTAGAAAGTGAAGCAACACTCCATTCACTTCGCGCAGTGAATTGAAGTGTTGGAACAGACTGCTTCTCTTTCAGAGAAACGCATGTGAGTTTCTGGTGAATGCTTGTAAGTAGCTTAAGGCACTTTCAAAGGAAAGTGATTTTCTCTGAAAGGACAGCATTTAGAAAGTGAAGCAACACTCCATTCCCTTCGTGCAGTGAATTGAAGTGTTGGAACAGAGTGCTTCTCATTCATAGAAACGCATTAGTGTTTCTTGTGAATGCCTGGAAGTTGCTTAAGGCACTTTCAAAGGAAAGTGATTTTCTCTGAAAGGACAGCATTTAGAAAGTGAAGCAACACTCCATTCACTTTGTACAGTGAATTGAAGTGTTGGAACAGACTGCTTCTCTTTCAGAGAAATGCATGTGAGTTTCTGTTGAATGCTTGTAAGTAGCTTAAGGCACATTCAAAGGAAAGGGATTTTCTCTGAAAGGACAGCATTTAGAAAGTGAAGCAACACTCCATTCACTTCGCACAGTGAATTGAAGTGTTGGAACAGACTGCTTCTCTTTCAGAGAAACGCATGTGAGTTTTTTGTGAATGCTTGAAAGTAGTTTAAGGCACTTTCAATGGAAAGTGAATTTCTCTGAAAGGACAGCATTTAGAAAGTGAGGCAACACTCCATTCACTTCGCACAGTGAATTGAAGTGTTGGAACAGACTGCTTCTCTTTCAGAGAAACACATGTGAGTTTCTTCCTAATGCTTGCAAATAGCTTAAGGCACTTTCAAAGGAAAGTGATTTTCTCTGAAAGGACAGCATTTAGAAAGTGAAGCAACACTCCATTCACTTCGCACAGTGAATTGAAGTGTTGGAACAGACTGCTTCTCTTTCAGAGAAACGCATGTGAGTTTCTTCCTGATGCTTGCAAGTAGCTTAAGGCACTTTCAAAGGAAAGTGATTTTCTCTGAAAGGACAGCATTTAGAAAGTGAAGCAACACTCCATTCACTTCGCAGAGTGAATTGAAGTATTGGAACAGACTGCTTCTCTTTCAGAGAAACGCATGTGAGTTTCTGGTGAATGCTTGTAAGTAGCTTAAGACACGTTCAAAGGAAAGTGATTTTCTCTGAAAGGACAGCATTTAGAAAGTGAAGCAACACTCCATTCACTTCGCACAGTGAATTGAAGTGTTGGAACAGACTGCTTCTCTTTCAGAGAAACGCATGTGAGTTTCTTTTGAAAGCTTGCAAGTTGCTTAAGGCACTTTCAAAGGAAAGTGATTTTCTCTGAAAGGACAGCATTTAGAAACTGAAGCAACACGCCATTCACTTCGCACAGTGAATTGAAGTGTTGGAACAGACTGCTTCTCTTTAAGAGAAACGCATGTGAGTTTCTGGTGAATGCTTGTAAGTAGCTTAAGGCACTTTCAAAGGAAAGTGATTTTCTCTGAAAGGACAGCATTTAGAAAGTGAAGCAACACTCCATTCACTTCGCACAGTGAATTGAAGTGTTGGAACAGACTGCTTCTCTTTCAGAGAAACGCAGGTGAGTTTCTGGTGAATGCTTGTAAGTAGCTTAAGGCACTTTCAAAGGAAAGTGATTTTCTTTGAAAGGACAGCATTTAGAAAGTGAAGCAACACTCCATTCACTTCGCACAGTGAATTGAAGTGTTGGAACAGACTGCTTCTCTTTCAGAGAAACGCATGTGAGTTTCTTGTGAATTATTGCAAGTCGCTTAAGGCACTTTCAAAGGAAAGTGATTTTCTCTGAAAGGACAGCATTTAGAAACTGAAGCAACACTCCATTCACTTCGCACAGTGAATTGAAGTGTTGGAACACACTGCTGGTCTTTCAGAGAAACGCACGTGAGTTTTTTGTGAATGCTTGAAAGTAGTTTAAGGCACTTTCAAAGGAAAGTGATTTTCTCTGAAAGGACAGCATTTAGAAAGTGAGGCAACACTCCATTCACTTCGCACAGTGAATTGAAGTGTTGGAACAGACTGCTTCTCTATCAGAGAAACGCATGTGAGTTTCTGGTGAATGCTTGTAAGTAGCTTAAGGCACTTTCAAAGGAAAGTGATTTTCTCTGAAAGGACAGCATTTAGAAAGTGAGGCAACACTCCATTCACTTCGCACAGTGAATTGAAGTGTTAGAACAGACTGCTTCTCTTTCAGAGAAATGCATGTGAGTTTAAGTTGAATGCTTGTAAGTAGCTTAAGGCACTTTTCAAAGAAAGTGATTTTCTCTGAAAGGACAGCATTTAGAAAGTGAAGCAACACTCCATTCACTTCGCAGAGTGAATTGAAGTATTGGAACAGACTGCTTCTCTTTCAGAGAAACGCATGTGATTTCTGTTGAATGCTTGTAAGTAGCTTAAGGCACTTTCAAAGGAAAGTGATTTTCTCTGAAAGGACAGCATTTAGAAAGTGAAGCAACACTCCATTCACTTCGCACAGTGAATTGAAGTGTTGGGACAGACTGCTTCTCTTTCAGAGAAATGCATGTGAGTTTAAGTTGAATGCTTGTAAGTAGCTTAAGGCACTTTCAAAGGAAAGTGATTTTCTCTGAAAGGACAGCATTTAGAAAGTGAAGCAACACTCCATTCACTTTGTACAGTGAATTGAAGTGTTGGAACAGACTGCTTCTCTTTCAGAGAAATGCATGTGAGTTTCTGTTGAATGCTTGTAAGTAGCTTAAGGCACATTCAAAGGAAAGGGATTTTCTCTGAAAGGACAGCATTTAGAAACTGAAGCAACACTCCATTCACTTCGCACAGTGAATTGAAGTGTTGGAACAGACTGCTTCTCTTTCAGAGAAACGCATGTGAGTTTTTTGTGAATGCTTGAAAGTAGTTTAAGGCACTTTCAATGGAAAGTGATTTTCTCTGAAAGGACAGCATTTAGAAAGTGAGGCAACACTCCATTCACTTCGCACAGTGAATTGAAGTGTTGGAACAGACTGCTTCTCTTTCAGAGAAACGCATGTGAGTTTTTTATGAATGCTTGAAAGTAGTTTAATGCACTTTCAAAGGAAAGTGATTTTCTCTGAAAGGACAGCATTTAGAAAGTGAAGCAACACTCCATTCCCTTCGCACAATAAATTGAAGTGTTGGAACAGACTGCTTCTCTTTCATAGAAACGCATTAGTGTTTCTTGTGAATGCTTGCAAGTAGCTTAAGGCACATTCAAAGGAAAGTGATTTTCTCTGAAAGGACAGCATTTAGAAAGTGAAGCAACACTCCATTCACTTCGCACAGTGAATTGAAGTGTTGGAACAGACTGCTTCTCTTTCAGAGAAACGCATGTGAGTTTCTTCCTGATGCTTGCAAGTAGCTTAAGGCACTTTCAAAGGAAAGTGATTTTCTCTGAAAGGACAGCATTTAGAAAGTGAAGCAACACTCCATTCACTTCGCACAGTGAATTGAAGTGTTGGAACAGACTGCTTCTCTTTCAGAGAAATGCATGTGAGTTTAAGTTGAATGCTTGTAAGTAACTTAAGGCACTTTCAAAGGAAAGTGATTTTCTCTGAAAGGACAGCATTTAGAAAGTGAAGCAACACTCCATTCACTTTGTACAGTGAATTGAAGTGTTGGAACAGACTGCTTCTCTTTCAGAGAAATGCATGTGAGTTTCTGTTGAATGCTTGTAAGTAGCTTAAGGCACATTCAAAGGAAAGGGATTTTCTCTGAAAGGACAGCATTTAGAAACTGAAGCAACACTCCATTCACTTCGCACAGTGAATTGAAGTGTTGGAACAGACTGCTTCTCTTTCAGAGAAACGCATGTGAGTTTTTTGTGAATGCTTGAAAGTAGTTTAAGGCACTTTCAATGGAAAGTGATTTTCTCTGAAAGGACAGCATTTAGAAAGTGAGGCAACACTCCATTCACTTCGCACAGTGAATTGAAGTGTTGGAACAGACTGCTTCTCTTTCAGAGAAACGCATGTGAGTTTTTTATGAATGCTTGAAAGTAGTTTAATGCACTTTCAAAGGAAAGTGATTTTCTCTGAAAGGACAGCATTTAGAAAGTGAAGCAACACTCCATTCCCTTCGCACAATAAATTGAAGTGTTGGAACAGACTACTTCTCTTTCATAGAAACGCATTAGTGTTTCTTGTGAATGCTTGCAAGTAGCTTAAGGCACATTCAAAGGAAAGTGATTTTCTCTGAAAGGACAGCATTAAGAAAGTGAAGCAACACTCCATTCACTTCGCACAGTGAATTGAAGTGTTGGAACAGACTGCTTCTCTTTCAGAGAAACGCATGTGAGTTTCTTCCTGATGCTTGCAAGTAGCTTAAGGCACTTTCAAAGGAAAGTGATTTTCTCGATTTTCTCTTAAAGGACAGCATTTAGAAAGTGAAGCAACACTCCATTCACTTCGCACAGAGAATTGAAGTGTTGGAACAGACTGCTTCTCTTTCATAGAAACACATGTGAGTTTCTTCCTAATGCTTGCAAATAGCTTAAGGCACTTTCAAAGGAAAGTGATTTTCTCTGAAAGGACAGCATTTAGAAACTGAAGCAACACTCCATTCACTTCGCACAGTGAATTGAAGTGTTGGAACAGACTGCTTCTCTTTCAGAGAAACGCATGTGAGTTTCTTCCTGATGCTTGCAAGTAGCTTAAGGCACTTTCAAAGGAAAGTGATTTTCTCTGAAAGGACAGCATTTAGAAAGTGAAGCAACACTCCATTCACTTCGCAGAGTGAATTGAAGTATTGGAACAGACTGCTTCTCTTTCAGAGAAACGCATGTGAGTTTCTGGTGAATGCTTGTAAGTAGCTTAAGGCACGTTCAAAGGAAAGTGATTTTCTCTGAAAGGACAGCATTTAGAAAGTGAAGCAACACTCCATTCACTTCGCACAGTGAATTGAAGTGTTGGAACAGACTGCTTCTCTTTCAGAGAAACGCATGTGAGTTTCTTTTGAATGCTTGCAAGTTGCTTAAGGCACTTTCAAAGGAAAGTGATTTTCTCTGAAAGGACAGCATTTAGAAACTGAAGCAACACGCCATTCACTTCGCACAGTGAATTGAAGTGTTGGAACAGACTGCTTCTCTTTAAGAGAAACGCATGTGAGTTTCTGGTGAATGCTTGTAAGTAGCTTAAGGCACTTTCAAAGGAAAGTGATTTTCTCTGAAAGGACAGCATTTAGAAAGTGAAGCAACACTCCATTCACTTCGCACAGTGAATTGAAGTGTTGGAACAGACTGCTTCTCTTTCAGAGAAACGCATGTGAGTTTCTGGTGAATGCTTGTAAGTAGCTTAAGGCACTTTCAAAGGAAAGTGATTTTCTCTGAAAGGACAGCATTTAGAAAGTGAAGCAACACTCCATTCACTTCGCACAGTGAATTGAAGTGTTGGAACAGACTGCTTCTCTTTCAGAGAAACGCATGTGAGTTTCTTGTGAATTATTGCAAGTCGCTTAAGGCACTTTCAAAGGAAAGTGATTTTCTCTGAAAGGACAGCATTTAGAAAGTGAGGCAACACTCCATTCACTTCGCACAGTGAATTGAAGTGTTGGAACAGACTGCTTCTCTTTCAGAGAAACGCATGTGAGTTTCTTCCTGATGCTTGCAAGTAGCTTAAGGCACTTTCAAAGGAAAGTGATTTTCTCGATTTTCTCTTAAAGGACAGCATTTAGAAAGTGAAGCAACACTCCATTCACTTCGCACAGTGAATTGAAGTGTTGGAATAGACTGCTTCTCTTTAAGAGAAACGCATGTGAGTTTCTGGTGAATGCTTGTAAGTCGCTTAAGGCACTTTCAAAGGAAAGTGATTTTCTCTGAAAGAACAGCATTTAGAAAGTGAAGCAACACTCCATTCACTTCGCGCAGTGAATTGAAGTGTTGGAACAGACTGCTTCTCTTTCAGAGAAACGCATGTGAGTTTCTGGTGAATGCTTGTAAGTAGCTTAAGGCACTTTCAAAGGAAAGTGATTTTCTCTGAAAGGACAGCATTTAGAAAGTGAAGCAACACTCCATTCCCTTCGTGCAGTGAATTGAAGTGTTGGAACAGAGTGCTTCTCATTCATAGAAACGCATTAGTGTTTCTTGTGAATGCCTGGAAGTTGCTTAAGGCACTTTCAAAGGAAAGTGATTTTCTCTGAAAGGACAGCATTTAGAAAGTGAAGCAACACTCCATTCACTTTGTACAGTGAATTGAAGTGTTGGAACAGACTGCTTCTCTTTCAGAGAAATGCATGTGAGTTTCTGTTGAATGCTTGTAAGTAGCTTAAGGCACATTCAAAGGAAAGGGATTTTCTCTGAAAGGACAGCATTTAGAAAGTGAAGCAACACTCCATTCACTTCGCACAGTGAATTGAAGTGTTGGAACAGACTGCTTCTCTTTCAGAGAAACGCATGTGAGTTTTTTGTGAATGCTTGAAAGTAGTTTAAGGCACTTTCAATGGAAAGTGAATTTCTCTGAAAGGACAGCATTTAGAAAGTGAGGCAACACTCCATTCACTTCGCACAGTGAATTGAAGTGTTGGAACAGACTGCTTCTCTTTCAGAGAAACACATGTGAGTTTCTTCCTAATGCTTGCAAATAGCTTAAGGCACTTTCAAAGGAAAGTGATTTTCTCTGAAAGGACAGCATTTAGAAAGTGAAGCAACACTCCATTCACTTCGCACAGTGAATTGAAGTGTTGGAACAGACTGCTTCTCTTTCAGAGAAACGCATGTGAGTTTCTTCCTGATGCTTGCAAGTAGCTTAAGGCACTTTCAAAGGAAAGTGATTTTCTCTGAAAGGACAGCATTTAGAAAGTGAAGCAACACTCCATTCACTTCGCAGAGTGAATTGAAGTATTGGAACAGACTGCTTCTCTTTCAGAGAAACGCATGTGAGTTTCTGGTGAATGCTTGTAAGTAGCTTAAGACACGTTCAAAGGAAAGTGATTTTCTCTGAAAGGACAGCATTTAGAAAGTGAAGCAACACTCCATTCACTTCGCACAGTGAATTGAAGTGTTGGAACAGACTGCTTCTCTTTCAGAGAAACGCATGTGAGTTTCTTTTGAAAGCTTGCAAGTTGCTTAAGGCACTTTCAAAGGAAAGTGATTTTCTCTGAAAGGACAGCATTTAGAAACTGAAGCAACACGCCATTCACTTCGCACAGTGAATTGAAGTGTTGGAACAGACTGCTTCTCTTTAAGAGAAACGCATGTGAGTTTCTGGTGAATGCTTGTAAGTAGCTTAAGGCACTTTCAAAGGAAAGTGATTTTCTCTGAAAGGACAGCATTTAGAAAGTGAAGCAACACTCCATTCACTTCGCACAGTGAATTGAAGTGTTGGAACAGACTGCTTCTCTTTCAGAGAAACGCAGGTGAGTTTCTGGTGAATGCTTGTAAGTAGCTTAAGGCACTTTCAAAGGAAAGTGATTTTCTTTGAAAGGACAGCATTTAGAAAGTGAAGCAACACTCCATTCACTTCGCACAGTGAATTGAAGTGTTGGAACAGACTGCTTCTCTTTCAGAGAAACGCATGTGAGTTTCTTGTGAATTATTGCAAGTCGCTTAAGGCACTTTCAAAGGAAAGTGATTTTCTCTGAAAGGACAGCATTTAGAAACTGAAGCAACACTCCATTCACTTCGCACAGTGAATTGAAGTGTTGGAACACACTGCTGGTCTTTCAGAGAAACGCACGTGAGTTTTTTGTGAATGCTTGAAAGTAGTTTAAGGCACTTTCAAAGGAAAGTGATTTTCTCTGAAAGGACAGCATTTAGAAAGTGAAGCAACACTCCATTCACTTTGTACAGTGAATTGAAGTGTTGGAACAGACTGCTTCTCTTTCAGAGAAATGCATGTGAGTTTCTGTTGAATGCTTGTAAGTAGCTTAAGGCACATTCAAAGGAAAGGGATTTTCTCTGAAAGGACAGCATTTAGAAAGTGAAGCAACACTCCATTCACTTCGCACAGTGAATTGAAGTGTTGGAACAGACTCCTTCTCTTTCAGAGAAACGCATGTGAGTTTTTTGTGAATGCTTGAAAGTAGTTTAAGGCACTTTCAATGGAAAGTGATTTTCTCTGAAAGGACAGCATTTAGAAAGTGAGGCAACACTCCATTCACTTCGCACAGTGAATTGAAGTGTTGGAACAGACTGCTTCTCTCTCAGAGAAACGCATGTGAGTTTTTTATGAATGCTTGAAAGTAGTTTAATGCACTTTCAAAGGAAAGTGATTTTCTCTGAAAGGACAGCATTTAGAAAGTGAAGCAACACTCCATTCCCTTCGCACAATAAATTGAAGTGTTGGAACAGACTGCTTCTCTTTCATAGAAACGCATTAGTGTTTCTTGTGAATCCTTGCAAGTAGCTTAAGGCACATTCAAAGGAAAGTGATTTTCTCTGAAAGGACAGCATTTAGAAAGTGAAGCAACACTCCATTCACTTTGTACAGTGAATTGAAGTGTTGGAACAGACTGCTTCTCTTTCAGAGAAATGCATGTGAGTTTCTGTTGAATGCTTGTAAGTAGCTTAAGGCACATTCAAAGGAAAGGGATTTTCTCTGAAAGGACAGCATTTAGAAAGTGAAGCAACACTCCATTCACTTCGCACAGTGAATTGAAGTGTTGGAACAGACTGCTTCTCTTTCAGAGAAACGCATGTGAGTTTTTTGTGAATGCTTGAAAGTAGTTTAAGGCACTTTCAATGGAAAGTGAATTTCTCTGAAAGGACAGCATTTAGAAAGTGAGGCAACACTCCATTCACTTCGCACAGTGAATTGAAGTGTTGCAACAGACTGCTTCTCTTTCAGAGAAACGCATGTGAGTTTCTTTTGAATGCTTGCAAGTTGCTTAAGGCACTTTCAAAGGAAAGTGATTTTCTCTGAAAGGACAGCATTTAGAAACTGAAGCAACACGCCATTCACTTCGCACAGTGAATTGAAGTGTTGGAACAGACTGCTTCTCTTTAAGAGAAACGCATGTGAGTTTCTGGTGAATGCTTGTAAGTAGCTTAAGGCACTTTCAAAGGAAAGTGATTTTCTCTGAAAGGACAGCATTTAGAAAGTGAAGCAACACTCCATTCACTTCGCACAGTGAATTGAAGTGTTGGAACAGACTGCTTCTCTTTCAGAGAAACGCAGGTGAGTTTCTGGTGAATGCTTGTAAGTAGCTTAAGGCACTTTCAAAGGAAAGTGATTTTCTCTGAAAGGACAGCATTTAGAAAGTGAAGCAACACTCCATTCACTTCGCACAGTGAATTGAAGTGTTGGAACAGACTGCTTCTCTTTCAGAGAAACGCATGTGAGTTTCTTGTGAATTATTGCAAGTCGCTTAAGGCACTTTCAAAGGAAAGTGATTTTCTCTGAAAGGACAGCATTTAGAAACTGAAGCAACACTCCATTCACTTCGCACAGTGAATTGAAGTGTTGGAACACACTGCTGGTCTTTCAGAGAAACGCACGTGAGTTTTTTGTGAATGCTTGAAAGTAGTTTAAGGCACTTTCAAAGGAAAGTGATTTTCTCTGAAAGGACAGCATTTAGAAAGTGAAGCAACACTCCATTCACTTTGTACAGTGAATTGAAGTGTTGGAACAGACTGCTTCTCTTTCAGAGAAATGCATGTGAGTTTCTGTTGAATGCTTGTAAGTAGCTTAAGACACATTCAAAGGAAAGGGATTTTCTCTGAAAGGACAGCATTTAGAAAGTGAAGCAACACTCCATTCACTTCGCACAGTGAATTGAAGTGTTGGAACAGACTCCTTCTCTTTCAGAGAAACGCATGTGAGTTTTTTGTGAATGCTTGAAAGTAGTTTAAGGCACTTTCAATGGAAAGTGATTTTCTCTGAAAGGACAGCATTTAGAAAGTGAGGCAACACTCCATTCACTTCGCACAGTGAATTGAAGTGTTGGAACAGACTGCTTCTCTCTCAGAGAAACGCATGTGAGTTTTTTATGAATGCTTGAAAGTAGTTTAATGCACTTTCAAAGGAAAGTGATTTTCTCTGAAAGGACAGCATTTAGAAAGTGAAGCAACACTCCATTCACTTCGCACAATAAATTGAAGTGTTGGAACAGACTGCTTCTCTTTCATAGAAACGCATTAGTGTTTCTTGTGAATCCTTGCAAGTAGCTTAAGGCACATTCAAAGGAAAGTGATTTTCTCTGAAAGGACAGCATTTAGAAAGTGAAGCAACACTCCATTCACTTCGCACAGTGAATTGAAGTGTTGGAACAGACTGCTTCTCTTTCAGAGAAACGCATGTGAGTTTCTTCCTGATGCTTGCAAGTAGCTTAAGGCACTTTCAAAGGAAAGTGATTTTCTCTGAAAGGACAGCATTTAGAAAGTGAAGCAACACTCCATTCACTTCGCACAGTGAATTGAAGTGTTGGAACAGACTGCTTCTCTATCAGAGAAACGCATGTGAGTTTCTGGTGAATGCTTGTAAGTAGCTTAAGGCACTTTCAAAGGAAAGTGATTTTCTCTGAAAGGACAGCATTTAGAAAGTGAAGCAACACTCCATTCACTTCGCACAGTGAATTGAAGTGTTGGAACAGACTGCTTCTCTTTCAGAGAAACGCACGTGAGTTTTTTGTGAATGCTTGAAAGTAGTTTAAGGCACTTTCAAAGGAAAGTGATTTTCTCTGAAAGGACAGCATTTAGAAAGTGAAGCAACACTCCATTCACTTTGTACAGTGAATTGAAGTGTTGGAACAGACTGCTTCTCTTTTAGAGAAATGCATGTGAGTTTCTGTTGAATGCTTGTAAGTAGCTTAAGGCACATTCAAAGGAAAGGGATTTTCTCTGAAAGGACAGCATTTAGAAAGTGAAGCAACACTCCATTCACTTCGCACAGTGAATTGAAGTGTTGGAACAGACTCCTTCTCTTTCAGAGAAACGCATGTGAGTTTTTTGTGAATGCTTGAAAGTACTTTAAGGCACTTTCAATGGAAAGTGATTTTCTCTGAAAGGACAGCATTTAGAAAGTGAGGCAACACTCCATTCACTTCGCACAGTGAATTGAAGTGTTGGAACAGACTGCTTCTCTTTCAGAGAAACGCATGTGAGTTTTTTATGAATGCTTGAAAGTAGTTTAATGCACTTTCAAAGGAAAGTGATTTTCTCTGAAAGGACAGCATTTAGAAAGTGAAGCAACACTCCATTCCCTTCGCACAATAAATTGAAGTGTTGGAACAGACTGCTTCTCTTTCATAGAAACGCATTAGTGTTTCTTGTGAATCCTTGCAAGTAGCTTAAGGCACATTCAAAGGAAAGTGATTTTCTCTGAAAGGACAGCATTTAGAAAGTGAAGCAACACTCCATTCACTTCGCACAGTGAATTGAAGTGTTGGAACAGACTGCTTCTCTTTCAGAGAAACGCATGTGAGTTTCTTTTGAATGCTTGCAAGTTGCTTAAGGCACTTTCAAAGGAAAGTGATTTTCTCTGAAAGGACAGCATTTAGAAACTGAAGCAACACTCCATTCACTTTGCACAGTGAATTGAAGTGTTGGAACAGACTGCTTCTCTTTAAGAGAAACGCATGTGAGTTTCTGGTGAATGCTTGTAAGTAGCTTAAGGCACTTTCAAAGGAAAGTGATTTTCTCTCAAAGGACAGCATTTAGAAAGTGAAGCAACACTCCATTCACTTCGCACAGTGAATTGAAGTGTTGGAACAGACTGCTTCTCTTTCAGAGAAACGCATGTGAGTTTCTGGTGAATGCTTGTAAGTAGCTTAAGGCACTTTCAAAGGAAAGTGATTTTCTCTGAAAGGACAGCATTTAGAAAGTGAAGCAACACTCCATTCACTTCGCACAGTGAATTGAAGTGTTGGAACAGACTGCTTCTCTTTCAGAGAAACGCATGTGAGTTTCTTGTGAATTATTGCAAGTCGCTTAAGGCACTTTCAAAGGAAAGTGATTTTCTCTGAAAGGACAGCATTTAGAAACTGAAGCAACACTCCATTCACTTCGCACAGTGAATTGAAGTGTTGGAACACACTGCTGGTCTTTCAGAGAAACGCACGTGAGTTTTTTGTGAATGCTTGAAAGTAGTTTAAGGCACTTTCAAAGGAAAGTGATTTTCTCTGAAAGGACAGCATTTAGAAAGTGAAGCAACACTCCATTTACTTTGTACAGTGAATTGAAGTGTTGGAACAGACTGCTTCTCTTTCAGAGAAATTCATGTGAGTTTCTGTTGAATGCTTGTAAGTAGCTTAAGGCACATTCAAAGGAAAGGGATTTTCTCTGAAAGGACAGCATTTAGAAAGTGAAGCAACACTCCATTCACTTCGCACAGTGAATTGAAGTGTTGGAACAGACTCCTTCTCTTTCAGAGAAACGCATGTGAGTTTTTTGTGAATGCTTGAAAGTAGTTTAAGGCACTTTCAATGGAAAGTGATTTTCTCTGAAAGGACAGCATTTAGAAAGTGAGGCAACACTCCATTCACTTCGCACAGTGAATTGAAGTGTTGGAACAGACTGCTTCTCTTTCAGAGAAACGCATGTGAGTTTCTTCCTGATGCTTGCAAGTAGCTTAAGGCACTTTCAAAGGAAAGTGATTTTCTCTGAAAGGACAGCATTTAGAAAGTGAAGCAACACTCCATTCACTTCGCACAGTGAATTGAAGTGTTGGAACAGACTGCTTCTCTATCAGAGAAATGTATGTGAGTTTCTGGTGAATGCTTGTAAGTAGCTTAAGGCACTTTCAAAGGAAAGTGATTTTCTCTGAAAGGACAGCATTTAGAAAGTGAAGCAACACTCCATTCACTTCGCACAGTGAATTGAAGTGTTAGAACAGACTGCTTCTCTTTCAGAGAAATGCATGTGAGTTTAAGTTGAATGCTTGTAAGTAGCTTAAGGCACTTTCCAAAGAAAGTGATTTTCTCTGAAAGGACAGCATTTAGAAAGTGAAGCAACACTCCATTCACTTCGCACAGTGAATTGAAGTGTTGGAACAGACTGCTTCTCTTTCAGAGAAACGCATGTGAGTTTTTTATGAATGCTTGAAAGAAGTTTAAGGCACTTTCAAAGGAAAGTGATTTTCTCTGAAAGGACAGCATTTAGAAAGTGAGGCAACACTCCATTCACTTCGCACAGTGAATTGAAGTGTTGGAACAGACTGCTTCTCTTTCAGAGAAACGCATGTGTGTTTCTTCCTAATGCTTGCAAGTAGCTTAAGGCACTTTCAAAGGAAAGTGATTTTCTCTGAAAGGACAGCATTTAGAAAGTGAAGCAACACTCCATTCACTTCGCACAGTGAATTGAAGTGTTGGAACTGACTGCTTCTCTTTCAGAGAAACGCATGTGAGTTTCTGGTGAATGCTTATAAGTAGCTTAAGGCACTTTCAAAGGAAAGTGATTTTCTCTGAAAGGACAGCATTTAGAAAGTGAAGCAACACTCCATTCACTTCGCAGAGTTAACTGAAGTATTGGAACAGACTGCTTCTCTTTCAGAGAAACGCATGTGAGTTTCTGGTGAATGCTTGTAAGTAGCTTAAGGCACTTTCAATGGAAAGTGATTTTCTCTGAAAGGACAGCATTTAGAAAGTGAAGCAACACTCCATTCACTTCGCACAGTGAATTGAAGTGTTGGAACAGACTGCTTCTCTTTCAGAGAAACGCATGTGAGTTTCTGGTGAATGCTTGTAAGTAGCTTAAGGCACTTTCAAAGGAAAGTGATTTTCTCTGAAAGGACAGCATTTAGAAAGTGAAGCAACACTCCATTCACTTCGCACAGTTAATTGAAGTGTTGGAACAGACTGCTTTTCTTTCAGAGAAATGCATGTGAGTTTCTGTTGAATGCTTGTAAGTAGCTTAAGGCACTTTCAAAGGAAAGTAATTTTCTCTGAAAGGACAGCATTTAGAAAGTAAAGCAACACTCCATTCACTTCGCAGAGTGAATTGAAGTATTGGAACAGACTGCTTCTCTTTCAGAGAAACGCATGTGAGTTTCTGTTGAATGCTTGTACGTAGCTTAAGGCACGTTCAAAGGAAAGTGATTTTCTCTGAAAGGACAGCATTTAGAAAGTGAAGCAACACTCCATTCACTTCGCACAGTGAATTGAAGTGTTGGAACAGACTGCTTCTCTTTCAGAGAAACGCATGTGAGTTTCTTTTGAATGCTTGCAAGTTGCTTAAGGCACTTTCAAAGGAAAGTGATTTTCTCTGAAAGGACAGCATTTAGAAACTGAAGCAACACGCCATTCACTTCGCACAGTGAATTGAAGTGTTGGAACAGACTGCTTCTCTTTAAGAGAAACGCATGTGAGTTTCTGGTGAATGCTTGTAAATAGCTTAAGGCACTTTCAAAGGAAAGTGATTTTCTCTGAAAGGACAGCATTTAGAAAGTGAAGCAACACTCCATTCACTTGCACAGTGAATTGAAGTGTTGGAACAGACTGCTTCTCTTTCAGAGAAACGCATGTGAGTTTTTGGTGAATGCTTGTAAGTAGCTTAAGGCACTTTCAAAGGAAAGTGATTTTCTCTGAAAGGACAGCATTTAGAAAGTGAAGCAACACTCCATTCACTTCGCACAGTGAATTGAAGTGTTGGAACAGACTGCTTCTCTTTCAGAGAAACGCATGTGAGTTTCTTGTGAATTAATGCAAGTCGCTTAAGGCACTTTCAAAGGAAAGTGATTTTCTCTGAAAGGACAGCATTTAGAAACTGAAGCAACACTCCATTCACTTCGCACAGTGAATTGAAGTGTTGGAACACACTGCTTGTCTTTCAGAGAAACGCATGTGAGTTTTTTGTGAATGCTTGAAAGTAGTTTAAGGCACTTTCAAAGGAAAGTGATTTTCTCTGAAAGGACAGCATTTAGAAAGTGAAGCAACACTCCATTCACTTTGTACAGTGAATCGAAGTGTTAGAACAGACTGCTTCTCTTTCAGAGAAATGCATGTGAGTTTCTGTTGAATGCTTGTAAGTAGCTTAAGGCACATTCAAAGGAAAGGGATTTTCTCTGAAAGGACAGCATTTAGAAACTGAAGCAACACTCCATTCACTTCGCACAGTGAATTGAAGTGTTGGAACAGACTGCTTCTCTTTCAGAGAAACGCATGTGAGTTTTTTGTGAATGCTTGAAAGTAGTTTAAGGCACTTTCAATGGAAAGTGATTTTCTCTGAAAGGACAGCATTTAGAAAGTGAGGCAACACTCCATTCACTTCGCACAGTGAATTGAAGTGTTGGAACAGACTGCTTCTCTTTCAGAGAAACGCATGTTAGTTTTTTATGAATGCTTGAAAGCAGTTTAATGCACTTTCAAAGGAAAGTGATTTTCTCTGAAAAGACAGCATTTAGAAAGTGAAGCAACATTCCATTCCCTTCGCACAATAAATTGAAGTGTTGGAACAGACTGCTTCTCTTTCATAGAAATGCATTAGTGTTTCTTGTGAATGCTTGCAAGTAGCTTAAGGCACATTCAAAGGAAAGTGATTTTCTCTGAAAGGACAGCATTTAGAAAGTGAAGCAACACTCCATTCACTTCGCACAGTGAATTGAAGTGTTGGAACAGACTGCTTCTCTTTCAGAGAAACGCATGTGCGTTTCTTCCTGATGCTTGCAAGTAGCTTAAGGCACTTTCAAAGGAAAGTGATTTTCTCTTAAAGGACAGCATTTAGAAAGTGAAGCAACACTCCATTCACTTCGCACAGTGAATTGAAGTGTTGGAACAGACTGCTTCTCTATCAGAGAAACGCATGTGAGTTTCTGGTGAATGCTTGTAAGTAGCTTAAGGCACTTTCAAAGGAAAGTGATTTTCTCTGAAAGGACAGCATTTAGAAAGTGAAGCAACACTCCATTCACTTCGCACAGTGAATTGAAGTGTTAGAACAGACTGCTTCTCTTTCAGAGAAATGCATGTGAGTTTAAGTTGAATGCTTGTAAGTAGCTTAAGGCACTTTCCAAAGAAATTGATTTTCTCTGAAAGGACAGCATTGAGAAAGTGAAGCAACACTCCATTCACTTCGCAGAGTGAATTGAAGTATTGGAACAGACTGCTTCTCTTTCAGAGAAACGCATGTGATTTCTGGTGAATGCTTGTAAGTAGCTTAAGGCACTTTCAAAGGAAAGTGATTTTCTCTGAAAGGACAGCATTTAGAAAGTGAAGCAACACTCCATTCACTTCGCACAGTGAATTGAAGTGTTGGAACAGACTGCTTCTCTTTCAGAGAAATGCATGTGAGTTTAAGTTGAATGCTTGTAAGTAGCTTAAGGCACTTTCAAAGTAAAGTGATTTTCTCTGAAAGTACAGCATTTAGAAAGTGAAGCAACACTCCATTCACTTTGTACAGTGAATTGAAGTGTTGGAACAGACTGCTTCTCTTTCAGAGAAATGCATGTGAGTTTCTGCTGAATGCTTGTAAGTAGCTTAAGGCACATTCAAAGGAAAGGGATTTTCTCTGAAAGGACAGCATTTAGAAACTGAAGCAACACTCCATTCACTTCGCACAGTGAATTGAAGTGTTGGAACAGACTGCTTCTCTTTCAGAGAAACGCATGTGAGTTTTTTGTGAATGCTTGAAAGTAGTTTAAGGCACTTTCAATGGAAAGTGATTTTCTCTGAAAGGACAGCATTTAGAAAGTGAGGCAACACTCCATTCACTTCGCACAGTGAATTGAAGTGTTGGAACAGACTGCTTCTCTTTCAGAGAAACACATGTGAGTTTTTTATGAATGCTTGAAAGTAGTTTAATGCACTTTCAAAGGAAAGTGATTTTCTCTGAAAGGACAGCATTTAGAAAGTGAAGCAACACTCCATTCCCTTCGCACAATAAATTGAAGTGTTGGAACAGACTGCTTCTCTTTCATAGAAACGCATTAGTGTTTCTTGTGAATGCTTGCAAGTAGCTTAAGGCACATTCAAAGGAAAGTGATTTTCTCTGAAAGGACAGCATTTAGAAAGTGAAGCAACACTCCATTCACTTCGCACAGTGAATTGAAGTGTTGGAACAGACTGCTTCTCTTTCAGAGAAACGCATGTGAGTTTCTTCCTGATGCTTGCAAGTAGCTTAAGGCACTTTCAAAGGAAAGTGATTTTCTCGATTTTCTCTTAAAAGACAGCATTTAGAAAGTGAAGCAACACTCCATTCACTTCGCACAGTGAATTGAAGTGTTGGAACAGACTGCTTCTCTATCAGAGAAACGCATGTGAGTTTCTGGTGAATGCTTGTAAGTAGCTTAAGGCACTTTCAAAGGAAAGTGATTTTCTCTGAAAGGACAGCATTTAGAAAGTGAAGCAACACTCCATTCACTTCGCACAGTGAATTGAAGTGTTAGAACAGACTGCTTCTCTTTCAGAGAAATGCATGTGAGTTTAAGTTGAATGCTTGTAAGTAGCTTAAGGCACTTTCCAAAGAAAGTGATTTTCTCTGAAAGGACAGCATTTAGAAAGTGAAGCAACACTCCATTCACTTCGCAGAGTGAATTGAAGTATTGGAACAGACTGCTTCTCTTTCAGAGAAACGCATGTGATTTCTGGTGAATGCTTGTAAGTAGCTTAAGGCACTTTCAAAGGAAAGTGATTTTCTCTGAAAGGACAGCATTTAGAAAGTGAAGCAACACTCCATTCACTTCGCACAGTGAATTGAAGTGTTGGAACAGACTGCTTCTCTTTCAGAGAAATGCATGTGAGTTTAAGTTGAATGCTTGTAAGTAACTTAAGGCACTTTCAAAGGAAAGTGATTTTCTCTGAAAGGACAGCATTTAGAAAGTGAAGCAACACTCCATTCACTTTGTACAGTGAATTGAAGTGTTGGAACAGACTGCTTCTCTTTCAGAGAAATGCATGTGAGTTTCTGTTGAATGCTTGTAAGTAGCTTAAGGCACATTCAAAGGAAAGGGATTTTCTCTGAAAGGACAGCATTTAGAAACTGAAGCAACACTCCATTCACTTCGCACAGTGAATTGAAGTGTTGGAACAGACTGCTTCTCTTTCAGAGAAACGCATGTGAGTTTTTTGTGAATGCTTGAAAGTAGTTTAAGGCACTTTCAATGGAAAGTGATTTTCTCTGAAAGGACAGCATTTAGAAAGTGAGGCAACACTCCATTCACTTCGCACAGTGAATTGAAGTGTTGGAACAGACTGCTTCTCTTTCAGAGAAACGCATGTGAGTTTTTTATGAATGCTTGAAAGTAGTTTAATGCACTTTCAAAGGAAAGTGATTTTCTCTGAAAGGACAGCATTTAGAAAGTGAAGCAACACTCCATTCCCTTCGCACAATAAATTGAAGTGTTGGAACAGACTGCTTCTCTTTCATAGAAACGCATTAGTGTTTCTTGTGAATGCTTGTAAGTAGCTTAAGGCACATTCAAAGGAAAGTGATTTTCTCTGAAAGGACAGCATTTAGAAAGTGAAGCAACACTCCATTCACTTCGCACAGTGAATTGAAGTGTTGGAACAGACTGCTTCTCTTTCAGAGAAACGCATGTGAGTTTCTTCCTGATGCTTGCAAGTAGCTTAAGGCACTTTCAAAGGAAAGTGATTTTCTCGATTTTCTCTTAAAGGACAGCATTTAGAAAGTGAAGCAACACTCCATTCACTTCGCACAGTGAATTGAAGTGTTGGAACAGACTGCCTCTCTTTAAGAGAAACGCATGTGAGTTTCTGGTGAATGCTTGTAAGTAGCTTAAGGCACTTTCAAAGGAAAGTGATTTTCTCTGAAAGAACAGCATTTAGAAAGTGAAGCAACACTCCATTCACTTCGCGCAGTGAATTGAAGTGTTGGAACAGACTGCTTCTCTTTCAGAGAAACGCATGTGAGTTTCTGGTGAATGCTTGTAAGTAGCTTAAGGCACTTTGAAAGGAAAGTGATTTTCTCTGAAAGAACAGCATTTAGAAAGTGAAGCAACACTCCATTCCCTTCGTGCAGTGAATTGAAGTGTTGGAACAGAGTGCTTCTCATTCATAGAAACGCATTAGTGTTTCTTGTGAATGCCTGGAAGTTGCTTAAGGCACTTTCAAAGGAAAGTGATTTTCTCTGAAAGGACAGCATTTAGAAAGTGAAGCAACACTCCATTCACTTCGCACAGTGAATTGAAGTGTTGGAACAGACTGCTTCTCTATCAGAGAAACGCATGTGAGTTTCTGGTGAATGCTTGTAAGTAGCTTAAGGCACTTTCAAAGGAAAGTGATTTTCTCTGAAAGGACAGCATTTAGAAAGTGAAGCAACACTCCATTCACTTCGCACAGTGAATTGAAGTGTTAGAACAGACTGCTTCTCTTTCAGAGAAATGCATGTGAGTTTAAGTTGAATGCTTGTAAGTAGCTTAAGGCACTTTCCAAAGAAATTGATTTTCTCTGAAAGGACAGCATTGAGAAAGTGAAGCAACACTCCATTCACTTCGCAGAGTGAATTGAAGTATTGGAACAGACTGCTTCTCTTTCAGAGAAACGCATGTGATTTCTGGTGAATGCTTGTAAGTAGCTTAAGGCACTTTCAAAGGAAAGTGATTTTCTCTGAAAGGACAGCATTTAGAAAGTGAAGCAACACTCCATTCACTTCGCACAGTGAATTGAAGTGTTGGAACAGACTGCTTCTCTTTCAGAGAAATGCATGTGAGTTTAAGTTGAATGCTTGTAAGTAGCTTAAGGCACTTTCAAAGTAAAGTGATTTTCTCTGAAAGTACAGCATTTAGAAAGTGAAGCAACACTCCATTCACTTTGTACAGTGAATTGAAGTGTTGGAACAGACTGCTTCTCTTTCAGAGAAATGCATGTGAGTTTCTGCTGAATGCTTGTAAGTAGCTTAAGGCACATTCAAAGGAAAGGGATTTTCTCTGAAAGGACAGCATTTAGAAACTGAAGCAACACTCCATTCACTTCGCACAGTGAATTGAAGTGTTGGAACAGACTGCTTCTCTTTCAGAGAAACGCATGTGAGTTTTTTGTGAATGCTTGAAAGTAGTTTAAGGCACTTTCAATGGAAAGTGATTTTCTCTGAAAGGACAGCATTTAGAAAGTGAGGCAACACTCCATTCACTTCGCACAGTGAATTGAAGTGTTGGAACAGACTGCTTCTCTTTCAGAGAAACACATGTGAGTTTTTTATGAATGCTTGAAAGTAGTTTAATGCACTTTCAAAGGAAAGTGATTTTCTCTGAAAGGACAGCATTTAGAAAGTGAAGCAACACTCCATTCCCTTCGCACAATAAATTGAAGTGTTGGAACAGACTGCTTCTCTTTCATAGAAACGCATTAGTGTTTCTTGTGAATGCTTGCAAGTAGCTTAAGGCACATTCAAAGGAAAGTGATTTTCTCTGAAAGGACAGCATTTAGAAAGTGAAGCAACACTCCATTCACTTCGCACAGTGAATTGAAGTGTTGGAACAGACTGCTTCTCTTTCAGAGAAACGCATGTGAGTTTCTTCCTGATGCTTGCAAGTAGCTTAAGGCACTTTCAAAGGAAAGTGATTTTCTCGATTTTCTCTTAAAAGACAGCATTTAGAAAGTGAAGCAACACTCCATTCACTTCGCACAGTGAATTGAAGTGTTGGAACAGACTGCTTCTCTATCAGAGAAACGCATGTGAGTTTCTGGTGAATGCTTGTAAGTAGCTTAAGGCACTTTCAAAGGAAAGTGATTTTCTCTGAAAGGACAGCATTTAGAAAGTGAAGCAACACTCCATTCACTTCGCACAGTGAATTGAAGTGTTAGAACAGACTGCTTCTCTTTCAGAGAAATGCATGTGAGTTTAAGTTGAATGCTTGTAAGTAGCTTAAGGCACTTTCCAAAGAAAGTGATTTTCTCTGAAAGGACAGCATTTAGAAAGTGAAGCAACACTCCATTCACTTCGCAGAGTGAATTGAAGTATTGGAACAGACTGCTTCTCTTTCAGAGAAACGCATGTGATTTCTGGTGAATGCTTGTAAGTAGCTTAAGGCACTTTCAAAGGAAAGTGATTTTCTCTGAAAGGACAGCATTTAGAAAGTGAAGCAACACTCCATTCACTTCGCACAGTGAATTGAAGTGTTGGAACAGACTGCTTCTCTTTCAGAGAAATGCATGTGAGTTTAAGTTGAATGCTTGTAAGTAACTTAAGGCACTTTCAAAGGAAAGTGATTTTCTCTGAAAGGACAGCATTTAGAAAGTGAAGCAACACTCCATTCACTTTGTACAGTGAATTGAAGTGTTGGAACAGACTGCTTCTCTTTCAGAGAAATGCATGTGAGTTTCTGTTGAATGCTTGTAAGTAGCTTAAGGCACATTCAAAGGAAAGGGATTTTCTCTGAAAGGACAGCATTTAGAAACTGAAGCAACACTCCATTCACTTCGCACAGTGAATTGAAGTGTTGGAACAGACTGCTTCTCTTTCAGAGAAACGCATGTGAGTTTTTTGTGAATGCTTGAAAGTAGTTTAAGGCACTTTCAATGGAAAGTGATTTTCTCTGAAAGGACAGCATTTAGAAAGTGAGGCAACACTCCATTCACTTCGCACAGTGAATTGAAGTGTTGGAACAGACTGCTTCTCTTTCAGAGAAACGCATGTGAGTTTTTTATGAATGCTTGAAAGTAGTTTAATGCACTTTCAAAGGAAAGTGATTTTCTCTGAAAGGACAGCATTTAGAAAGTGAAGCAACACTCCATTCCCTTCGCACAATAAATTGAAGTGTTGGAACAGACTGCTTCTCTTTCATAGAAACGCATTAGTGTTTCTTGTGAATGCTTGTAAGTAGCTTAAGGCACATTCAAAGGAAAGTGATTTTCTCTGAAAGGACAGCATTTAGAAAGTGAAGCAACACTCCATTCACTTCGCACAGTGAATTGAAGTGTTGGAACAGACTGCTTCTCTTTCAGAGAAACGCATGTGAGTTTCTTCCTGATGCTTGCAAGTAGCTTAAGGCACTTTCAAAGGAAAGTGATTTTCTCGATTTTCTCTTAAAGGACAGCATTTAGAAAGTGAAGCAACACTCCATTCACTTCGCACAGTGAATTGAAGTGTTGGAACAGACTGCCTCTCTTTAAGAGAAACGCATGTGAGTTTCTGGTGAATGCTTGTAAGTAGCTTAAGGCACTTTCAAAGGAAAGTGATTTTCTCTGAAAGAACAGCATTTAGAAAGTGAAGCAACACTCCATTCACTTCGCGCAGTGAATTGAAGTGTTGGAACAGACTGCTTCTCTTTCAGAGAAACGCATGTGAGTTTCTGGTGAATGCTTGTAAGTAGCTTAAGGCACTTTGAAAGGAAAGTGATTTTCTCTGAAAGAACAGCATTTAGAAAGTGAAGCAACACTCCATTCCCTTCGTGCAGTGAATTGAAGTGTTGGAACAGAGTGCTTCTCATTCATAGAAACGCATTAGTGTTTCTTGTGAATGCCTGGAAGTTGCTTAAGGCACTTTCAAAGGAAAGTGATTTTCTCTGAAAGGACAGCATGTAGAAAGTGAAGCAACACTCCATTCACTTTGTACAGTGAATTGAAGTGTTGGAACAGACTGCTTCTCTTTCAGAGAAATGCATGTGAGTTTCTGTTGAATGCTTGTAAGTAGCTTAAGGCACATTCAAAGGAAAGGGATTTTCTCTGAAAGGACAGCATTTAGAAACTGAAGCAACACTCCATTCACTTCGCACAGTGAATTGAAGTGTTGGAACAGACTGCTTCTCTTTCAGAGAAACGCATGTGAGTTTTTTGTGAATGCTTGAAAGTAGTTTAAGGCACTTTCAATGGAAAGTGATTTTCTCTGAAAGGACAGCATTTAGAAAGTGAGGCAACACTCCATTCACTTCGCACAGTGAATTGAAGTGTTGGAACAGACTGCTTCTCTTTCAGAGAAACGCATGTTAGTTTTTTATGAATGCTTGAAAGCAGTTTAATGCACTTTCAAAGGAAAGTGATTTTCTCTGAAAGGACAGCATTTAGAAAGTGAAGCAACATTCCATTCCCTTCGCACAATAAATTGAAGTGTTGGAACAGACTGCTTCTCTTTCATAGAAATGCATTAGTGTTTCTTGTGAATGCTTGCAAGTAGCTTAAGGCACATTCAAAGGAAAGTGATTTTCTCTGAAAGGACAGCATTTAGAAAGTGAAGCAACACTCCATTCACTTCGCACAGTGAATTGAAGTGTTGGAACAGACTGCTTCTCTTTCAGAGAAACGCATGTGCGTTTCTTCCTGATGCTTGCAAGTAGCTTAAGGCACTTTCAAAGGAAAGTGATTTTCTCTTAAAGGACAGCATTTAGAAAGTGAAGCAACACTCCATTCACTTCGCACAGTGAATTGAAGTGTTGGAACAGACTGCTTCTCTATCAGAGAAACGCATGTGAGTTTCTGGTGAATGCTTGTAAGTAGCTTAAGGCACTTTCAAAGGAAAGTGATTTTCTCTGAAAGGACAGCATTTAGAAAGTGAAGCAACACTCCATTCACTTCGCACAGTGAATTGAAGTGTTAGAACAGACTGCTTCTCTTTCAGAGAAATGCATGTGAGTTTAAGTTGAATGCTTGTAAGTAGCTTAAGGCACTTTCCAAAGAAAGTGATTTTCTCTGAAAGGACAGCATTTAGAAAGTGAAGCAACACTCCATTCACTTCGCAGAGTGAATTGAAGTATTGGAACAGACTGCTTCTCTTTCAGAGAAACGCATGTGATTTCTGGTGAATGCTTGTAAGTAGCTTAAGGCACTTTCAAAGGAAAGTGATTTTCTCTGAAAGGACAGCATTTAGAAAGTGAAGCAACACTCCATTCACTTCGCACAGTGAATTGAAGTGTTGGAACAGACTGCTTCTCTTTCAGAGAAATGCATGTGAGTTTAAGTTGAATGCTTGTAAGTAGCTTAAGGCACTTTCAAAGGAAAGTGATTTTCTCTGAAAGTACAGCATTTAGAAAGTGAAGCAACACTCCATTCACTTTGTACAGTGAATTGAAGTGTTGGAACAGACTGCTTCTCTTTCAGAGAAATGCATGTGAGTTTCTGTTGAATGCTTGTAAGTAGCTTAAGGCACATTCAAAGGAAAGGGATTTTCTCTGAAAGGACAGCATTTAGAAACTGAAGCAACACTCCATTCACTTCGCACAGTGAATTGAAGTGTTGGAACAGACTGCTTCTCTTTCAGAGAAACGCATGTGAGTTTTTTGTGAATGCTTGAAAGTAGTTTAAGGCACTTTCAATGGAAAGTGATTTTCTCTGAAAGGACAGCATTTAGAAAGTGAGGCAACACTCCATTCACTTCGCACAGTGAATTGAAGTGTTGGAACAGACTGCTTCTCTTTCAGAGAAACGCATGTGAGTTTTTTATGAATGCTTGAAAGTAGTTTAATGCACTTTCAAAGGAAAGTGATTTTCTCTGAAAGGACAGCATTTAGAAAGTGAAGCAACACTCCATTCCCTTCGCACAATAAATTGAAGTGTTGGAACAGACTGCTTCTCTTTCATAGAAACGCATTAGTGTTTCTTGTGAATGCTTGCAAGTAGCTTAAGGCACATTCAAAGGAAAGTGATTTTCTCTGAAAGGACAGCATTTAGAAAGTGAAGCAACACTCCATTCACTTCGCACAGTGAATTGAAGTGTTGGAACAGACTGCTTCTCTTTCAGAGAAACGCATGTGAGTTTCTTCCTGATGCTTGCAAGTAGCTTAAGGCACTTTCAAAGGAAAGTGATTTTCTCGATTTTCTCTTAAAGGACAGCATTTAGAAAGTGAAGCAACACTCCATTCACTTCGCACAGTGAATTGAAGTGTTGGAACAGACTGCTTCTCTATCAGAGAAACGCATGTGAGTTTCTGGTGAATGCTTGTAAGTAGCTTAAGGCACTTTCAAAGGAAAGTGATTTTCTCTGAAAGGACAGCATTTAGAAAGTGAAGCAACACTCCATTCACTTCGCACAGTGAATTGAAGTGTTAGAACAGACTGCTTCTCTTTCAGAGAAATGCATGTGAGTTTAAGTTGAATGCTTGTAAGTAGCTTAAGGCACTTTCCAAAGAAAGTGATTTTCTCTGAAAGGACAGCATTTAGAAAGTGAAGCAACACTCCATTCACTTCGCAGAGTGAATTGAAGTATTGGAACAGACTGCTTCTCTTTCAGAGAAACGCATGTGATTTCTGGTGAATGCTTGTAAGTAGCTTAAGGCACTTTCAAAGGAAAGTGATTTTCTCTGAAAGGACAGCATTTAGAAAGTGAAGCAACACTCCATTCACTTCGCACAGTGAATTGAAGTGTTGGAACAGACTGCTTCTCTTTCAGAGAAATGCATGTGAGTTTAAGTTGAATGCTTGTAAGTAACTTAAGGCACTTTCAAAGGAAAGTGATTTTCTCTGAAAGGACAGCATTTAGAAAGTGAAGCAACACTCCATTCACTTTGTACAGTGAATTGAAGTGTTGGAACAGACTGCTTCTCTTTCAGAGAAATGCATGTGAGTTTCTGTTGAATGCTTGTAAGTAGCTTAAGGCACATTCAAAGGAAAGGGATTTTCTCTGAAAGGACAGCATTTAGAAACTGAAGCAACACTCCATTCACTTCGCACAGTGAATTGAAGTGTTGGAACAGACTGCTTCTCTTTCAGAGAAACGCATGTGAGTTTTTTGTGAATGCTTGAAAGTAGTTTAAGGCACTTTCAATGGAAAGTGATTTTCTCTGAAAGGACAGCATTTAGAAAGTGAGGCAACACTCCATTCACTTCGCACAGTGAATTGAAGTGTTGGAACAGACTGCTTCTCTTTCAGAGAAACGCATGTGAGTTTTTTATGAATGCTTGAAAGTAGTTTAATGCACTTTCAAAGGAAAGTGATTTTCTCTGAAAGGACAGCATTTAGAAAGTGAAGCAACACTCCATTCCCTTCGCACAATAAATTGAAGTGTTGGAACAGACTGCTTCTCTTTCATAGAAACGCATTAGTGTTTCTTGTGAATGCTTGCAAGTAGCTTAAGGCACATTCAAAGGAAAGTGATTTTCTCTGAAAGGACAGCATTTAGAAAGTGAAGCAACACTCCATTCACTTCGCACAGTGAATTGAAGTGTTGGAACAGACTGCTTCTCTTTCAGAGAAACGCATGTGAGTTTCTTCCTGATGCTTGCAAGTAGCTTAAGGCACTTTCAAAGGAAAGTGATTTTCTCTGAAAGGACAGCATTTAGAAAGTGAAGCAACACTCCATTCACTTCGCACAGTGAATTGAAGTGTTGGAACAGACTGCTCTCTTTCAGAGAAACGCATGTGAGTTTCTGGTGAATGCTTGTAAGTAGCTTAAGGCACTTTCAAAGGAAAGTGATTTTCTCTGAAAGGACAGCATTTAGAAAGTGAAGCAACACTCCATTCACTTCGCACAGTTAATTGAAGTGTTGGAACAGACTGCTTTTCTTTCAGAGAAATGCATGTGAGTTTCTGTTGAATGCTTGTAAGTAGCTTAAGGCACTTTCAAAGGAAAGTAATTTTCTCTGAAAGGACAGCATTTAGAAAGTAAAGCAACACTCCATTCACTTCGCAGAGTGAATTGAAGTATTGGAACAGACTGCTTCTCTTTCAGAGAAACGCATGTGAGTTTCTGTTGAATGCTTGTACGTAGCATAAGGCACGTTCAAAGGAAAGTGATTTTCTCTGAAAGGACAGCATTTAGAAAGTGAAGCAACACTCCATTCACTTCGCACAGTGAATTGAAGTGTTGGAACAGACTGCTTCTCTTTCAGAGAAACGCATGTGAGTTTCTTTTGAATGCTTGCAAGTTGCTTAAGGCACTTTCAAAGGAAAGTGATTTTCTCTGAAAGGACAGCATTTAGAAACTGAAGCAACACGCCATTCACTTCGCACAGTGAATTGAAGTGTTGGAACAGACTGCTTCTCTTTAAGAGAAACGCATGTGAGTTTCTGGTGAATGCTTGTAAATAGCTTAAGGCACTTTCAAAGGAAAGTGATTTTCTCTGAAAGGACAGCATTTAGAAAGTGAAGCAACACTCCATTCACTTGCACAGTGAATTGAAGTGTTGGAACAGACTGCTTCTCTTTCAGAGAAACGCATGTGAGTTTTTGGTGAATGCTTGTAAGTAGCTTAAGGCACTTTCAAAGGAAAGTGATTTTCTCTGAAAGGACAGCATTTAGAAAGTGAAGCAACACTCCATTCACTTCGCACAGTGAATTGAAGTGTTGGAACAGACTGCTTCTCTTTCAGAGAAACGCATGTGAGTTTCTTGTGAATTATTGCAAGTCGCTTAAGGCACTTTCAAAGGAAAGTGATTTTCTCTGAAAGGACAGCATTTAGAAACTGAAGCAACACTCCATTCACTTCGCACAGTGAATTGAAGTGTTGGAACACACTGCTTGTCTTTCAGAGAAACGCATGTGTGTTTTTTGTGAATGCTTGAAAGTAGTTTAAGGCACTTTCAAAGGAAAGTGATTTTCTCTGAAAGGACAGCATTTAGAAAGTGAAGCAACACTGCATTCACTTTGTACAGTGAATCGAAGTGTTAGAACAGACTGCTTCTCTTTCAGAGAAATGCATGTGAGTTTCTGTTGAATGCTTGTAAGTAGCTTAAGGCACATTCAAAGGAAAGGGATTTTCTCTGAAAGGACAGCATTTAGAAACTGAAGCAACACTCCATTCACTTCGCACAGTGAATTGAAGTGTTGGAACAGACTGCTTCTCTTTCAGAGAAACGCATGTGAGTTTTTTGTGAATGCTTGAAAGTAGTTTAAGGCACTTTCAATGGAAAGTGATTTTCTCTGAATGGACAGCATTTAGAAAGTGAGGCAACACTCCATTCACTTCGCACAGTGAATTGAAGTGTTGGAACAGACTGCTTCTCTTTCAGAGAAACGCATGTTAGTTTTTTATGAATGCTTGAAAGCAGTTTAATGCACTTTCAAAGGAAAGTGATTTTCTCTGAAAGGACAGCATTTAGAAAGTGAAGCAACATTCCATTCCCTTCGCACAATAAATTGAAGTGTTGGAACAGACTGCTTCTCTTTCATAGAAATGCATTAGTGTTTCTTGTGAATGCTTGCAAGTAGCTTAAGGCACATTCAAAGGAAAGTGATTTTCTCTGAAAGGACAGCATTTAGAAAGTGAAGCAACACTCCATTCACTTCGCACAGTGAATTGAAGTGTTGGAACAGACTGCTTCTCTTTCAGAGAAACGCATGTGCGTTTCTTCCTGATGCTTGCAAGTAGCTTAAGGCACTTTCAAAGGAAAGTGATTTTCTCTTAAAGGACAGCATTTAGAAAGTGAAGCAACACTCCATTCACTTCGCACAGTGAATTGAAGTGTTGGAACAGACTGCTTCTCTATCAGAGAAACGCATGTGAGTTTCTGGTGAATGCTTGTAAGTAGCTTAAGGCACTTTCAAAGGAAAGTGATTTTCTCTGAAAGGACAGCATTTAGAAAGTGAAGCAACACTCCATTCACTTCGCACAGTGAATTGAAGTGTTAGAACAGACTGCTTCTCTTTCAGAGAAATGCATGTGAGTTTAAGTTGAATGCTTGTAAGTAGCTTAAGGCACTTTCCAAAGAAATTGATTTTCTCTGAAAGGACAGCATTTAGAAAGTGAAGCAACACTCCATTCACTTCGCAGAGTGAATTGAAGTATTGGAACAGACTGCTTCTCTTTCAGAGAAACGCATGTGATTTCTGGTGAATGCTTGTAAGTAGCTTAAGGCACTTTCAAAGGAAAGTGATTTTCTCTGAAAGGACAGCATTTAGAAAGTGAAGCAACACTCCATTCACTTCGCACAGTGAATTGAAGTGTTGGAACAGACTGCTTCTCTTTCAGAGAAATGCATGTGAGTTTAAGTTGAATGCTTGTAAGTAGCTTAAGGCACTTTCAAAGTAAAGTGATTTTCTCTGAAAGTACAGCATTTAGAAAGTGAAGCAACACTCCATTCACTTTGTACAGTGAATTGAAGTGTTGGAACAGACTGCTTCTCTTTCAGAGAAATGCATGTGAGTTTCTGCTGAATGCTTGTAAGTAGCTTAAGGCACATTCAAAGGACAGGGATTTTCTCTGAAAGGACAGCATTTAGAAACTGAAGCAACACTCCATTCACTTCGCACAGTGAATTGAAGTGTTGGAACAGACTGCTTCTCTTTCAGAGAAACGCATGTGAGTTTTTTGTGAATGCTTGAAAGTAGTTTAAGGCACTTTCAATGGAAAGTGATTTTCTCTGAAAGGACAGCATTTAGAAAGTGAGGCAACACTCCATTCACTTCGCACAGTGAATTGAAGTGTTGGAACAGACTGCTTCTCTTTCAGAGAAACACATGTGAGTTTTTTATGAATGCTTGAAAGTAGTTTAATGCACTTTCAAAGGAAAGTGATTTTCTCTGAAAGGACAGCATTTAGAAAGTGAAGCAACACTCCATTCCCTTCGCACAATAAATTGAAGTGTTGGAACAGACTGCTTCTCTTTCATAGAAACGCATTAGTGTTTCTTGTGAATGCTTGCAAGTAGCTTAAGGCACATTCAAAGGAAAGTGATTTTCTCTGAAAGGACAGCATTTAGAAAGTGAAGCAACACTCCATTCACTTCGCACAGTGAATTGAAGTGTTGGAACAGACTGCTTCTCTTTCAGAGAAACGCATGTGAGTTTCTTCCTGATGCTTGCAAGTAGCTTAAGGCACTTTCAAAGGAAAGTGATTTTCTCGATTTTCTCTTAAAAGACAGCATTTAGAAAGTGAAGCAACACTCCATTCACTTCGCACAGTGAATTGAAGTGTTGGAACAGACTGCTTCTCTATCAGAGAAACGCATGTGAGTTTCTGGTGAATGCTTGTAAGTAGCTTAAGGCACTTTCAAAGGAAAGTGATTTTCTCTGAAAGGACAGCATTTAGAAAGTGAAGCAACACTCCATTCACTTCGCACAGTGAATTGAAGTGTTAGAACAGACTGCTTCTCTTTCAGAGAAATGCATGTGAGTTTAAGTTGAATGCTTGTAAGTAGCTTAAGGCACTTTCCAAAGAAAGTGATTTTCTCTGAAAGGACAGCATTTAGAAAGTGAAGCAACACTCCATTCACTTCGCAGAGTGAATTGAAGTATTGGAACAGACTGCTTCTCTTTCAGAGAAACGCATGTGATTTCTGGTGAATGCTTGTAAGTAGCTTAAGGCACTTTCAAAGGAAAGTGATTTTCTCTGAAAGGACAGCATTTAGAAAGTGAAGCAACACTCCATTCACTTCGCACAGTGAATTGAAGTGTTGGAACAGACTGCTTCTCTTTCAGAGAAATGCATGTGAGTTTAAGTTGAATGCTTGTAAGTAACTTAAGGCACTTTCAAAGGAAAGTGATTTTCTCTGAAAGGACAGCATTTAGAAAGTGAAGCAACACTCCATTCACTTTGTACAGTGAATTGAAGTGTTGGAACAGACTGCTTCTCTTTCAGAGAAATGCATGTGAGTTTCTGTTGAATGCTTGTAAGTAGCTTAAGGCACATTCAAAGGAAAGGGATTTTCTCTGAAAGGACAGCATTTAGAAACTGAAGCAACACTCCATTCACTTCGCACAGTGAATTGAAGTGTTGGAACAGACTGCTTCTCTTTCAGAGAAACGCATGTGAGTTTTTTGTGAATGCTTGAAAGTAGTTTAAGGCACTTTCAATGGAAAGTGATTTTCTCTGAAAGGACAGCATTTAGAAAGTGAGGCAACACTCCATTCACTTCGCACAGTGAATTGAAGTGTTGGAACAGACTGCTTCTCTTTCAGAGAAACGCATGTGAGTTTTTTATGAATGCTTGAAAGTAGTTTAATGCACTTTCAAAGGAAAGTGATTTTCTCTGAAAGGACAGCATTTAGAAAGTGAAGCAACACTCCATTCCCTTCGCACAATAAATTGAAGTGTTGGAACAGACTGCTTCTCTTTCATAGAAACGCATTAGTGTTTCTTGTGAATGCTTGCAAGTAGCTTAAGGCACATTCAAAGGAAAGTGATTTTCTCTGAAAGGACAGCATTTAGAAAGTGAAGCAACACTCCATTCACTTCGCACAGTGAATTGAAGTGTTGGAACAGACTGCTTCTCTTTCAGAGAAACGCATGTGAGTTTCTTCCTGATGCTTGCAAGTAGCTTAAGGCACTTTCAAAGGAAAGTGATTTTCTCGATTTTCTCTTAAAGGACAGCATTTAGAAAGTGAAGCAACACTCCATTCACTTCGCACAGTGAATTGAAGTGTTGGAACAGACTGCCTCTCTTTAAGAGAAACGCATGTGAGTTTCTGGTGAATGCTTGTAAGTAGCTTAAGGCACTTTCAAAGGAAAGTGATTTTCTCTGAAAGAACAGCATTTAGAAAGTGAAGCAACACTCCATTCACTTCGCGCAGTGAATTGAAGTGTTGGAACAGACTGCTTCTCTTTCAGAGAAACGCATGTGAGTTTCTGGTGAATGCTTGTAAGTAGCTTAAGGCACTTTGAAAGGAAAGTGATTTTCTCTGAAAGAACAGCATTTAGAAAGTGAAGCAACACTCCATTCCCTTCGTGCAGTGAATTGAAGTGTTGGAACAGAGTGCTTCTCATTCATAGAAACGCATTAGTGTTTCTTGTGAATGCCTGGAAGTTGCTTAAGGCACTTTCAAAGGAAAGTGATTTTCTCTGAAAGGACAGCATGTAGAAAGTGAAGCAACACTCCATTCACTTTGTACAGTGAATTGAAGTGTTGGAACAGACTGCTTCTCTTTCAGAGAAATGCATGTGAGTTTCTGTTGAATGCTTGTAAGTAGCTTAAGGCACATTCAAAGGAAAGGGATTTTCTCTGAAAGGACAGCATTTAGAAACTGAAGCAACACTCCATTCACTTCGCACAGTGAATTGAAGTGTTGGAACAGACTGCTTCTCTTTCAGAGAAACGCATGTGAGTTTTTTGTGAATGCTTGAAAGTAGTTTAAGGCACTTTCAATGGAAAGTGATTTTCTCTGAAAGGACAGCATTTAGAAAGTGAGGCAACACTCCATTCACTTCGCACAGTGAATTGAAGTGTTGGAACAGACTGCTTCTCTTTCAGAGAAACGCATGTTAGTTTTTTATGAATGCTTGAAAGCAGTTTAATGCACTTTCAAAGGAAAGTGATTTTCTCTGAAAGGACAGCATTTAGAAAGTGAAGCAACATTCCATTCCCTTCGCACAATAAATTGAAGTGTTGGAACAGACTGCTTCTCTTTCATAGAAATGCATTAGTGTTTCTTGTGAATGCTTGCAAGTAGCTTAAGGCACATTCAAAGGAAAGTGATTTTCTCTGAAAGGACAGCATTTAGAAAGTGAAGCAACACTCCATTCACTTCGCACAGTGAATTGAAGTGTTGGAACAGACTGCTTCTCTTTCAGAGAAACGCATGTGCGTTTCTTCCTGATGCTTGCAAGTAGCTTAAGGCACTTTCAAAGGAAAGTGATTTTCTCTTAAAGGACAGCATTTAGAAAGTGAAGCAACACTCCATTCACTTCGCACAGTGAATTGAAGTGTTGGAACAGACTGCTTCTCTATCAGAGAAACGCATGTGAGTTTCTGGTGAATGCTTGTAAGTAGCTTAAGGCACTTTCAAAGGAAAGTGATTTTCTCTGAAAGGACAGCATTTAGAAAGTGAAGCAACACTCCATTCACTTCGCACAGTGAATTGAAGTGTTAGAACAGACTGCTTCTCTTTCAGAGAAATGCATGTGAGTTTAAGTTGAATGCTTGTAAGTAGCTTAAGGCACTTTCCAAAGAAAGTGATTTTCTCTGAAAGGACAGCATTTAGAAAGTGAAGCAACACTCCATTCACTTCGCAGAGTGAATTGAAGTATTGGAACAGACTGCTTCTCTTTCAGAGAAACGCATGTGATTTCTGGTGAATGCTTGTAAGTAGCTTAAGGCACTTTCAAAGGAAAGTGATTTTCTCTGAAAGGACAGCATTTAGAAAGTGAAGCAACACTCCATTCACTTCGCACAGTGAATTGAAGTGTTGGAACAGACTGCTTCTCTTTCAGAGAAATGCATGTGAGTTTAAGTTGAATGCTTGTAAGTAGCTTAAGGCACTTTCAAAGGAAAGTGATTTTCTCTGAAAGGACAGCATTTAGAAAGTGAAGCAACACTCCATTCACTTTGTACAGTGAATTGAAGTGTTGGAACAGACTGCTTCTCTTTCAGAGAAATGCATGTGAGTTTCTGTTGAATGCTTGTAAGTAGCTTAAGGCACATTCAAAGGAAAGGGATTTTCTCTGAAAGGACAGCATTTAGAAACTGAAGCAACACTCCATTCACTTCGCACAGTGAATTGAAGTGTTGGAACAGACTGCTTCTCTTTCAGAGAAACGCATGTGAGTTTTTTGTGAATGCTTGAAAGTAGTTTAAGGCACTTTCAATGGAAAGTGATTTTCTCTGAAAGGACAGCATTTAGAAAGTGAGGCAACACTCCATTCACTTCGCACAGTGAATTGAAGTGTTGGAACAGACTGCTTCTCTTTCAGAGAAACGCATGTGAGTTTTTTATGAATGCTTGAAAGTAGTTTAATGCACTTTCAAAGGAAAGTGATTTTCTCTGAAAGGACAGCATTTAGAAAGTGAAGCAACACTCCATTCCCTTCGCACAATAAATTGAAGTGTTGGAACAGACTGCTTCTCTTTCATAGAAACGCATTAGTGTTTCTTGTGAATGCTTGCAAGTAGCTTAAGGCACATTCAAAGGAAAGTGATTTTCTCTGAAAGGACAGCATTTAGAAAGTGAAGCAACACTCCATTCACTTCGCACAGTGAATTGAAGTGTTGGAACAGACTGCTTCTCTTTCAGAGAAACGCATGTGAGTTTCTTCCTGATGCTTGCAAGTAGCTTAAGGCACTTTCAAAGGAAAGTGATTTTCTCGATTTTCTCTTAAAGGACAGCATTTAGAAAGTGAAGCAACACTCCATTCACTTCGCACAGTGAATTGAAGTGTTGGAACAGACTGCTTCTCTATCAGAGAAACGCATGTGAGTTTCTGGTGAATGCTTGTAAGTAGCTTAAGGCACTTTCAAAGGAAAGTGATTTTCTCTGAAAGGACAGCATTTAGAAAGTGAAGCAACACTCCATTCACTTCGCACAGTGAATTGAAGTGTTAGAACAGACTGCTTCTCTTTCAGAGAAATGCATGTGAGTTTAAGTTGAATGCTTGTAAGTAGCTTAAGGCACTTTCCAAAGAAAGTGATTTTCTCTGAAAGGACAGCATTTAGAAAGTGAAGCAACACTCCATTCACTTCGCAGAGTGAATTGAAGTATTGGAACAGACTGCTTCTCTTTCAGAGAAACGCATGTGATTTCTGGTGAATGCTTGTAAGTAGCTTAAGGCACTTTCAAAGGAAAGTGATTTTCTCTGAAAGGACAGCATTTAGAAAGTGAAGCAACACTCCATTCACTTCGCACAGTGAATTGAAGTGTTGGAACAGACTGCTTCTCTTTCAGAGAAATGCATGTGAGTTTAAGTTGAATGCTTGTAAGTAACTTAAGGCACTTTCAAAGGAAAGTGATTTTCTCTGAAAGGACAGCATTTAGAAAGTGAAGCAACACTCCATTCACTTTGTACAGTGAATTGAAGTGTTGGAACAGACTGCTTCTCTTTCAGAGAAATGCATGTGAGTTTCTGTTGAATGCTTGTAAGTAGCTTAAGGCACATTCAAAGGAAAGGGATTTTCTCTGAAAGGACAGCATTTAGAAACTGAAGCAACACTCCATTCACTTCGCACAGTGAATTGAAGTGTTGGAACAGACTGCTTCTCTTTCAGAGAAACGCATGTGAGTTTTTTGTGAATGCTTGAAAGTAGTTTAAGGCACTTTCAATGGAAAGTGATTTTCTCTGAAAGGACAGCATTTAGAAAGTGAGGCAACACTCCATTCACTTCGCACAGTGAATTGAAGTGTTGGAACAGACTGCTTCTCTTTCAGAGAAACGCATGTGAGTTTTTTATGAATGCTTGAAAGTAGTTTAATGCACTTTCAAAGGAAAGTGATTTTCTCTGAAAGGACAGCATTTAGAAAGTGAAGCAACACTCCATTCCCTTCGCACAATAAATTGAAGTGTTGGAACAGACTGCTTCTCTTTCATAGAAACGCATTAGTGTTTCTTGTGAATGCTTGCAAGTAGCTTAAGGCACATTCAAAGGAAAGTGATTTTCTCTGAAAGGACAGCATTTAGAAAGTGAAGCAACACTCCATTCACTTCGCACAGTGAATTGAAGTGTTGGAACAGACTGCTTCTCTTTCAGAGAAACGCATGTGAGTTTCTTCCTGATGCTTGCAAGTAGCTTAAGGCACTTTCAAAGGAAAGTGATTTTCTCGATTTTCTCTTAAAGGACAGCATTTAGAAAGTGAAGCAACACTCCATTCACTTCGCACAGTGAATTGAAGTGTTGGAACAGACTGCCTCTCTTTAAGAGAAACGCATGTGAGTTTCTGGTGAATGCTTGTAAGTAGCTTAAGGCACTTTCAAAGGAAAGTGATTTTCTCTGAAAGAACAGCATTTAGAAAGTGAAGCAACACTCCATTCACTTCGCGCAGTGAATTGAAGTGTTGGAACAGACTGCTTCTCTTTCAGAGAAACGCATGTGAGTTTCTGGTGAATGCTTGTAAGTAGCTTAAGGCACTTTGAAAGGAAAGTGATTTTCTCTGAAAGAACAGCATTTAGAAAGTGAAGCAACACTCCATTCCCTTCGTGCAGTGAATTGAAGTGTTGGAACAGAGTGCTTCTCATTCATAGAAACGCATTAGTGTTTCTTGTGAATGCCTGGAAGTTGCTTAAGGCACTTTCAAAGGAAAGTGATTTTCTCTGAAAGGACAGCATGTAGAAAGTGAAGCAACACTCCATTCACTTTGTACAGTGAATTGAAGTGTTGGAACAGACTGCTTCTCTTTCAGAGAAATGCATGTGAGTTTCTGTTGAATGCTTGTAAGTAGCTTAAGGCACATTCAAAGGAAAGGGATTTTCTCTGAAAGGACAGCATTTAGAAACTGAAGCAACACTCCATTCACTTCGCACAGTGAATTGAAGTGTTGGAACAGACTGCTTCTCTTTCAGAGAAACGCATGTGAGTTTTTTGTGAATGCTTGAAAGTAGTTTAAGGCACTTTCAATGGAAAGTGATTTTCTCTGAAAGGACAGCATTTAGAAAGTGAGGCAACACTCCATTCACTTCGCACAGTGAATTGAAGTGTTGGAACAGACTGCTTCTCTTTCAGAGAAACGCATGTTAGTTTTTTATGAATGCTTGAAAGCAGTTTAATGCACTTTCAAAGGAAAGTGATTTTCTCTGAAAGGACAGCATTTAGAAAGTGAAGCAACATTCCATTCCCTTCGCACAATAAATTGAAGTGTTGGAACAGACTGCTTCTCTTTCATAGAAATGCATTAGTGTTTCTTGTGAATGCTTGCAAGTAGCTTAAGGCACATTCAAAGGAAAGTGATTTTCTCTGAAAGGACAGCATTTAGAAAGTGAAGCAACACTCCATTCACTTCGCACAGTGAATTGAAGTGTTGGAACAGACTGCTTCTCTTTCAGAGAAACGCATGTGCGTTTCTTCCTGATGCTTGCAAGTAGCTTAAGGCACTTTCAAAGGAAAGTGATTTTCTCTTAAAGGACAGCATTTAGAAAGTGAAGCAACACTCCATTCACTTCGCACAGTGAATTGAAGTGTTGGAACAGACTGCTTCTCTATCAGAGAAACGCATGTGAGTTTCTGGTGAATGCTTGTAAGTAGCTTAAGGCACTTTCAAAGGAAAGTGATTTTCTCTGAAAGGACAGCATTTAGAAAGTGAAGCAACACTCCATTCACTTCGCACAGTGAATTGAAGTGTTAGAACAGACTGCTTCTCTTTCAGAGAAATGCATGTGAGTTTAAGTTGAATGCTTGTAAGTAGCTTAAGGCACTTTCCAAAGAAAGTGATTTTCTCTGAAAGGACAGCATTTAGAAAGTGAAGCAACACTCCATTCACTTCGCAGAGTGAATTGAAGTATTGGAACAGACTGCTTCTCTTTCAGAGAAACGCATGTGATTTCTGGTGAATGCTTGTAAGTAGCTTAAGGCACTTTCAAAGGAAAGTGATTTTCTCTGAAAGGACAGCATTTAGAAAGTGAAGCAACACTCCATTCACTTCGCACAGTGAATTGAAGTGTTGGAACAGACTGCTTCTCTTTCAGAGAAATGCATGTGAGTTTAAGTTGAATGCTTGTAAGTAGCTTAAGGCACTTTCAAAGGAAAGTGATTTTCTCTGAAAGTACAGCATTTAGAAAGTGAAGCAACACTCCATTCACTTTGTACAGTGAATTGAAGTGTTGGAACAGACTGCTTCTCTTTCAGAGAAATGCATGTGAGTTTCTGTTGAATGCTTGTAAGTAGCTTAAGGCACATTCAAAGGAAAGGGATTTTCTCTGAAAGGACAGCATTTAGAAACTGAAGCAACACTCCATTCACTTCGCACAGTGAATTGAAGTGTTGGAACAGACTGCTTCTCTTTCAGAGAAACGCATGTGAGTTTTTTGTGAATGCTTGAAAGTAGTTTAAGGCACTTTCAATGGAAAGTGATTTTCTCTGAAAGGACAGCATTTAGAAAGTGAGGCAACACTCCATTCACTTCGCACAGTGAATTGAAGTGTTGGAACAGACTGCTTCTCTTTCAGAGAAACGCATGTGAGTTTTTTATGAATGCTTGAAAGTAGTTTAATGCACTTTCAAAGGAAAGTGATTTTCTCTGAAAGGACAGCATTTAGAAAGTGAAGCAACACTCCATTCCCTTCGCACAATAAATTGAAGTGTTGGAACAGACTGCTTCTCTTTCATAGAAACGCATTAGTGTTTCTTGTGAATGCTTGCAAGTAGCTTAAGGCACATTCAAAGGAAAGTGATTTTCTCTGAAAGGACAGCATTTAGAAAGTGAAGCAACACTCCATTCACTTCGCACAGTGAATTGAAGTGTTGGAACAGACTGCTTCTCTTTCAGAGAAACGCATGTGAGTTTCTTCCTGATGCTTGCAAGTAGCTTAAGGCACTTTCAAAGGAAAGTGATTTTCTCGATTTTCTCTTAAAGGACAGCATTTAGAAAGTGAAGCAACACTCCATTCACTTCGCACAGTGAATTGAAGTGTTGGAACAGACTGCCTCTCTTTAAGAGAAACGCATGTGAGTTTCTGGTGAATGCTTGTAAGTAGCTTAAGGCACTTTCAAAGGAAAGTGATTTTCTCTGAAAGAACAGCATTTAGAAAGTGAAGCAACACTCCATTCACTTCGCGCAGTGAATTGAAGTGTTGGAACAGACTGCTTCTCTTTCAGAGAAACGCATGTGAGTTTCTGGTGAATGCTTGTAAGTAGCTTAAGGCACTTTGAAAGGAAAGTGATTTTCTCTGAAAGAACAGCATTTAGAAAGTGAAGCAACACTCCATTCCCTTCGTGCAGTGAATTGAAGTGTTGGAACAGAGTGCTTCTCATTCATAGAAACGCATTAGTGTTTCTTGTGAATGCCTGGAAGTTGCTTAAGGCACTTTCAAAGGAAAGTGATTTTCTCTGAAAGGACAGCATGTAGAAAGTGAAGCAACACTCCATTCACTTTGTACAGTGAATTGAAGTGTTGGAACAGACTGCTTCTCTTTCAGAGAAATGCATGTGAGTTTCTGTTGAATGCTTGTAAGTAGCTTAAGGCACATTCAAAGGAAAGGGATTTTCTCTGAAAGGACAGCATTTAGAAACTGAAGCAACACTCCATTCACTTCGCACAGTGAATTGAAGTGTTGGAACAGACTGCTTCTCTTTCAGAGAAACGCATGTGAGTTTTTTGTGAATGCTTGAAAGTAGTTTAAGGCACTTTCAATGGAAAGTGATTTTCTCTGAAAGGACAGCATTTAGAAAGTGAGGCAACACTCCATTCACTTCGCACAGTGAATTGAAGTGTTGGAACAGACTGCTTCTCTTTCAGAGAAACGCATGTTAGTTTTTTATGAATGCTTGAAAGCAGTTTAATGCACTTTCAAAGGAAAGTGATTTTCTCTGAAAGGACAGCATTTAGAAAGTGAAGCAACATTCCATTCCCTTCGCACAATAAATTGAAGTGTTGGAACAGACTGCTTCTCTTTCATAGAAATGCATTAGTGTTTCTTGTGAATGCTTGCAAGTAGCTTAAGGCACATTCAAAGGAAAGTGATTTTCTCTGAAAGGACAGCATTTAGAAAGTGAAGCAACACTCCATTCACTTCGCACAGTGAATTGAAGTGTTGGAACAGACTGCTTCTCTTTCAGAGAAATGCATGTGCGTTTCTTCCTGATGCTTGCAAGTAGCTTAAGGCACTTTCAAAGGAAAGTGATTTTCTCTTAAAGGACAGCATTTAGAAAGTGAAGCAACACTCCATTCACTTCGCACAGTGAATTGAAGTGTTGGAACAGACTGCTTCTCTATCAGAGAAACGCATGTGAGTTTCTGGTGAATGCTTGTAAGTAGCTTAAGGCACTTTCAAAGGAAAGTGATTTTCTCTGAAAGGACAGCATTTAGAAAGTGAAGCAACACTCCATTCACTTCGCACAGTGAATTGAAGTGTTAGAACAGACTGCTTCTCTTTCAGAGAAATGCATGTGAGTTTAAGTTGAATGCTTGTAAGTAGCTTAAGGCACTTTCCAAAGAAAGTGATTTTCTCTGAAAGGACAGCATTTAGAAAGTGAAGCAACACTCCATTCACTTCGCAGAGTGAATTGAAGTATTGGAACAGACTGCTTCTCTTTCAGAGAAACGCATGTGATTTCTGGTGAATGCTTGTAAGTAGCTTAAGGCACTTTCAAAGGAAAGTGATTTTCTCTGAAAGGACAGCATTTAGAAAGTGAAGCAACACTCCATTCACTTCGCACAGTGAATTGAAGTGTTGGAACAGACTGCTTCTCTTTCAGAGAAATGCATGTGAGTTTAAGTTGAATGCTTGTAAGTAGCTTAAGGCACTTTCAAAGGAAAGTGATTTTCTCTGAAAGTACAGCATTTAGAAAGTGAAGCAACACTCCATTCACTTTGTACAGTGAATTGAAGTGTTGGAACAGACTGCTTCTCTTTCAGAGAAATGCATGTGAGTTTCTGTTGAATGCTTGTAAGTAGCTTAAGGCACATTCAAAGGAAAGGGATTTTCTCTGAAAGTACAGCATTTAGAAACTGAAGCAACACTCCATTCACTTCGCACAGTGAATTGAAGTGTTGGAACAGACTGCTTCTCTTTCAGAGAAACGCATGTGAGTTTTTTGTGAATGCTTGAAAGTAGTTTAAGGCACTTTCAATGGAAAGTGATTTTCTCTGAAAGGACAGCATTTAGAAAGTGAGGCAACACTCCATTCACTTCGCACAGTGAATTGAAGTGTTGGAACAGACTGCTTCTCTTTCAGAGAAACGCATGTGAGTTTTTTATGAATGCTTGAAAGTAGTTTAATGCACTTTCAAAGGAAAGTGATTTTCTCTGAAAGGACAGCATTTAGAAAGTGAAGCAACACTCCATTCCCTTCGCACAATAAATTGAAGTGTTGGAACAGACTGCTTCTCTTTCATAGAAACGCATTAGTGTTTCTTGTGAATGCTTGCAAGTAGCTTAAGGCACATTCAAAGGAAAGTGATTTTCTCTGAAAGGACAGCATTTAGAAAGTGAAGCAACACTCCATTCACTTCGCACAGTGAATTGAAGTGTTGGAACAGACTGCTTCTCTTTCAGAGAAACGCATGTGAGTTTCTTCCTGATGCTTGCAAGTAGCTTAAGGCACTTTCAAAGGAAAGTGATTTTCTCGATTTTCTCTTAAAGGACAGCATTTAGAAAGTGAAGCAACACTCCATTCACTTCGCACAGTGAATTGAAGTGTTGGAACAGACTGCTTCTCTATCAGAGAAACGCATGTGAGTTTCTGGTGAATGCTTGTAAGTAGCTTAAGGCACTTTCAAAGGAAAGTGATTTTCTCTGAAAGGACAGCATTTAGAAAGTGAAGCAACACTCCATTCACTTCGCACAGTGAATTGAAGTGTTAGAACAGACTGCTTCTCTTTCAGAGAAATGCATGTGAGTTTAAGTTGAATGCTTGTAAGTAGCTTAAGGCACTTTCCAAAGAAAGTGATTTTCTCTGAAAGGACAGCATTTAGAAAGTGAAGCAACACTCCATTCACTTCGCAGAGTGAATTGAAGTATTGGAACAGACTGCTTCTCTTTCAGAGAAACGCATGTGATTTCTGGTGAATGCTTGTAAGTAGCTTAAGGCACTTTCAAAGGAAAGTGATTTTCTCTGAAAGGACAGCATTTAGAAAGTGAAGCAACACTCCATTCACTTCGCACAGTGAATTGAAGTGTTGGAACAGACTGCTTCTCTTTCAGAGAAATGCATGTGAGTTTAAGTTGAATGCTTGTAAGTAACTTAAGGCACTTTCAAAGGAAAGTGATTTTCTCTGAAAGGACAGCATTTAGAAAGTGAAGCAACACTCCATTCACTTTGTACAGTGAATTGAAGTGTTGGAACAGACTGCTTCTCTTTCAGAGAAATGCATGTGAGTTTCTGTTGAATGCTTGTAAGTAGCTTAAGGCACATTCAAAGGAAAGGGATTTTCTCTGAAAGGACAGCATTTAGAAACTGAAGCAACACTCCATTCACTTCGCACAGTGAATTGAAGTGTTGGAACAGACTGCTTCTCTTTCAGAGAAACGCATGTGAGTTTTTTGTGAATGCTTGAAAGTAGTTTAAGGCACTTTCAATGGAAAGTGATTTTCTCTGAAAGGACAGCATTTAGAAAGTGAGGCAACACTCCATTCACTTCGCACAGTGAATTGAAGTGTTGGAACAGACTGCTTCTCTTTCAGAGAAACGCATGTGAGTTTTTTATGAATGCTTGAAAGTAGTTTAATGCACTTTCAAAGGAAAGTGATTTTCTCTGAAAGGACAGCATTTAGAAAGTGAAGCAACACTCCATTCCCTTCGCACAATAAATTGAAGTGTTGGAACAGACTGCTTCTCTTTCATAGAAACGCATTAGTGTTTCTTGTGAATGCTTGCAAGTAGCTTAAGGCACATTCAAAGGAAAGTGATTTTCTCTGAAAGGACAGCATTTAGAAAGTGAAGCAACACTCCATTCACTTCGCACAGTGAATTGAAGTGTTGGAACAGACTGCTTCTCTTTCAGAGAAACGCATGTGAGTTTCTTCCTGATGCTTGCAAGTAGCTTAAGGCACTTTCAAAGGAAAGTGATTTTCTCTGAAAGGACAGCATTTAGAAAGTGAAGCAACACTCCATTCACTTCGCACAGTGAATTGAAGTGTTGGAACAGACTGCTCTCTTTCAGAGAAACGCATGTGAGTTTCTGGTGAATGCTTGTAAGTAGCTTAAGGCACTTTCAAAGGAAAGTGATTTTCTCTGAAAGGACAGCATTTAGAAAGTGAAGCAACACTCCATTCACTTCGCACAGTTAATTGAAGTGTTGGAACAGACTGCTTTTCTTTCAGAGAAATGCATGTGAGTTTCTGTTGAATGCTTGTAAGTAGCTTAAGGCACTTTCAAAGGAATGTAATTTTCTCTGAAAGGACAGCATTTAGAAAGTAAAGCAACACTCCATTCACTTCGCAGAGTGAATTGAAGTATTGGAACAGACTGCTTCTCTTTCAGAGAAACGCATGTGAGTTTCTGTTGAATGCTTGTACGTAGCATAAGGCACGTTCAAAGGAAAGTGATTTTCTCTGAAAGGACAGCATTTAGAAAGTGAAGCAACACTCCATTCACTTCGCACAGTGAATTGAAGTGTTGGAACAGACTGCTTCTCTTTCAGAGAAACGCATGTGAGTTTCTTTTGAATGCTTGCAAGTTGCTTAAGGCACTTTCAAAGGAAAGTGATTTTCTCTGAAAGGACAGCATTTAGAAACTGAAGCAACACGCCATTCACTTCGCACAGTGAATTGAAGTGTTGGAACAGACTGCTTCTCTTTAAGAGAAACGCATGTGAGTTTCTGGTGAATGCTTGTAAATAGCTTAAGGCACTTTCAAAGGAAAGTGATTTTCTCTGAAAGGACAGCATTTAGAAAGTGAAGCAACACTCCATTCACTTGCACAGTGAATTGAAGTGTTGGAACAGACTGCTTCTCTTTCAGAGAAACGCATGTGAGTTTTTGGTGAATGCTTGTAAGTAGCTTAAGGCACTTTCAAAGGAAAGTGATTTTCTCTGAAAGGACAGCATTTAGAAAGTGAAGCAACACTCCATTCACTTCGCACAGTGAATTGAAGTGTTGGAACAGACTGCTTCTCTTTCAGAGAAACGCATGTGAGTTTCTTGTGAATTATTGCAAGTCGCTTAAGGCACTTTCAAAGGAAAGTGATTTTCTCTGAAAGGACAGCATTTAGAAACTGAAGCAACACTCCATTCACTTCGCACAGTGAATTGAAGTGTTGGAACACACTGCTTGTCTTTCAGAGAAACGCATGTGTGTTTTTTGTGAATGCTTGAAAGTAGTTTAAGGCACTTTCAAAGGAAAGTGATTTTCTCTGAAAGGACAGCATTTAGAAAGTGAAGCAACACTCCATTCACTTTGTACAGTGAATCGAAGTGTTAGAACAGACTGCTTCTCTTTCAGAGAAATGCATGTGAGTTTCTGTTGAATGCTTGTAAGTAGCTTAAGGCACATTCAAAGGAAAGGGATTTTCTCTGAAAGGACAGCATTTAGAAACTGAAGCAACACTCCATTCACTTCGCACAGTGAATTGAAGTGTTGGAACAGACTGCTTCTCTTTCAGAGAAACGCATGTGAGTTTTTTGTGAATGCTTGAAAGTAGTTTAAGGCACTTTCAATGGAAAGTGATTTTCTCTGAAAGGACAGCATTTAGAAAGTGAGGCAACACTCCATTCACTTCGCACAGTGAATTGAAGTGTTGGAACAGACTGCTTCTCTTTCAGAGAAACGCATGTTAGTTTTTTATGAATGCTTGAAAGCAGTTTAATGCACTTTCAAAGGAAAGTGATTTTCTCTGAAAGGACAGCATTTAGAAAGTGAAGCAACATTCCATTCCCTTCGCACAATAAATTGAAGTGTTGGAACAGACTGCTTCTCTTTCATAGAAATGCATTAGTGTTTCTTGTGAATGCTTGCAAGTAGCTTAAGGCACATTCAAAGGAAAGTGATTTTCTCTGAAAGGACAGCATTTAGAAAGTGAAGCAACACTCCATTCACTTCGCACAGTGAATTGAAGTGTTGGAACAGACTGCTTCTCTTTCAGAGAAACGCATGTGCGTTTCTTCCTGATGCTTGCAAGTAGCTTAAGGCACTTTCAAAGGAAAGTGATTTTCTCTTAAAGGACAGCATTTAGAAAGTGAAGCAACACTCCATTCACTTCGCACAGTGAATTGAAGTGTTGGAACAGACTGCTTCTCTATCAGAGAAACGCATGTGAGTTTCTGGTGAATGCTTGTAAGTAGCTTAAGGAACTTTCAAAGGAAAGTGATTTTCTCTGAAAGGACAGCATTTAGAAAGTGAAGCAACACTCCATTCACTTCGCACAGTGAATTGAAGTGTTAGAACAGACTGCTTCTCTTTCAGAGAAATGCATGTGAGTTTAAGTTGAATGCTTGTAAGTAGCTTAAGGCACTTTCCAAAGAAATTGATTTTCTCTGAAAGGACAGCATTTAGAAAGTGAAGCAACACTCCATTCACTTCGCAGAGTGAATTGAAGTATTGGAACAGACTGCTTCTCTTTCAGAGAAACGCATGTGATTTCTGGTGAATGCTTGTAAGTAGCTTAAGGCACTTTCAAAGGAAAGTGATTTTCTCTGAAAGGACAGCATTTAGAAAGTGAAGCAACACTCCATTCACTTCGCACAGTGAATTGAAGTGTTGGAACAGACTGCTTCTCTTTCAGAGAAATGCATGTGAGTTTAAGTTGAATGCTTGTAAGTAGCTTAAGGCACTTTCAAAGTAAAGTGATTTTCTCTGAAAGTACAGCATTTAGAAAGTGAAGCAACACTCCATTCACTTTGTACAGTGAATTGAAGTGTTGGAACAGACTGCTTCTCTTTCAGAGAAATGCATGTGAGTTTCTGCTGAATGCTTGTAAGTAGCTTAAGGCACATTCAAAGGACAGGGATTTTCTCTGAAAGGACAGCATTTAGAAACTGAAGCAACACTCCATTCACTTCGCACAGTGAATTGAAGTGTTGGAACAGACTGCTTCTCTTTCAGAGAAACGCATGTGAGTTTTTTGTGAATGCTTGAAAGTAGTTTAAGGCACTTTCAATGGAAAGTGATTTTCTCTGAAAGGACAGCATTTAGAAAGTGAGGCAACACTCCATTCACTTCGCACAGTGAATTGAAGTGTTGGAACAGACTGCTTCTCTTTCAGAGAAACACATGTGAGTTTTTTATGAATGCTTGAAAGTAGTTTAATGCACTTTCAAAGGAAAGTGATTTTCTCTGAAAGGACAGCATTTAGAAAGTGAAGCAACACTCCATTCCCTTCGCACAATAAATTGAAGTGTTGGAACAGACTGCTTCTCTTTCATAGAAACGCATTAGTGTTTCTTGTGAATGCTTGCAAGTAGCTTAAGGCACATTCAAAGGAAAGTGATTTTCTCTGAAAGGACAGCATTTAGAAAGTGAAGCAACACTCCATTCACTTCGCACAGTGAATTGAAGTGTTGGAACAGACTGCTTCTCTTTCAGAGAAACGCATGTGAGTTTCTTCCTGATGCTTGCAAGTAGCTTAAGGCACTTTCAAAGGAAAGTGATTTTCTCGATTTTCTCTTAAAAGACAGCATTTAGAAAGTGAAGCAACACTCCATTCACTTCGCACAGTGAATTGAAGTGTTGGAACAGACTGCTTCTCTATCAGAGAAACGCATGTGAGTTTCTGGTGAATGCTTGTAAGTAGCTTAAGGCACTTTCAAAGGAAAGTGATTTTCTCTGAAAGGACAGCATTTAGAAAGTGAAGCAACACTCCATTCACTTCGCACAGTGAATTGAAGTGTTAGAACAGACTGCTTCTCTTTCAGAGAAATGCATGTGAGTTTAAGTTGAATGCTTGTAAGTAGCTTAAGGCACTTTCCAAAGAAAGTGATTTTCTCTGAAAGGACAGCATTTAGAAAGTGAAGCAACACTCCATTCACTTCGCAGAGTGAATTGAAGTATTGGAACAGACTGCTTCTCTTTCAGAGAAACGCATGTGATTTCTGGTGAATGCTTGTAAGTAGCTTAAGGCACTTTCAAAGGAAAGTGATTTTCTCTGAAAGGACAGCATTTAGAAAGTGAAGCAACACTCCATTCACTTAGCACAGTGAATTGAAGTGTTGGAACAGACTGCTTCTCTTTCAGAGAAATGCATGTGAGTTTAAGTTGAATGCTTGTAAGTAACTTAAGGCACTTTCAAAGGAAAGTGATTTTCTCTGAAAGGACAGCATTTAGAAAGTGAAGCAACACTCCATTCACTTTGTACAGTGAATTGAAGTGTTGGAACAGACTGCTTCTCTTTCAGAGAAATGCATGTGAGTTTCTGTTGAATGCTTGTAAGTAGCTTAAGGCACATTCAAAGGAAAGGGATTTTCTCTGAAAGGACAGCATTTAGAAACTGAAGCAACACTCCATTCACTTCGCACAGTGAATTGAAGTGTTGGAACAGACTGCTTCTCTTTCAGAGAAACGCATGTGAGTTTTTTGTGAATGCTTGAAAGTAGTTTAAGGCACTTTCAATGGAAAGTGATTTTCTCTGAAAGGACAGCATTTAGAAAGTGAGGCAACACTCCATTCACTTCGCACAGTGAATTGAAGTGTTGGAACAGACTGCTTCTCTTTCAGAGAAACGCATGTGAGTTTTTTATGAATGCTTGAAAGTAGTTTAATGCACTTTCAAAGGAAAGTGATTTTCTCTGAAAGGACAGCATTTAGAAAGTGAAGCAACACTCCATTCCCTTCGCACAATAAATTGAAGTGTTGGAACAGACTGCTTCTCTTTCATAGAAACGCATTAGTGTTTCTTGTGAATGCTTGCAAGTAGCTTAAGGCACATTCAAAGGAAAGTGATTTTCTCTGAAAGGACAGCATTTAGAAAGTGAAGCAACACTCCATTCACTTCGCACAGTGAATTGAAGTGTTGGAACAGACTGCTTCTCTTTCAGAGAAACGCATGTGAGTTTCTTCCTGATGCTTGCAAGTAGCTTAAGGCACTTTCAAAGGAAAGTGATTTTCTCGATTTTCTCTTAAAGGACAGCATTTAGAAAGTGAAGCAACACTCCATTCACTTCGCACAGTGAATTGAAGTGTTGGAACAGACTGCCTCTCTTTAAGAGAAACGCATGTGAGTTTCTGGTGAATGCTTGTAAGTAGCTTAAGGCACTTTCAAAGGAAAGTGATTTTCTCTGAAAGAACAGCATTTAGAAAGTGAAGCAACACTCCATTCACTTCGCGCAGTGAATTGAAGTGTTGGAACAGACTGCTTCTCTTTCAGAGAAACGCATGTGAGTTTCTGGTGAATGCTTGTAAGTAGCTTAAGGCACTTTCAAAGGAAAGTGATTTTCTCTGAAAGGACAGCATTTAGAAAGTGAAGCAACACTCCATTCCCTTCGTGCAGTGAATTGAAGTGTTGGAACAGAGTGCTTCTCATTCATAGAAACGCATTAGTGTTTCTTGTGAATGCCTGGAAGTTGCTTAAGGCACTTTCAAAGGAAAGTGATTTTCTCTGAAAGGACAGCATGTAGAAAGTGAAGCAACACTCCATTCACTTTGTACAGTGAATTGAAGTGTTGGAACAGACTGCTTCTCTTTCAGAGAAATGCATGTGAGTTTCTGTTGAATGCTTGTAAGTAGCTTAAGGCACATTCAAAGGAAAGGGATTTTCTCTGAAAGGACAGCATTTAGAAACTGAAGCAACACTCCATTCACTTCGCACAGTGAATTGAAGTGTTGGAACAGACTGCTTCTCTTTCAGAGAAACGCATGTGAGTTTTTTGTGAATGCTTGAAAGTAGTTTAAGGCACTTTCAATGGAAAGTGATTTTCTCTGAAAGGACAGCATTTAGAAAGTGAGGCAACACTCCATTCACTTCGCACAGTGAATTGAAGTGTTGGAACAGACTGCTTCTCTTTCAGAGAAACGCATGTTAGTTTTTTCTGAATGCTTGAAAGCAGTTTAATGCACTTTCAAAGGAAAGTGATTTTCTCTGAAAGGACAGCATTTAGAAAGTGAAGCAACATTCCATTCCCTTCGCACAATAAATTGAAGTGTTGGAACAGACTGCTTCTCTTTCATAGAAATGCATTAGTGTTTCTTGTGAATGCTTGCAAGTAGCTTAAGGCACATTCAAAGGAAAGTGATTTTCTCTGAAAGGACAGCATTTAGAAAGTGAAGCAACACTCCATTCACTTCGCACAGTGAATTGAAGTGTTGGAACAGACTGCTTCTCTTTCAGAGAAACGCATGTGCGTTTCTTCCTGATGCTTGCAAGTAGCTTAAGGCACTTTCAAAGGAAAGTGATTTTCTCTTAAAGGACAGCATTTAGAAAGTGAAGCAACACTCCATTCACTTCGCACAGTGAATTGAAGTGTTGGAACAGACTGCTTCTCTATCAGAGAAACGCATGTGAGTTTCTGGTGAATGCTTGTAAGTAGCTTAAGGCACTTTCAAAGGAAAGTGATTTTCTCTGAAAGGACAGCATTTAGAAAGTGAAGCAACACTCCATTCACTTCGCACAGTGAATTGAAGTGTTAGAACAGACTGCTTCTCTTTCAGAGAAATGCATGTGAGTTTAAGTTGAATGCTTGTAAGTAGCTTAAGGCACTTTCCAAAGAAAGTGATTTTCTCTGAAAGGACAGCATTTAGAAAGTGAAGCAACACTCCATTCACTTCGCAGAGTGAATTGAAGTATTGGAACAGACTGCTTCTCTTTCAGAGAAACGCATGTGATTTCTGGTGAATGCTTGTAAGTAGCTTAAGGCACTTTCAAAGGAAAGTGATTTTCTCTGAAAGGACAGCATTTAGAAAGTGAAGCAACACTCCATTCACTTCGCACAGTGAATTGAAGTGTTTGAACAGACTGCTTCTCTTTCAGAGAAATGCATGTGAGTTTAAGTTGAATGCTTGTAAGTAGCTTAAGGCACTTTCAAAGGAAAGTGATTTTCTCTGAAAGTACAGCATTTAGAAAGTGAAGCAACACTCCATTCACTTTGTACAGTGAATTGAAGTGTTGGAACAGACTGCTTCTCTTTCAGAGAAATGCATGTGAGTTTCTGTTGAATGCTTGTAAGTAGCTTAAGGCACATTCAAAGGAAAGGGATTTTCTCTGAAAGGACAGCATTTAGAAACTGAAGCAACACTCCATTCACTTCGCACAGTGAATTGAAGTGTTGGAACAGACTGCTTCTCTTTCAGAGAAACGCATGTGAGTTTTTTGTGAATGCTTGAAAGTAGTTTAAGGCACTTTCAATGGAAAGTGATTTTCTCTGAAAGGACAGCATTTAGAAAGTGAGGCAACACTCCATTCACTTCGCACAGTGAATTGAAGTGTTGGAACAGACTGCTTCTCTTTCAGAGAAACGCATGTGAGTTTTTTATGAATGCTTGAAAGTAGTTTAATGCACTTTCAAAGGAAAGTGATTTTCTCTGAAAGGACAGCATTTAGAAAGTGAAGCAACACTCCATTCCCTTCGCACAATAAATTGAAGTGTTGGAACAGACTGCTTCTCTTTCATAGAAACGCATTAGTGTTTCTTGTGAATGCTTGCAAGTAGCTTAAGGCACATTCAAAGGAAAGTGATTTTCTCTGAAAGGACAGCATTTAGAAAGTGAAGCAACACTCCATTCACTTCGCACAGTGAATTGAAGTGTTGGAACAGACTGCTTCTCTTTCAGAGAAACGCATGTGAGTTTCTTCCTGATGCTTGCAAGTAGCTTAAGGCACTTTCAAAGGAAAGTGATTTTCTCGATTTTCTCTTAAAGGACAGCATTTAGAAAGTGAAGCAACACTCCATTCACTTCGCACAGTGAATTGAAGTGTTGGAACAGACTGCTTCTCTATCAGAGAAACGCATGTGAGTTTCTGGTGAATGCTTGTAAGTAGCTTAAGGCACTTTCAAAGGAAAGTGATTTTCTCTGAAAGGACAGCATTTAGAAAGTGAAGCAACACTCCATTCACTTCGCACAGTGAATTGAAGTGTTAGAACAGACTGCTTCTCTTTCAGAGAAATGCATGTGAGTTTAAGTTGAATGCTTGTAAGTAGCTTAAGGCACTTTCCAAAGAAAGTGATTTTCTCTGAAAGGACAGCATTTAGAAAGTGAAGCAACACTCCATTCACTTCGCAGAGTGAATTGAAGTATTGGAACAGACTGCTTCTCTTTCAGAGAAACGCATGTGATTTCTGGTGAATGCTTGTAAGTAGCTTAAGGCACTTTCAAAGGAAAGTGATTTTCTCTGAAAGGACAGCATTTAGAAAGTGAAGCAACACTCCATTCACTTCGCACAGTGAATTGAAGTGTTGGAACAGACTGCTTCTCTTTCAGAGAAATGCATGTGAGTTTAAGTTGAATGCTTGTAAGTAACTTAAGGCACTTTCAAAGGAAAGTGATTTTCTCTGAAAGGACAGCATTTAGAAAGTGAAGCAACACTCCATTCACTTTGTACAGTGAATTGAAGTGTTGGAACAGACTGCTTCTCTTTCAGAGAAATGCATGTGAGTTTCTGTTGAATGCTTGTAAGTAGCTTAAGGCACATTCAAAGGAAAGGGATTTTCTCTGAAAGGACAGCATTTAGAAACTGAAGCAACACTCCATTCACTTCGCACAGTGAATTGAAGTGTTGGAACAGACTGCTTCTCTTTCAGAGAAACGCATGTGAGTTTTTTGTGAATGCTTGAAAGTAGTTTAAGGCACTTTCAATGGAAAGTGATTTTCTCTGAAAGGACAGCATTTAGAAAGTGAGGCAACACTCCATTCACTTCGCACAGTGAATTGAAGTGTTGGAACAGACTGCTTCTCTTTCAGAGAAACGCATGTGAGTTTTTTATGAATGCTTGAAAGTAGTTTAATGCACTTTCAAAGGAAAGTGATTTTCTCTGAAAGGACAGCATTTAGAAAGTGAAGCAACACTCCATTCCCTTCGCACAATAAATTGAAGTGTTGGAACAGACTGCTTCTCTTTCATAGAAACGCATTAGTGTTTCTTGTGAATGCTTGCAAGTAGCTTAAGGCACATTCAAAGGAAAGTGATTTTCTCTGAAAGGACAGCATTTAGAAAGTGAAGCAACACTCCATTCACTTCGCACAGTGAATTGAAGTGTTGGAACAGACTGCTTCTCTTTCAGAGAAACGCATGTGAGTTTCTTCCTGATGCTTGCAAGTAGCTTAAGGCACTTTCAAAGGAAAGTGATTTTCTCTGAAAGGACAGCATTTAGAAAGTGAAGCAACACTCCATTCACTTCGCACAGTGAATTGAAGTGTTGGAACAGACTGCCTCTCTTTAAGAGAAACGCATGTGAGTTTCTGGTGAATGCTTGTAAGTAGCTTAAGGCACTTTCAAAGGAAAGTGATTTTCTCTGAAAGAACAGCATTTAGAAAGTGAAGCAACACTCCATTCACTTCGCGCAGTGAATTGAAGTGTTGGAACAGACTGCTTCTCTTTCAGAGAAACGCATGTGAGTTTCTGGTGAATGCTTGTAAGTAGCTTAAGGCACTTTCAAAGGAAAGTGATTTTCTCTGAAAGGACAGCATTTAGAAAGTGAAGCAACACTCCATTCCCTTCGTGCAGTGAATTGAAGTGTTGGAACAGAGTGCTTCTCATTCATAGAAACGCATTAGTGTTTCTTGTGAATGCCTGGAAGTTGCTTAAGGCACTTTCAAAGGAAAGTGATTTTCTCTGAAAGGACAGCATTTAGAAAGTGAAGCAACACTCCATTCACTTTGTACAGTGAATTGAAGTGTTGGAACAGACTGCTTCTCTTTCAGAGAAATGCATGTGAGTTTCTGTTGAATGCTTGTAAGTAGCTTAAGGCACATTCAAAGGAAAGGGATTTTCTCTGAAAGGACAGCATTTAGAAAGTGAAGCAACACTCCATTCACTTCGCACAGTGAATTGAAGTGTTGGAACAGACTGCTTCTCTTTCAGAGAAACGCATGTGAGTTTTTTGTGAATGCTTGAAAGTAGTTTAAGGCACTTTCAATGGAAAGTGAATTTCTCTGAAAGGACAGCATTTAGAAAGTGAAGCAACACTCCATTCACTTTGTACAGTGAATTGAAGTGTTGGAACAGACTGCTTCTCTTTCAGAGAAATGCATGTGAGTTTCTGTTGAATGCTTGTAAGTAGCTTAAGGCACATTCAAAGGAAAGGGATTTTCTCTGAAAGGACAGCATTTAGAAACTGAAGCAACACTCCATTCACTTCGCACAGTGAATTGAAGTGTTGGAACAGACTGCTTCTCTTTCAGAGAAACGCATGTGAGTTTTTTGTGAATGCTTGAAAGTAGTTTAAGGCACTTTCAATGGAAAGTGATTTTCTCTGAAAGGACAGCATTTAGAAAGTGAGGCAACACTCCATTCACTTCGCACAGTGAATTGAAGTGTTGGAACAGACTGCTTCTCTTTCAGAGAAACGCATGTGAGTTTCTGGTGAATGCTTGTAAGTAGCTTAAGGCACTTTCAAAGGAAAGTGATTTTCTCTGAAAGGACAGCATTTAGAAAGTGAAGCAACACTCCATTCCCTTCGTGCAGTGAATTGAAGTGTTGGAACAGAGTGCTTCTCATTCATAGAAACGCATTAGTGTTTCTTGTGAATGCCTGGAAGTTGCTTAAGGCACTTTCAAAGGAAAGTGATTTTCTCTGAAAGGACAGCATTTAGAAAGTGAAGCAACACTCCATTCACTTTGTACAGTGAATTGAAGTGTTGGAACAGACTGCTTCTCTTTCAGAGAAATGCATGTGAGTTTCTGTTGAATGCTTGTAAGTAGCTTAAGGCACATTCAAAGGAAAGGGATTTCTCTGAAAGGACAGCATTTAGAAAGTGAAGCAACACTCCATTCACTTCGCACAGTGAATTGAAGTGTTGGAACAGACTGCTTCTCTTTCAGAGAAACGCATGTGAGTTTTTTGTGAATGCTTGAAAGTAGTTTAAGGCACTTTCAATGGAAAGTGAATTTCTCTGAAAGGACAGCATTTAGAAAGTGAAGCAACACTCCATTCACTTTGTACAGTGAATTGAAGTGTTGGAACAGACTGCTTCTCTTTCAGAGAAATGCATGTGAGTTTCTGTTGAATGCTTGTAAGTAGCTTAAGGCACATTCAAAGGAAAGGGATTTTCTCTGAAAGGACAGCATTTAGAAACTGAAGCAACACTCCATTCACTTCGCACAGTGAATTGAAGTGTTGGAACAGACTGCTTCTCTTTCAGAGAAACGCATGTGAGTTTTTTGTGAATGCTTGAAAGTAGTTTAAGGCACTTTCAATGGAAAGTGATTTTCTCTGAAAGGACAGCATTTAGAAAGTGAAGCAACACTCCATTCACTTCGCACAGTGAATTGAAGTGTTGGAACAGACTGCTTCTCTTTCAGAGAAATGCATGTGAGTTTAAGTTGAATGCTTGTAAGTAACTTAAGGCACTTTCAAAGGAAAGTGATTTTCCCTGAAAGGACAGCATTTAGAAAGTGAAGCAACACTCCATTCACTTTGTACAGTGAATTGAAGTGTTGGAACAGACTGCTTCTCTTTCAGAGAAATGCATGTGAGTTTCTGTTGAATGCTTGTAAGTAGCTTAAGGCACATTCAAAGGAAAGGGATTTTCTCTGAAAGGACAGCATTTAGAAACTGAAGCAACACTCCATTCACTTCGCACAGTGAATTGAAGTGTTGGAACAGACTGCTTCTCTTTCAGAGAAACGCATGTGAGTTTTTTGTGAATGCTTGAAAGTAGTTTAAGGCACTTTCAATGGAAAGTGATTTTCTCTGAAAGGACAGCATTTAGAAAGTGAGGCAACACTCCATTCACTTCGCACAGTGAATTGAAGTGTTGGAACAGACTGCTTCTCTTTCAGAGAAACGCATGTGAGTTTTTTATGAATGCTTGAAAGTAGTTTAATGCACTTTCAAAGGAAAGTGATTTTCTCTGAAAGGACAGCATTTAGAAAGTGAAGCAACACTCCATTCCCTTCGCACAATAAATTGAAGTGTTGGAACAGACTGCTTCTCTTTCATAGAAACGCATTAGTGTTTCTTGTGAATGCTTGCAAGTAGCTTAAGGCACATTCAAAGGAAAGTGATTTTCTCTGAAAGGACAGCATTTAGAAAGTGAAGCAACACTCCATTCACTTCGCACAGTGAATTGAAGTGTTGGAACAGACTGCTTCTCTTTCAGAGAAACGCATGTGAGTTTCTTCCTGATGCTTGCAAGTAGCTTAAGGCACTTTCAAAGGAAAGTGATTTTCTCTGAAAGGACAGCATTTAGAAAGTGAAGCAACACTCCATTCACTTCGCACAGTGAATTGAAGTGTTGGAACAGACTGCCTCTCTTTAAGAGAAACGCATGTGAGTTTCTGGTGAATGCTTGTAAGTAGCTTAAGGCACTTTCAAAGGAAAGTGATTTTCTCTGAAAGAACAGCATTTAGAAAGTGAAGCAACACTCCATTCCCTTCGTGCAGTGAATTGAAGTGTTGGAACAGAGTGCTTCTCATTCATAGAAACGCATTAGTGTTTCTTGTGAATGCCTGGAAGTTGCTTAAGGCACTTTCAATGGAAAGTGATTTTCTCTGAAAGGACAGCATTTAGAAAGTGAAGCAACACTCCATTCACTTCGCACAGTGAATTGAAGTGTTAGAACAGACTGCTTCTCTTTCAGAGAAATGCATGTGAGTTTAAGTTGAATGCTTGTAAGTAGCTTAAGGCACTTTCCAAAGAAAGTGATTTTCTCTGAAAGGACAGCATTTAGAAAGTGAAGCAACACTCCATTCACTTCGCAGAGTGAATTGAAGTATTGGAACAGACTGCTTCTCTTTCAGAGAAACGCATGTGATTTCTGGTGAATGCTTGTAAGTAGCTTAAGGCACTTTCAAAGGAAAGTGATTTTCTCTGAAAGGACAGCATTTAGAAAGTGAAGCAACACTCCATTCACTTCGCACAGTGAATTGAAGTGTTGGAACAGACTGCTTCTCTTTCAGAGAAATGCATGTGAGTTTAAGTTGAATGCTTGTAAGTAACTTAAGGCACTTTCAAAGGAAAGTGATTTTCCCTGAAAGGACAGCATTTAGAAAGTGAAGCAACACTCCATTCACTTTGTACAGTGAATTGAAGTGTTGGAACAGACTGCTTCTCTTTCAGAGAAATGCATGTGAGTTTCTGTTGAATGCTTGTAAGTAGCTTAAGGCACATTCAAAGGAAAGGGATTTTCTCTGAAAGGACAGCATTTAGAAACTGAAGCAACACTCCATTCACTTCGCACAGTGAATTGAAGTGTTGGAACAGACTGCTTCTCTTTCAGAGAAACGCAAGTGAGTTTTTTGTGAATGCTTGAAAGTAGTTTAAGGCACTTTCAATGGAAAGTGATTTTCTCTGAAAGGACAGCATTTAGAAAGTGAGGCAACACTCCATTCACTTCGCACAGTGAATTGAAGTGTTGGAACAGACTGCTTCTCTTTCAGAGAAACGCATGTGAGTTTTTTATGAATGCTTGAAAGTAGTTTAATGCACTTTCAAAGGAAAGTGATTTTCTCTGAAAGGACAGCATTTAGAAAGTGAAGCAACACTCCATTCCCTTCGCACAATAAATTGAAGTGTTGGAACAGACTGCTTCTCTTTCATAGAAACGCATTAGTGTTTCTTGTGAATGCTTGCAAGTAGCTTAAGGCACATTCAAAGGAAAGTGATTTTCTCTGAAAGGACAGCATTTAGAAAGTGAAGCAACACTCCATTCACTTCGCACAGTGAATTGAAGTGTTGGAACAGACTGCTTCTCTTTCAGAGAAACGCATGTGAGTTTCTTCCTGATGCTTGCAAGTAGCTTAAGGCACTTTCAAAGGAAAGTGATTTTCTCTGAAAGGACAGCATTTAGAAAGTGAAGCAACACTCCTTTCACTTCGCACAGTGAATTGAAGTGTTGGAACAGACTGCCTCTCTTTAAGAGAAACGCATGTGAGTTTCTGGTGAATGCTTGTAAGTAGCTTAAGGCACTTTCAAAGGAAAGTGATTTTCTCTGAAAGAACAGCATTTAGAAAGTGAAGCAACACTCCATTCACTTCGCGCAGTGAATTGAAGTGTTGGAACAGACTGCTTCTCTTTCAGAGAAACGCATGTGAGTTTCTGGTGAATGCTTGTAAGTAGCTTAAGGCACTTTCAAAGGAAAGTGATTTTCTCTGAAAGGACAGCATTTAGAAAGTGAAGCAACACTCCATTCCCTTCGTGCAGTGAATTGAAGTGTTGGAACAGAGTGCTTCTCATTCATAGAAACGCATTAGTGTTTCTTGTGAATGCCTGGAAGTTGCTTAAGGCACTTTCAAAGGAAAGTGATTTTCTCTGAAAGGACAGCATTTAGAAAGTGAAGCAACACTCCATTCACTTTGTACAGTGAATTGAAGTGTTGGAACAGACTGCTTCTCTTTCAGAGAAATGCATGTGAGTTTCTGTTGAATGCTTGTAAGTAGCTTAAGGCACATTCAAAGGAAAGGGATTTTCTCTGAAAGGACAGCATTTAGAAAGTGAAGCAACACTCCATTCACTTCGCACAGTGAATTGAAGTGTTGGAACAGACTGCTTCTCTTTCAGAGAAACGCATGTGAGTTTTTTGTGAATGCTTGAAAGTAGTTTAAGGCACTTTCAATGGAAAGTGAATTTCTCTGAAAGGACAGCATTTAGAAAGTGAAGCAACACTCCATTCACTTTGTACAGTGAATTGAAGTGTTGGAACAGACTGCTTCTCTTTCAGAGAAATGCATGTGAGTTTCTGTTGAATGCTTGTAAGTAGCTTAAGGCACATTCAAAGGAAAGGGATTTTCTCTGAAAGGACAGCATTTAGAAACTGAAGCAACACTCCATTCACTTCGCACAGTGAATTGAAGTGTTGGAACAGACTGCTTCTCTTTCAGAGAAACGCATGTGAGTTTTTTGTGAATGCTTGAAAGTAGTTTAAGGCACTTTCAATGGAAAGTGATTTTCTCTGAAAGGACAGCATTTAGAAAGTGAGGCAACACTCCATTCACTTCGCACAGTGAATTGAAGTGTTGGAACAGACTGCTTCTCTTTCAGAGAAACGCATGTGAGTTTTTTATGAATGCTTGAAAGTAGTTTAATGCACTTTCAAAGGAAAGTGATTTTCTCTGAAAGGACAGCATTTAGAAAGTGAAGCAACACTCCATTCCCTTCGCACAATAAATTGAAGTGTTGGAACAGACTGCTTCTCTTTCATAGAAACGCATTAGTGTTTCTTGTGAATGCTTGCAAGTAGCTTAAGGCACATTCAAAGGAAAGTGATTTTCTCTGAAAGGACAGCATTTAGAAAGTGAAGCAACACTCCATTCACTTCGCACAGTGAATTGAAGTGTTGGAACAGACTGCTTCTCTTTCAGAGAAACGCATGTGAGTTTCTTCCTGATGCTTGCAAGTAGCTTAAGGCACTTTCAAAGGAAAGTGATTTTCTCGATTTTCTCTTAAAGCACAGCATTTAGAAAGTGAAGCAACACTCCATTCACTTCGCACAGTGAATTGAAGTGTTGGAACAGACTGCTTCTCTATCAGAGAAACGCATGTGAGTTTCTGGTGAATGCTTGTAAGTAGCTTAAGGCACTTTCAAAGGAAAGTGATTTTCTCTGAAAGGACAGCATTTAGAAAGTGAAGCAACACTCCATTCACTTCGCACAGTGAATTGAAGTGTTAGAACAGACTGCTTCTCTTTCAGAGAAATGCATGTGAGTTTAAGTTGAATGCTTGTAAGTAGCTTAAGGCACTTTCCAAAGAAAGTGATTTTCTCTGAAAGGACAGCATTTAGAAAGTGAAGCAACACTCCATTCACTTCGCAGAGTGAATTGAAGTATTGGAACAGACTGCTTCTCTTTCAGAGAAACGCATGTGATTTCTGGTGAATGCTTGTAAGTAGCTTAAGGCACTTTCAAAGGAAAGTGATTTTCTCTGAAAGGACAGCATTTAGAAAGTGAAGCAACACTCCATTCACTTCGCACAGTGAATTGAAGTGTTGGAACAGACTGCTTCTCTTTCAGAGAAATGCATGTGAGTTTAAGTTGAATGCTTGTAAGTAACTTAAGGCACTTTCAAAGGAAAGTGATTTTCTCTGAAAGGACAGCATTTAGAAAGTGAAGCAACACTCCATTCACTTTGTACAGTGAATTGAAGTGTTGGAACAGACTGCTTCTCTTTCAGAGAAATGCATGTGAGTTTCTGTTGAATGCTTGTAAGTAGCTTAAGGCACATTCAAAGGAAAGGGATTTTCTCTGAAAGGACAGCATTTAGAAACTGAAGCAACACTCCATTCACTTCGCACAGTGAATTGAAGTGTTGGAACAGACTGCTTCTCTTTCAGAGAAACGCATGTGAGTTTTTTGTGAATGCTTGAAAGTAGTTTAAGGCACTTTCAATGGAAAGTGATTTTCTCTGAAAGGACAGCATTTAGAAAGTGAGGCAACACTCCATTCACTTCGCACAGTGAATTGAAGTGTTGGAACAGACTGCTTCTCTTTCAGAGAAACGCATGTGAGTTTTTTATGAATGCTTGAAAGTAGTTTAATGCACTTTCAAAGGAAAGTGATTTTCTCTGAAAGGACAGCATTTAGAAAGTGAAGCAACACTCCATTCCCTTCGCACAATAAATTGAAGTGTTGGAACAGACTGCTTCTCTTTCATAGAAACGCATTAGTGTTTCTTGTGAATGCTTGCAAGTAGCTTAAGGCACATTCAAAGGAAAGTGATTTTCTCTGAAAGGACAGCATTTAGAAAGTGAAGCAACACTCCATTCACTTCGCACAGTGAATTGAAGTGTTGGAACAGACTGCTTCTCTTTCAGAGAAACGCATGTGAGTTTCTTCCTGATGCTTGCAAGTAGCTTAAGGCACTTTCAAAGGAAAGTGATTTTCTCTGAAAGGACAGCATTTAGAAAGTGAAGCAACACTCCATTCACTTCGCACAGTGAATTGAAGTGTTGGAACAGACTGCCTCTCTTTAAGAGAAACGCATGTGAGTTTCTGGTGAATGCTTGTAAGTAGCTTAAGGCACTTTCAAAGGAAAGTGATTTTCTCTGAAAGAACAGCATTTAGAAAGTGAAGCAACACTCCATTCACTTCGCGCAGTGAATTGAAGTGTTGGAACAGACTGCTTCTCTTTCAGAGAAACGCATGTGAGTTTCTGGTGAATGCTTGTAAGTAGCTTAAGGCACTTTCAAAGGAAAGTGATTTTCTCTGAAAGGACAGCATTTAGAAAGTGAAGCAACACTCCATTCCCTTCGTGCAGTGAATTGAAGTGTTGGAACAGAGTGCTTCTCATTCATAGAAACGCATTAGTGTTTCTTGTGAATGCCTGGAAGTTGCTTAAGGCACTTTCAAAGGAAAGTGATTTTCTCTGAAAGGACAGCATTTAGAAAGTGAAGCAACACTCCATTCACTTTGTACAGTGAATTGAAGTGTTGGAACAGACTGCTTCTCTTTCAGAGAAATGCATGTGAGTTTCTGTTGAATGCTTGTAAGTAGCTTAAGGCACATTCAAAGGAAAGGGATTTTCTCTGAAAGGACAGCATTTAGAAAGTGAAGCAACACTCCATTCACTTCGCACAGTGAATTGAAGTGTTGGAACAGACTGCTTCTCTTTCAGAGAAACGCATGTGAGTTTTTTGTGAATGCTTGAAAGTAGTTTAAGGCACTTTCAATGGAAAGTGAATTTCTCTGAAAGGACAGCATTTAGAAAGTGAGGCAACACTCCATTCACTTCGCACAGTGAATTGAAGTGTTGGAACAGACTGCTTCTCTTTCAGAGAAACACATGTGAGTTTCTTCCTAATGCTTGCAAATAGCTTAAGTCACTTTCAAAGGAAAGTGATTTTCTCTGAAAGGACAGCATTTAGAAAGTGAAGCAACACTCCATTCACTTCGCACAGTGAATTGAAGTGTTGGAACAGACTGCTTCTCTTTCAGAGAAACGCATGTGAGTTTATTCCTGATGCTTGCAAGTAGCTTAAGGCACTTTCAAAGGAAAGTGATTTTCTCTGAAAGGACAGCATTTAGAAAGTGAAGCAACACTCCATTCACTTCGCAGAGTGAATTGAAGTATTGGAACAGACTGCTTCTCTTTCAGAGAAACGCATGTGAGTTTCTGGTGAATGCTTGTAAGTAGCTTAAGGCACGTTCAAAGGAAAGTGATTTTCTCTGAAAGGACAGCATTTAGAAAGTGAAGCAACACTCCATTCACTTCGCACAGTGAATTGAAGTGTTGGAACAGACTGCTTCTCTTTCAGAGAAACGCATGTGAGTTTCTTTTGAATGCTTGCAAGTTGCTTAAGGCACTTTCAAAGGAAAGTGATTTTCTCTGAAAGGACAGCATTTAGAAACTGAAGCAACACGCCATTCACTTCGCACAGTGAATTGAAGTGTTGGAACAGACTGCTTCTCTTTAAGAGAAACGCATGTGAGTTTCTGGTGAATGCTTGTAAGTAGCTTAAGGCACTTTCAAAGGAAAGTGATTTTCTCTGAAAGGACAGCATTTAGAAAGTGAAGCAACACTCCATTCACTTCGCACAGTGAATTGAAGTGTTGGAACAGACTGCTTCTCTTTCAGAGAAATGCATGTGAGTTTAAGTTGAATGCTTGTAAGTAGCTTAAGGCACTTTCCAAAGAAAGTGATTTTCTCTGAAAGGACAGCATTTAGAAAGTGAAGCAACACTCCATTCACTTCGCAGAGTGAATTGAAGTATTGGAACAGACTGCTTCTCTTTCAGAGAAACGCATGTGAGTTTATGGTGAATGCTTGTAAGTAGCTTAAGGCACATTCAAAAGAAAGGGATTTTCTCTGAAAGGACAGCATTTAGAAAGTGAAGCAACACTACATTCACTTCGCACAGTGAATTGAAGTGTTGGAACAGACTGCTTCTCTTTCAGAGAAATGCATGTGAATTTAAGTTGAATGCTTGTAAGTAGCTTAAGGCACTTTCAAAGGAAAGTGATTTTCTCTGAAAGGACAGCATTTAGAAAGTGAAGCAACACTCCATTCACTTCGCAGAGTGAATTGAAGTATTGGAACAGACTGCTTCTCTTTCAGAGAAATGCATGTGAGTTTAAGTTGAATGCTTGTAAGTAACTTAAGGCACTTTCAAAGGAAAGTGATTTTCTCTGAAAGGACAGCATTTAGAAAGTGAAGCAACACTCCATTCACTTTGTACAGTGAATTGAAGTGTTGGAACAGACTGCTTCTCTTTCAGAGAAATGCATGTGAGTTTCTGTTGAATGCTTGTAAGTAGCTTAAGGCACATTCAAAAGAAAGGGATTTTCTCTGAAAGGACAGCATTTAGAAACTGAAGCAACACTCCATTCACTTCGCACAGTGAATTGAAGTGTTGGAACAGACTGCTTCTCTTTCAGAGAAACGCATGTGAGTTTTTTGTGAATGCTTGAAAGTAGTTTAAGGCACTTTCAATGGAAAGTGATTTTCTCTGAAAGGACAGCATTTAGAAAGTGAGGCAACACTCCATTCACTTCGCACAGTGAATTGAAGTGTTGGAACAGACTGCTTCTCTTTCAGAGAAACGCATGTGAGTTTTTTATGAATGCTTGAAAGTAGTTTAATGCACTTTCAAAGGAAAGTGATTTTCTCTGAAAGGACAGCATTTAGAAAGTGAAGCAACACTCCATTCCCTTCGCACAATAAATTGAAGTGTTGGAACAGACTGCTTCTCTTTCATAGAAACGCATTAGTGTTTCTTGTGAATGCTTGCAAGTAGCTTAAGGCACATTCAAAGGAAAGTGATTTTCTCTGAAAGGACAGCATTTAGAAAGTGAAGCAACACTCCATTCACTTCGCACAGTGAATTGAAGTGTTGGAACAGACTGCTTCTCTTTCAGAGAAACGCATGTGAGTTTCTTCCTGATGCTTGCAAGTAGCTTAAGGCACTTTCAAAGGAAAGTGATTTTCTCGATTTTCTCTTAGAGGACAGCATTTAGAAAGTGAAGCAACACTCCATTCACTTCGCACAGTGAATTGAAGTGTTGGAACAGACTGCCTCTCTTTAAGAGAAACGCATGTGAGTTTCTGGTGAATGCTTGTAAGTAGCTTAAGGCACTTTCAAAGGAAAGTGATTTTCTCTGAAAGAACAGCATTTAGAAAGTGAAGCAACACTCCATTCACTTCGCGCAGTGAATTGAAGTGTTGGAACAGACTGCTTCTCTTTCAGAGAAACGCATGTGAGTTTCTGGTGAATGCTTGTAAGTAGCTTAAGGCACTTTCAAAGGAAAGTGATTTTCTCTGAAAGGACAGCATTTAGAAAGTGAAGCAACACTCCATTCCCTTCGTGCAGTGAATTGAAGTGTTGGAACAGAGTGCTTCTCATTCATAGAAACGCATTAGTGTTTCTTGTGAATGCCTGGAAGTTGCTTAAGGCACTTTCAAAGGAAAGTGATTTTCTCTGAAAGGACAGCATTTAGAAAGTGAAGCAAAACTCCATTCACTTTGTACAGTGAATTGAAGTGTTGGAACAGACTGCTTCTTTTTCAGAGAAATGCATGTGAGTTTCTGTTGAATGCTTGTAAGTAGCTTAAGGCACATTCAAAGGAAAGGGATTTTCTCTGAAAGGACAGCATTTAGAAAGTGAAGCAACACTCCATTCACTTCGCACAGTGAATTGAAGTGTTGGAACAGACTGCTACTCTTTCAGAGAAACGCATGTGAGTTTTTTGTGAATGCTTGAAAGTAGTTTAAGGCACTTTCAATGGAAAGTGAATTTCTCTGAAAGGACAGCATTTAGAAAGTGAGGCAACACTCCATTCACTTCGCACAGTGAATTGAAGTGTTGGAACAGACTGCTTCTCTTTCAGAGAAACACATGTGAGTTTCTTCCTAATGCTTGCAAATAGCTTAAGGCACTTTCAAAGGAAAGTGATTTTCTCTGAAAGGACAGCATTTAGAAAGTGAAGCAACACTCCATTCACTTCGCACAGTGAATTGAAGTGTTGGAACAGACTGCTTCTCTTTCAGAGAAACGCATGTGAGTTTCTTCCTGATGCTTGCAAGTAGCTTAAGGCACTTTCAAAGGAAAGTGATTTTCTCTGAAAGGACAGCATTTAGAAAGTGAAGCAACACTCCATTCACTTCGCAGAGTGAATTGAAGTATTGGAACAGACTGCTTCTCTTTCAGAGAAACGCATGTGAGTTTCTGGTGAATGCTTGTAAGTAGCTTAAGGCACGTTCAAAGGAAAGTGATTTTCTCTGAAAGGACAGCATTTAGAAAGTGAAGCAACATTCCATTCACTTCGCACAGTGAATTGAAGTGTTGGAACAGACTGCTTCTCTTTCAGAGAAACGCATGTGAGTTTCTTTTGAATGCTTGCAAGTTGCTTAAGGCACTTTCAAAGGAAAGTGATTTTCTCTGAAAGGACAGCATTTAGAAACTGAAGCAACACGCCATTCACTTCGCACAGTGAATTGAAGTGTTGGAACAGACTGCTTCTCTTTAAGAGAAACGCATGTGAGTTTCTGGTGAATGCTTGTAAGTAGCTTAAGGCACTTTCAAAGGAAAGTGATTTTCTCTGAAAGGACAGCATTTAGAAAGTGAAGCAACACTCCATTCACTTCGCACAGTGAATTGAAGTGTTGGAACAGACTGCTTCTCTTTCAGAGAAATGCATGTGAGTTTAAGTTGAATGCTTGTAAGTAGCTTAAGGCACTTTCCAAAGAAAGTGATTTTCTCTGAAAGGACAGCATTTAGAAAGTGAAGCAACACTCCATTCACTTCGCAGAGTGAATTGAAGTATTGGAACAGACTGCTTCTCTTTCAGAGAAACGCATGAGAGTTTATGGTGAATGCTTGTAAGTAGCTTAAGGCACTTTCAAAGGAAAGTGATTTTCTCTGAAAGGACAGCATTTAGAAAGTGAAGCAACACTACATTCACTTCGCACAGTGAATTGAAGTGTTGGAACAGACTGCTTCTCTTTCAGAGAAATGCATGTGAATTTAAGTTGAATGCTTGTAAGTAGCTTAAGGCACTTTCAAAGGAAAGTGATTTTCTCTGAAAGGACAGCATTTAGAAAGTGAAGCAACACTCCATTCACTTCGCAGAGTGAATTGAAGTATTGGAACAGACTGCTTCTCTTTCAGAGAAACGCATGTGAGTTTCTGGTGAATGCTTGTAAGTAGCTTAAGGCACTTTCAAAGGAAAGTGATTTTCTCTGAAAGGACAGCATTTAGAAAGTGAAGCAACACTCCATTCACATCGCACAGTGAATTGAAGTGTTGGAACAGACTGCTTCTCTTTCAGAGAAATGCATGTGAGTTTCTGGTGAATGCTTGTAAGTAGCTTAAGGCACTTTCAAAGGAAAGTGATTTTCTCTGAAAGGACAGCATTTAGAAAGTGAAGCAACACTCCATTCACATCGCACAGTGAATTGAAGTGTTGGAACAGACTGCTTCTCTTTCAGAGAAACGCATGTGAGTTTCTGGTGAATGCTTGTAAGTAGCTTAAGGCACTTTCAAAGGAAAGTGATTTTCTCTGAAAGGACAGCATTTAGAAAGTGAAGCAACACTCCATTCACTTCGCACAGTTAATTGAAGTGTTGGAACAGACTGCTTCTCTTTCAGAGAAATGCATGTGAGTTTCTGTTGAATGCTTGTAAGTAGCTTAAGGCACTTTCAAAGGAAAGTAATTTTCTCTGAAAGGACAGCATTATAAAGTGAAGCAACACTCCATTCACTTCGCAGAGTGAATTGAAGTATTGGAACAGACTGCTTGTCTTTCAGAGAAACGCATGTGAGTTTCTTGTGAATTATTGCAAGTCGCTTAAGGCACTTTCAAAGGAAAGTGATTTTCTCTGAAAGGACAGCATTTAGAAACTGAAGCAACACTCCATTCACTTCGCACAGTGAATTGAAGTGTTGGAACACACTGCTTGTCTTTCAGAGAAACGCATGTGAGTTTTTTGTGAATGCTTGAAAGTAGTTTAAGGCACTTTCAAAGGAAAGTGATTTTCTCTGAAAGGACAGCATTTAGAAAGTGAAGCAACACTCCATTCACTTTGTACAGTGAATTGAAGTGTTAGAACAGACTGCTTCTCTTTCAGAGAAATGCATGTGAGTTTCTGTTGAATGCTTGTAAGTAGCTTAAGGCACATTCAAAGGAAAGGGATTTTCTCTGAAAGGACAGCATTTAGAAACTGAAGCAACACTCCATTCACTTCGCACAGTGAATTGAAGTGTTTGAACAGACTGCTTCTCTTTCAGAGAAACGCATGTGAGTTTTTTGTGAATGCTTGAAAGTAGTTTAAGGCACTTTCAATGGAAAGTGATTTTCTCTGAAAGGACAGCATTTAGAAAGTGAGGCAACACTCCATTCACTTCGCACAGTGAATTGAAGTGTTGGAACAGACTGCTTCTCTTTCAGAGAAACGCATGTGAGTTTTTTATGAATGCTTGAAAGTAGTTTAATGCACTTTCAAAGGAAAGTGATTTTCTCTGAAAGGACAGCATTTAGAAAGTGAAGCAACACTCCATTCCCTTCGCACAATAAATTGAAGTGTTGGAACAGACTGCTTCTCTTTCATAGAAACGCATTAGTGTTTCTTGTGAATGCTTGCAAGTAGCTTAAGGCACATTCAAAGGAAAGTGATTTTCTCTGAAAGGACAGCATTTAGAAAGTGAAGCAACACTCCATTCACTTCGCACAGTGAATTGAAGTGTTGGAACAGACTGCTTCTCTTTCAGAGAAACGCATGTGAGTTTCTTCCTGATGCTTGCAAGTAGCTTAAGGCACTTTCAAAGGAAAGTGATTTTCTCTTAAAGGACAGCATTTAGAAAGTGAAGCAACACTCCATTCACTTCGCACAGTTAATTGAAGTGTTGGAACAGACTGCTTCTCTATCAGAGAAACGCATGTGAGTTTCTGGTGAATGCTTGTAAGTAGCTTAAGGCACTTTCAAAGGAAAGTGATTTTCTCTGAAAGGACAGCATTTAGAAAGTGAAGCAACACTCCATTCACTTCGCACAGTGAATTGAAGTGTTAGAACAGACTGCTTCTCTTTCAGAGAAATGCATGTGAGTTTAAGTTGAATGCTTGTTAGTAGCTTAAGGCACTTTCCAAAGAAAGTGATTTTCTCTGAAAGGACAGCATTTAGAAAGTGAAGCAACACTCCATTCACTTCGCAGAGTGAATTGAAGTATTGGAACAGACTGCTTCTCTTTCAGAGAAACGCATGTGAGTTTATGGTGAATGCTTGTAAGTAGCTTAAGGCACTTTCAAAGGAAAGTGATTTTCTCTGAAAGGACAGCATTTAGAAAGTGAAGCAACACTACATTCACTTCGCACAGTGAATTGAAGTGTTGGAACAGACTGCTTCTCTTTCAGAGAAATGCATGTGAATTTAAGTTGAATGCTTGTAAGTAGCTTAAGGCACTTTCAAAGGAAAGTGATTTTCTCTGAAAGGACAGCATTTAGAAAGTGAAGCAACACTCCATTCACTTCGCAGAGTGAATTGAAGTATTGGAACAGACTGCTTCTCTTTCAGAGAAACGCATGTGAGTTTCTGGTGAATGCTTGTAAGTAGCTTAAGGCACTTTCAAAGGAAAGTGATTTTGTCTGAAAGGACAGCATTTAGAAAGTGAAGCAACACTCCATTCACTTCGCACAGTGAATTGAAGTGTTGGAACAGACTGCTTCTCTTTCAGAGAAATGCATGTGAGTTTAAGTTGAATGCTTATAAGTAGCTTAAGGCACTTTCAAAGGAAAGTGATTTTCTCTGAAAGGACAGCATTTAGAAAGTGAAGCAACACTCCATTCACTTCGCAGAGTGAATTGAAGTATTGGAACAGACTGCTTCTCTTTCAGAGAAACGCATGTGAGTTTCTGGTGAATGCTTGTAAGTAGCTTAAGGCACTTTCAAAGGAAAGTGATTTTCTCTGAAAGGACAGCATTTAGAAAGTGAAGCAACACTCCATTCACTTCGCACAGTGAATTGAAGTGTTGGAACAGACTGCTTCTCTTTCAGAGAAACGCATGTGAGTTTCTGGTGAATGCTTGTAAGTAGCTTAAGGCACTTTCAAAGGAAAGTGATTTTCTCTGAAAGGACAGCATTTAGAAAGTGAAGCAACACTCCATTCCCTTCGTGCAGTGAATTGAAGTGTTGGAACAGAGTGCTTCTCATTCATAGAAACGCATTAGTGTTTCTTGTGAATGCTTGCAAGTTGCTTAAGGCACTTTCAAAGGAAAGTGATTTTCTCTGAAAGGACAGCATTTAGAAAGTGAAGCAACACTCCATTCCCTTCGTGCAGTGAATTGAAGTGTTGGAACAGACTGTTTCTCTTTCAGAGAAACGCATGTGAGTTTCTGGTGAATGCTTGTAAGTAGCTTAAGGCACTTTCAAAGGAAAGTGATTTTCTCTGAAAGGACAGCATTTAGAAAGTGAGGCAACACTCCATTCACTTCGCACAGTTAATTGAAGTGTTGGAACAGACTGCTTCTCTTTCAGAGAAACGCATGTGAGTTTTTTATGAATGCTTGAAAGTAGTTTAATGCACTTTCAAAGGAAAGTGATTTTCTCTGAAAGGACAGCATTTAGAAAGTGAAGCAACACTCCATTCCCTTCGCACAATAAATTGAAGTGTTGGAACAGACTGCTTCTCTTTCATAGAAACGCATTAGTGTTTCTTGTGAATGCTTGCAAGTAGCTTAAGGCACATTCAAAGGAAAGTGATTTTCTCTGAAAGGACAGCATTTAGAAAGTGAAGCAACACTCCATTCACTTCGCACAGTGAATTGAAGTGTTGGAACAGACTGCTTCTCTTTCAGAGAAACGCATGTGAGTTTCTTCCTGATGCTTGCAAGTAGCTTAAGGCACTTTCAAAGGAAAGTGATTTTCTCGATTTTCTCTTAAAGCACAGCATTTAGAAAGTGAAGCAACACTCCATTCACTTCGCACAGTGAATTGAAGTGTTGGAACAGACTGCTTCTCTATCAGAGAAACGCATGTGAGTTTCTGGTGAATGCTTGTAAGTAGCTTAAGGCACTTTCAAAGGAAAGTGATTTTCTCTGAAAGGACAGCATTTAGAAAGTGAAGCAACACTCCATTCACTTCGCACAGTGAATTGAAGTGTTAGAACAGACTGCTTCTCTTTCAGAGAAATGCATGTGAGTTTAAGTTGAATGCTTGTAAGTAGCTTAAGGCACTTTCCAAAGAAAGTGATTTTCTCTGAAAGGACAGCATTTAGAAAGTGAAGCAACACTCCATTCACTTCGCAGAGTGAATTGAAGTATTGGAACAGACTGCTTCTCTTTCAGAGAAACGCATGTGATTTCTGGTGAATGCTTGTAAGTAGCTTAAGGCACTTTCAAAGGAAAGTGATTTTCTCTGAAAGGACAGCATTTAGAAAGTGAAGCAACACTCCATTCACTTCGCACAGTGAATTGAAGTGTTGGAACAGACTGCTTCTCTTTCAGAGAAATGCATGTGAGTTTAAGTTGAATGCTTGTAAGTAACTTAAGGCACTTTCAAAGGAAAGTGATTTTCTCTGAAAGGACAGCATTTAGAAAGTGAAGCAACACTCCATTCACTTTGTACAGTGAATTGAAGTGTTGGAACAGACTGCTTCTCTTTCAGAGAAATGCATGTGAGTTTCTGTTGAATGCTTGTAAGTAGCTTAAGGCACATTCAAAGGAAAGGGATTTTCTCTGAAAGGACAGCATTTAGAAACTGAAGCAACACTCCATTCACTTCGCACAGTGAATTGAAGTGTTGGAACAGACTGCTTCTCTTTCAGAGAAACGCATGTGAGTTTTTTGTGAATGCTTGAAAGTAGTTTAAGGCACTTTCAATGGAAAGTGATTTTCTCTGAAAGGACAGCATTTAGAAAGTGAGGCAACACTCCATTCACTTCGCACAGTGAATTGAAGTGTTGGAACAGACTGCTTCTCTTTCAGAGAAACGCATGTGAGTTTTTTATGAATGCTTGAAAGTAGTTTAATGCACTTTCAAAGGAAAGTGATTTTCTCTGAAAGGACAGCATTTAGAAAGTGAAGCAACACTCCATTCCCTTCGCACAATAAATTGAAGTGTTGGAACAGACTGCTTCTCTTTCATAGAAACGCATTAGTGTTTCTTGTGAATGCTTGCAAGTAGCTTAAGGCACATTCAAAGGAAAGTGATTTTCTCTGAAAGGACAGCATTTAGAAAGTGAAGCAACACTCCATTCACTTCGCACAGTGAATTGAAGTGTTGGAACAGACTGCTTCTCTTTCAGAGAAACGCATGTGAGTTTCTTCCTGATGCTTGCAAGTAGCTTAAGGCACTTTCAAAGGAAAGTGATTTTCTCTGAAAGGACAGCATTTAGAAAGTGAAGCAACACTCCATTCACTTCGCACAGTGAATTGAAGTGTTGGAACAGACTGCCTCTCTTTAAGAGAAACGCATGTGAGTTTCTGGTGAATGCTTGTAAGTAGCTTAAGGCACTTTCAAAGGAAAGTGATTTTCTCTGAAAGAACAGCATTTAGAAAGTGAAGCAACACTCCATTCACTTCGCGCAGTGAATTGAAGTGTTGGAACAGACTGCTTCTCTTTCAGAGAAACGCATGTGAGTTTCTGGTGAATGCTTGTAAGTAGCTTAAGGCACTTTCAAAGGAAAGTGATTTTCTCTGAAAGGACAGCATTTAGAAAGTGAAGCAACACTCCATTCCCTTCGTGCAGTGAATTGAAGTGTTGGAACAGAGTGCTTCTCATTCATAGAAACGCATTAGTGTTTCTTGTGAATGCCTGGAAGTTGCTTAAGGCACTTTCAAAGGAAAGTGATTTTCTCTGAAAGGACAGCATTTAGAAAGTGAAGCAACACTCCATTCACTTTGTACAGTGAATTGAAGTGTTGGAACAGACTGCTTCTCTTTCAGAGAAATGCATGTGAGTTTCTGTTGAATGCTTGTAAGTAGCTTAAGGCACATTCAAAGGAAAGGGATTTTCTCTGAAAGGACAGCATTTAGAAAGTGAAGCAACACTCCATTCACTTCGCACAGTGAATTGAAGTGTTGGAACAGACTGCTTCTCTTTCAGAGAAACGCATGTGAGTTTTTTGTGAATGCTTGAAAGTAGTTTAAGGCACTTTCAATGGAAAGTGAATTTCTCTGAAAGGACAGCATTTAGAAAGTGAGGCAACACTCCATTCACTTCGCACAGTGAATTGAAGTGTTGGAACAGACTGCTTCTCTTTCAGAGAAACACATGTGAGTTTCTTCCTAATGCTTGCAAATAGCTTAAGTCACTTTCAAAGGAAAGTGATTTTCTCTGAAAGGACAGCATTTAGAAAGTGAAGCAACACTCCATTCACTTCGCACAGTGAATTGAAGTGTTGGAACAGACTGCTTCTCTTTCAGAGAAACGCATGTGAGTTTATTCCTGATGCTTGCAAGTAGCTTAAGGCACTTTCAAAGGAAAGTGATTTTCTCTGAAAGGACAGCATTTAGAAAGTGAAGCAACACTCCATTCACTTCGCAGAGTGAATTGAAGTATTGGAACAGACTGCTTCTCTTTCAGAGAAACGCATGTGAGTTTCTGGTGAATGCTTGTAAGTAGCTTAAGGCACGTTCAAAGGAAAGTGATTTTCTCTGAAAGGACAGCATTTAGAAAGTGAAGCAACACTCCATTCACTTCGCACAGTGAATTGAAGTGTTGGAACAGACTGCTTCTCTTTCAGAGAAACGCATGTGAGTTTCTTTTGAATGCTTGCAAGTTGCTTAAGGCACTTTCAAAGGAAAGTGATTTTCTCTGAAAGGACAGCATTTAGAAACTGAAGCAACACGCCATTCACTTCGCACAGTGAATTGAAGTGTTGGAACAGACTGCTTCTCTTTAAGAGAAACGCATGTGAGTTTCTGGTGAATGCTTGTAAGTAGCTTAAGGCACTTTCAAAGGAAAGTGATTTTCTCTGAAAGGACAGCATTTAGAAAGTGAAGCAACACTCCATTCACTTCGCACAGTGAATTGAAGTGTTGGAACAGACTGCTTCTCTTTCAGAGAAATGCATGTGAGTTTAAGTTGAATGCTTGTAAGTAGCTTAAGGCACTTTCCAAAGAAAGTGATTTTCTCTGTAAGGACAGCATTTAGAAAGTGAAGCAACACTCCATTCACTTCGCAGAGTGAATTGAAGTATTGGAACAGACTGCTTCTCTTTCAGAGAAACGCATGTGAGTTTATGGTGAATGCTTGTAAGTAGCTTAAGGCACTTTCAAAGGAAAGTGATTTTCTCTGAAAGGACAGCATTTAGAAAGTGAAGCAACACTACATTCACTTCGCACAGTGAATTGAAGTGTTGGAACAGACTGCTTCTCTTTCAGAGAAATGCATGTGAATTTAAGTTGAATGCTTGTAAGTAGCTTAAGGCACTTTCAAAGGAAAGTGATTTTCTCTGAAAGGACAGCATTTAGAAAGTGAAGCAACACTCCATTCACTTCGCAGAGTGAATTGAAGTATTGGAACAGACTGCTTCTCTTTCAGAGAAATGCATGTGAGTTTAAGTTGAATGCTTGTAAGTAACTTAAGGCACTTTCAAAGGAAAGTGATTTTCTCTGAAAGGACAGCATTTAGAAAGTGAAGCAACACTCCATTCACTTTGTACAGTGAATTGAAGTGTTGGAACAGACTGCTTCTCTTTCAGAGAAATGCATGTGAGTTTCTGTTGAATGCTTGTAAGTAGCTTAAGGCACATTCAAAAGAAAGGGATTTTCTCTGAAAGGACAGCATTTAGAAACTGAAGCAACACTCCATTCACTTCGCACAGTGAATTGAAGTGTTGGAACAGACTGCTTCTCTTTCAGAGAAACGCATGTGAGTTTTTTGTGAATGCTTGAAAGTAGTTTAAGGCACTTTCAATGGAAAGTGATTTTCTCTGAAAGGACAGCATTTAGAAAGTGAGGCAACACTCCATTCACTTCGCACAGTGAATTGAAGTGTTGGAACAGACTGCTTCTCTTTCAGAGAAACGCATGTGAGTTTTTTATGAATGCTTGAAAGTAGTTTAATGCACTTTCAAAGGAAAGTGATTTTCTCTGAAAGGACAGCATTTAGAAAGTGAAGCAACACTCCATTCCCTTCGCACAATAAATTGAAGTGTTGGAACAGACTGCTTCTCTTTCATAGAAACGCATTAGTGTTTCTTGTGAATGCTTGCAAGTAGCTTAAGGCACATTCAAAGGAAAGTGATTTTCTCTGAAAGGACAGCATTTAGAAAGTGAAGCAACACTCCATTCACTTCGCACAGTGAATTGAAGTGTTGGAACAGACTGCTTCTCTTTCAGAGAAACGCATGTGAGTTTCTTCCTGATGCTTGCAAGTAGCTTAAGGCACTTTCAAAGGAAAGTGATTTTCTCGATTTTCTCTTAGAGGACAGCATTTAGAAAGTGAAGCAACACTCCATTCACTTCGCACAGTGAATTGAAGTGTTGGAACAGACTGCCTCTCTTTAAGAGAAACGCATGTGAGTTTCTGGTGAATGCTTGTAAGTAGCTTAAGGCACTTTCAAAGGAAAGTGATTTTCTCTGAAAGAACAGCATTTAGAAAGTGAAGCAACACTCCATTCACTTCGCGCAGTGAATTGAAGTGTTGGAACAGACTGCTTCTCTTTCAGAGAAACGCATGTGAGTTTCTGGTGAATGCTTGTAAGTAGCTTAAGGCACTTTCAAAGGAAAGTGATTTTCTCTGAAAGGACAGCATTTAGAAAGTGAAGCAACACTCCATTCCCTTCGTGCAGTGAATTGAAGTGTTGGAACAGAGTGCTTCTCATTCATAGAAACGCATTAGTGTTTCTTGTGAATGCCTGGAAGTTGCTTAAGGCACTTTCAAAGGAAAGTGATTTTCTCTGAAAGGACAGCATTTAGAAAGTGAAGCAAAACTCCATTCACTTTGTACAGTGAATTGAAGTGTTGGAACAGACTGCTTCTTTTTCAGAGAAATGCATGTGAGTTTCTGTTGAATGCTTGTAAGTAGCTTAAGGCACATTCAAAGGAAAGGGATTTTCTCTGAAAGGACAGCATTTAGAAAGTGAAGCAACACTCCATTCACTTCGCACAGTGAATTGAAGTGTTGGAACAGACTGCTACTCTTTCAGAGAAACGCATGTGAGTTTTTTGTGAATGCTTGAAAGTAGTTTAAGGCACTTTCAATGGAAAGTGAATTTCTCTGAAAGGACAGCATTTAGAAAGTGAGGCAACACTCCATTCACTTCGCACAGTGAATTGAAGTGTTGGAACAGACTGCTTCTCTTTCAGAGAAACACATGTGAGTTTCTTCCTAATGCTTGCAAATAGCTTAAGGCACTTTCAAAGGAAAGTGATTTTCTCTGAAAGGACAGCATTTAGAAAGTGAAGCAACACTCCATTCACTTCGCACAGTGAATTGAAGTGTTGGAACAGACTGCTTCTCTTTCAGAGAAACGCATGTGAGTTTCTTCCTGATGCTTGCAAGTAGCTTAAGGCACTTTCAAAGGAAAGTGATTTTCTCTGAAAGGACAGCATTTAGAAAGTGAAGCAACACTCCATTCACTTCGCAGAGTGAATTGAAGTATTGGAACAGACTGCTTCTCTTTCAGAGAAACGCATGTGAGTTTCTGGTGAATGCTTGTAAGTAGCTTAAGGCACGTTCAAAGGAAAGTGATTTTCTCTGAAAGGACAGCATTTAGAAAGTGAAGCAACATTCCATTCACTTCGCACAGTGAATTGAAGTGTTGGAACAGACTGCTTCTCTTTCAGAGAAACGCATGTGAGTTTCTTTTGAATGCTTGCAAGTTGCTTAAGGCACTTTCAAAGGAAAGTGATTTTCTCTGAAAGGACAGCATTTAGAAACTGAAGCAACACGCCATTCACTTCGCACAGTGAATTGAAGTGTTGGAACAGACTGCTTCTCTTTAAGAGAAACGCATGTGAGTTTCTGGTGAATGCTTGTAAGTAGCTTAAGGCACTTTCAAAGGAAAGTGATTTTCTCTGAAAGGACAGCATTTAGAAAGTGAAGCAACACTCCATTCACTTCGCACAGTGAATTGAAGTGTTGGAACAGACTGCTTCTCTTTCAGAGAAATGCATGTGAGTTTAAGTTGAATGCTTGTAAGTAGCTTAAGGCACTTTCCAAAGAAAGTGATTTTCTCTGAAAGGACAGCATTTAGAAAGTGAAGCAACACTCCATTCACTTCGCAGAGTGAATTGAAGTATTGGAACAGACTGCTTCTCTTTCAGAGAAACGCATGAGAGTTTATGGTGAATGCTTGTAAGTAGCTTAAGGCACTTTCAAAGGAAAGTGATTTTCTCTGAAAGGACAGCATTTAGAAAGTGAAGCAACACTACATTCACTTCGCACAGTGAATTGAAGTGTTGGAACAGACTGCTTCTCTTTCAGAGAAATGCATGTGAATTTAAGTTGAATGCTTGTAAGTAGCTTAAGGCACTTTCAAAGGAAAGTGATTTTCTCTGAAAGGACAGCATTTAGAAAGTGAAGCAACACTCCATTCACTTCGCAGAGTGAATTGAAGTATTGGAACAGACTGCTTCTCTTTCAGAGAAACGCATGTGAGTTTCTGGTGAATGCTTGTAAGTAGCTTAAGGCACTTTCAAAGGAAAGTGATTTTCTCTGAAAGGACAGCATTTAGAAAGTGAAGCAACACTCCATTCACATCGCACAGTGAATTGAAGTGTTGGAACAGACTGCTTCTCTTTCAGAGAAATGCATGTGAGTTTCTGGTGAATGCTTGTAAGTAGCTTAAGGCACTTTCAAAGGAAAGTGATTTTCTCTGAAAGGACAGCATTTAGAAAGTGAAGCAACACTCCATTCACATCGCACAGTGAATTGAAGTGTTGGAACAGACTGCTTCTCTTTCAGAGAAACGCATGTGAGTTTCTGGTGAATGCTTGTAAGTAGCTTAAGGCACTTTCAAAGGAAAGTGATTTTCTCTGAAAGGACAGCATTTAGAAAGTGAAGCAACACTCCATTCACTTCGCACAGTTAATTGAAGTGTTGGAACAGACTGCTTCTCTTTCAGAGAAATGCATGTGAGTTTCTGTTGAATGCTTGTAAGTAGCTTAAGGCACTTTCAAAGGAAAGTAATTTTCTCTGAAAGGACAGCATTATAAAGTGAAGCAACACTCCATTCACTTCGCAGAGTGAATTGAAGTATTGGAACAGACTGCTTGTCTTTCAGAGAAACGCATGTGAGTTTCTTGTGAATTATTGCAAGTCGCTTAAGGCACTTTCAAAGGAAAGTGATTTTCTCTGAAAGGACAGCATTTAGAAACTGAAGCAACACTCCATTCACTTCGCACAGTGAATTGAAGTGTTGGAACACACTGCTTGTCTTTCAGAGAAACGCATGTGAGTTTTTTGTGAATGCTTGAAAGTAGTTTAAGGCACTTTCAAAGGAAAGTGATTTTCTCTGAAAGGACAGCATTTAGAAAGTGAAGCAACACTCCATTCACTTTGTACAGTGAATTGAAGTGTTAGAACAGACTGCTTCTCTTTCAGAGAAATGCATGTGAGTTTCTGTTGAATGCTTGTAAGTAGCTTAAGGCACATTCAAAGGAAAGGGATTTTCTCTGAAAGGACAGCATTTAGAAACTGAAGCAACACTCCATTCACTTCGCACAGTGAATTGAAGTGTTTGAACAGACTGCTTCTCTTTCAGAGAAACGCATGTGAGTTTTTTGTGAATGCTTGAAAGTAGTTTAAGGCACTTTCAATGGAAAGTGATTTTCTCTGAAAGGACAGCATTTAGAAAGTGAGGCAACACTCCATTCACTTCGCACAGTGAATTGAAGTGTTGGAACAGACTGCTTCTCTTTCAGAGAAACGCATGTGAGTTTTTTATGAATGCTTGAAAGTAGTTTAATGCACTTTCAAAGGAAAGTGATTTTCTCTGAAAGGACAGCATTTAGAAAGTGAAGCAACACTCCATTCCCTTCGCACAATAAATTGAAGTGTTGGAACAGACTGCTTCTCTTTCATAGAAACGCATTAGTGTTTCTTGTGAATGCTTGCAAGTAGCTTAAGGCACATTCAAAGGAAAGTGATTTTCTCTGAAAGGACAGCATTTAGAAAGTGAAGCAACACTCCATTCACTTCGCACAGTGAATTGAAGTGTTGGAACAGACTGCTTCTCTTTCAGAGAAACGCATGTGAGTTTCTTCCTGATGCTTGCAAGTAGCTTAAGGCACTTTCAAAGGAAAGTGATTTTCTCTTAAAGGACAGCATTTAGAAAGTGAAGCAACACTCCATTCACTTCGCACAGTTAATTGAAGTGTTGGAACAGACTGCTTCTCTATCAGAGAAACGCATGTGAGTTTCTGGTGAATGCTTGTAAGTAGCTTAAGGCACTTTCAAAGGAAAGTGATTTTCTCTGAAAGGACAGCATTTAGAAAGTGAAGCAACACTCCATTCACTTCGCACAGTGAATTGAAGTGTTAGAACAGACTGCTTCTCTTTCAGAGAAATGCATGTGAGTTTAAGTTGAATGCTTGTTAGTAGCTTAAGGCACTTTCCAAAGAAAGTGATTTTCTCTGAAAGGACAGCATTTAGAAAGTGAAGCAACACTCCATTCACTTCGCAGAGTGAATTGAAGTATTGGAACAGACTGCTTCTCTTTCAGAGAAACGCATGTGAGTTTCTGGTGAATGCTTGTAAGTAGCTTAAGGCACTTTCAAAGGAAAGTGATTTTCTCTGAAAGGACAGCATTTAGAAAGTGAAGCAACACTCCATTCACTTCGCACAGTTAATTGAAGTGTTGGAACAGACTGCTTCTCTTTCAGAGAAATGCATGTGAGTTTAAGTTGAATGCTTATAAGTAGCTTAAGGCACTTTCAAAGGAAAGTGATTTTCTCTGAAAGGACAGCATTTAGAAAGTGAAGCAACACTCCATTCACTTCGCAGAGTGAATTGAAGTATTGGAACAGACTGCTTCTCTTTCAGAGAAACGCATGTGAGTTTCTGGTGAATGCTTGTAAGTAGCTTAAGGCACTTTCAAAGGAAAGTGATTTTCTCTGAAAGGACAGCATTTAGAAAGTGAAGCAACACTCCATTCACTTCGCACAGTGAATTGAAGTGTTGGAACAGACTGCTTCTCTTTCAGAGAAACGCATGTGAGTTTCTGGTGAATGCTTGTAAGTAGCTTAAGGCACTTTCAAAGGAAAGTGATTTTCTCTGAAAGGACAGCATTTAGAAAGTGAAGCAACACTCCATTCCCTTCGTGCAGTGAATTGAAGTGTTGGAACAGAGTGCTTCTCATTCATAGAAACGCATTAGTGTTTCTTGTGAATGCTTGCAAGTTGCTTAAGGCACTTTCAAAGGAAAGTGATTTTCTCTGAAAGGACAGCATTTAGAAAGTGAAGCAACACTCCATTCACTTCGCACAGTGAATTGAAGTGTTGGAACAGACTGTTTCTCTTTCAGAGAAACGCATGTGAGTTTCTGGTGAATGCTTGTAAGTAGCTTAAGGCACTTTCAAAGGAAAGTGATTTTCTCTGAAAGGACAGCATTTAGAAAGTGAAGCAACACTCCATTCACTTCGCACAGTTAATTGAAGTGTTGGAACAGACTGCTTCTCTTTCAGAGAAATGCATGTGAGTTTCTGTTGAATGCTTGTAAGTAGCTTAAGGCACTTTCAAAGGAAAGTGATTTTCTCTAAAAGGACAGCATTTAGAAAGTGAAGCAACACTCCATTCACTTCGCAGAGTGAATTGAAGTATTGGAACAGACTGCTTCTCTTTCAGAGAAACGCATGTGAGTTTCTGTTGAATGCTTGTAAGTAGCTTAAGGCACTTTCAAAGGAAAGTGATTTTCTCTGAAATGACAGCATTTAGAAAGTGAAGCAACACTCCATTCACTTCGCACAGTGAATTGAAGTGTTGGAACAGACTGCTTCTCTTTCAGAGAAACGCATGTGAGTTTCTTTTGAATGCTTGCAAGTTGCTTAAGGCACTTTCAAAGGAAAGTGATTTTCTCTGAAAGGACAGCATTTAGAAACTGAAGCAACACTCCATTCACTTCGCACAGTGAATTGAAGTGTTGGAACAGACTGCTTCTCTTTAAGAGAAACGCATGTGAGTTTTTTGTGAATGCTTGAAAGTAGTTTAAGGCACTTTCAAAGGAAAGTGATTTTCTCTGAAAGGACAGCATTTAGAAACTGAAGCAACACTCCATTCACTTCGCACGGTGAATTGAAGTGTTGGAACAGACTGCTTCTCTTTCAGAGAAACGCATGTGAGTTTCTGGTGAATGCTTTAAGTAGCTTAAGGCACTTTCAAAGGAAAGTGATTTTCTCTGAAAGGACAGCATTTAGAAAGTGAAGCAACACTCAATTCACTTCGCACAGTGAATTGAAGTGTTGGAACAGACTGCTTCGCTTTCAGAGAAATGCATGAGAGTTTTTTGTGAATGCTTGAAAGTAGTTTAAGGCACTTTCAAAGGAAAGTGATTTTCTCTGAAAGGACAGCATTTAGAAACTGAAGCAACACTCCATTCACTTCGCACAGTGAATTGAAGTGTTGGAACAGACTGCTTCTCTTTCAGAGAAACGCATGTGAGTTTCTGGTGAATGCTTGTAAGTACCTTAAGGCACTTTCAAAGGAAAGTGATTTTCTCTGAAAGGACAGCATTTAGAACGTGAGGCAACACTCTATTCACTTCACACAGTGAATTGAAGTGTTGGAACAGACTGCTTCTCTTTCAGAGAAACGCATGTGAGTTTCTTCCTAATGCTTGCAAGTAGCTTAAGGCACTATCAAAGGAAAGTGATTTTCTCTGAAAGGACAGCATTTAGAAAGTGAAGCAACACTCCATTCACTTCGCACAGTGAATTGAAGTGTTGGAACAGACTGCTTCTCTTTCAGAGAAACGCATGTGAGTTTTTTATGAATGCTTGAAAGAAGTTTAAGGCACTTTCAAAGGAAAGTGATTTTCTCTGAAAGGACAGCATTTAGAAAGTGAGGCAACACTCCATTCACTTCGCACAGTGAATTGAAGTGTTGGAACAGACTGCTTCTCTTTCAGAGAAACGCATGTGTGTTTCTTCCTAATGCTTGCAAGTAGCTTAAGGCACTTTCAAAGGAAAGTGATTTTCTCTGAAAGGACAGCATTTAGAAAGTGAAGCAACACTCCATTCACTTCGCACAGTGAATTGAAGTGTTGGAACTGACTGCTTCTCTTTCAGAGAAACGCATGTGAGTTTCTGGTGAATGCTTATAAGTAGCTTAAGGCACTTTCAAAGGAAAGTGATTTTCTCTGAAAGGACAGCATTTAGAAAGTGAAGCAACACTCCATTCACTTCGCAGAGTGAACTGAAGTATTGGAACAGACTGCTTCTCTTTCAGAGAAACGCATGTGAGTTTCTGGTGAATGCTTGTAAGTAGCTTAAGGCACTTTCAAAGGAAAGTGATTTTCTCTGAAATGACAGCATTTAGAAAGTGAAGCAACACTCCATTCACTTCGCACAGTGAATTGAAGTGTTGGAACAGACTGCTTCTCTTTCAGAGAAACGCATGTGAGTTTCTTTTGAATGCTTGCAAGTTGCTTAAGGCACTTTCAAAGGAAAGTGATTTTCTCTGAAAGGACAGCATTTAGAAACTGAAGCAACACTCCATTCACTTCGCACAGTGAATTGAAGTGTTGGAACAGACTGCTTCTCTTTAAGAGAAACGCATGTGAGTTTTTTGTGAATGCTTGAAAGTAGTTTAAGGCACTTTCAAAGGAAAGTGATTTTCTCTGAAAGGACAGCATTTAGAAACTGAAGCAACACTCCATTCACTTCGCACGGTGAATTGAAGTGTTGGAACAGAATGCTTCTCTTTCAGAGAAACGCATGTGAGTTTCTGGTGAATGCTTTAAGTAGCTTAAGGCACTTTCAAAGGAAAGTGATTTTCTCTGAAATGACAGCATTTAGAAAGTGAAGCAACACTCAATTCACTTCGCACAGTGAATTGAAGTGTTGGAACAGACTGCTTCGCTTTCAGAGAAATGCATGAGAGTTTTTTGTGAATGCTTGAAAGTAGTTTAAGGCACTTTCAAAGGAAAGTGATTTTCTCTGAAAGGACAGCATTTAGAAACTGAAGCAACACTCCATTCACTTCGCACAGTGAATTGAAGTGTTGGAACAGACTGCTTCTCTTTCAGAGAAACGCATGTGAGTTTCTGGTGAATGCTTGTAAGTACCTTAAGGCACTTTCAAAGGAAAGTGATTTTCTCTGAAAGGACAGCATTTAGAACGTGAGGCAACACTCTATTCACTTCACACAGTGAATTGAAGTGTTGGAACAGACTGCTTCTCTTTCAGAGAAACGCATGTGAGTTTCTTCCTAATGCTTGCAAGTAGCTTAAGGCACTATCAAAGGAAAGTGATTTTCTCTGAAAGGACAGCATTTAGAAAGTGAAGCAACACTCCATTCACTTCGCACAGTGAATTGAAGTGTTGGAACAGACTGCTTCTCTTTCAGAGAAACGCATGTGAGTTTTTTATGAATGCTTGAAAGAAGTTTAAGGCACTTTCAAAGGAAAGTGATTTTCTCTGAAAGGACAGCATTTAGAAAGTGAGGCAACACTCCATTCACTTCGCACAGTGAATTGAAGTGTTGGAACAGAATGCTTCTCTTTCAGAGAAACGCATGTGTGTTTCTTCCTAATGCTTGCAAGTAGCTTAAGGCACTTTCAAAGGAAAGTGATTTTCTCTGAAAGGACAGCATTTAGAAAGTGAAGCAACACTCCATTCACTTCGCACAGTGAATTGAAGTGTTGGAACTGACTGCTTCTCTTTAGAGAAACGCATGTGAGTTTCTGGTGAATGCTTGTAAGTAGCTTAAGGCACTTTCAATGGAAAGTGATTTTCTCTGAAAGGACAGCATTTAGAAAGTGAAGCAACACTCCATTCACTTCGCACAGTGAATTGAAGTGTTGGAACAGACTGCTTCTCTTTCAGAGAAACGCATGTGAATTTCTGTTGAATGCTTGTAAGTAGCTTAAGGCACTTTCAAAGGAAAGTGATTTTCTCTGAAAGGACAGCATTTAGAAAGTGAAGCAACACTCCATTCACTTCGCACAGTTAATTGAAGTGTTGGAACAGACTGCTTCTCTTTCAGAGAAATGCATGTGAGTTTCTGTTGAATGCTTGTAAGTAGCTTAAGGCACTTTCAAAGGAAAGTAATTTTCTCTGAAAGGACAGCATTTAGAAAGTGAAGCAACACTCCATTCACTTCGCAGAGTGAATTGAAGTATTGGAACAGACTGTTTCTCTTTCAGAGAAACGCATGTGAGTTTCTGTTGAATGCTTGTACGTAGCTTAAGGCACGTTCAAAGGAAAGTGATTTTCTCTGAAAGGACAGCATTTAGAAAGTGAAGCAACACTCCATTCACTTCGCACAGTGAATTGAAGTGTTGGAACAGACTGCTTCTCTTTCAGAGAAACGCATGTGAGTTTCTTTTGAATGCTTGCAAGTTGCTTAAGGCACTTTCAAAGGAAAGTGATTTTCTCTGAAAGGACAGCATTTAGAAAGTGAAGCAACACTCCATTCACTTCGCACAGTGAATTGAAGTGTTGGAACAGACTGCTTCTCTTTAAGAGAAACGCATGTGAGTTTCTGGTGAATGCTTGTAAGTAGCTTAAGGCACTTTCAAAGGAAAGTGATTTTCTCTGAAAGGACAGCATTTAGAAAGTGAAGCAACACTCCATTCACTTCGCACAGTGAATTGAAGTGTTGGAACAGACTGCTTCTCTTTCAGAGAAACGCATGTGAGTTTCTGGTGAATGCTTGTAAGTAGCTTAAGGCACTTTCAAAGGAAAGTGATTTTCTCTGAAAGGACAGCATTTAGAAAGTGAAGCAACACTCCATTCACTTCGCACAGTGAATTGAAGTGTTGGAACAGACTGCTTCTCTTTCAGAGAAACGCATGTGAGTTTCTTGTGAATTATTGCAAGTCGCTTAAGGCACTTTCAAAGGAAAGTGATTTTCTCTGAAAGGACAGCATTTAGAAACTGAAGCAACACTCCATTCACTTCGCACAGTGAATTGAAGTGTTGGAACACACTGCTTGTCTTTCAGAGAAACGCATGTGAGTTTTTTGTGAATGCTTGAAAGTAGTTTAAGGCACTTTCAACGGAAAGTGATTTTCTCTGAAAGGACAGCATTTAGAAAGTGAAGCAACACTCCATTCACTTTGTACAGTGAATTGAAGTGTTAGAACAGACTGCTTCTCTTTCAGAGAAATGCATGTGAGTTTCTGTTGAATGCTTGTAAGTAGCTTAAGGCACATTCAAAGGAAAGGGATTTTCTCTGAAAGGACAGCATTTAGAAAGTGAAGCAACACTCCATTCACTTCGCACAGTGAATTGAAGTGTTGGAACAGACTGCTTCTCTTTCAGAGAAACGCATGTGAGTTTTTTGTGAATGCTTGAAAGTAGTTTAAGGCACTTTCAATGGAAAGTGATTTTCTCTGAAAGGACAGCATTTAGAAAGTGAGGCAACACTCCATTCACTTCGCACAGTGAATTGAAGTGTTGGAACACACTGCTTCTCTTTCAGAGAAACGCATGTGAGTTTTTTATGAATGCTTGAAAGTAGTTTAATGCACTTTCAAAGGAAAGTGATTTTCTCTGAAAGGACAGCATTTAGAAAGTGAAGCAACACTCCATTCCCTTCACACAATAAATTGAAGTGTTGGAACAGACTGCTTCTATTTCATAGAAACGCATTAGTGTTTCTTGTGAATGCTTGCAAGTAGCTTAAGGCACATTCAAAGGAAAGTGATTTTCTCTTAAAGGACAGCATTTAGAAAGTGAAGCAACACTCCATTCACTTCGCACAGTGAATTGAAGTGTTGGAACAGACTGCTTCTCTTTCAGAGAAACCCATGTGAGTTTCTTCCTGATGCTTGCAAGTAGCTTAAGGCACTTTCAAAGGAAAGTGATTTTCTCTTAAAGGACAGCATTTAGAAAGTGAAGCAACACTCCATTCACTTCGCACAGTGAATTGAAGTGTTGGAACAGACTGCTTCTCTTTCAGAGAAACGCATGTGAGTTTCTTTTGAATGCTTGCAAGTTGCTTAAGGCACTTTCAAAGGAAAGTGATTTTCTCTGAAAGGACAGCATTTAGAAACTGAAGCAACACGCCATTCACTTCGCACAGTGAATTGAAGTGTTGGAACAGACTGCTTCTCTTTAAGAGAAACGCATGTGAGTTTCTGGTGAATGCTTGTAAGTAGCTTAAGGCACTTTCAAAGGAAAGTGATTTTCTCTGAAAGGACAGCATTTAGAAAGTGAAGCAACACTCCATTCACTTCGCACAGTGAATTGAAGTGTTGGAACAGACTGCTTCTCTTTCAGAGAAACGCATGTGAGTTTCTGGTGAATGCTTGTAAGTAGCTTAAGGCACTTTCAAAGGAAAGTGATTTTCTCTGAAAGGACAGCATTTAGAAAGTGAAGCAACACTCCATTCACTTCGCACAGTGAATTGAAGTGTTGGAACAGACTGCTTCTCTTTCAGAGAAACGCATGTGAGTTTCTTGTGAATTATTGCAAGTCGCTTAAGGCACTTTCAAAGGAAAGTGATTTTCTCTGAAAGGACAGCATTTAGAAACTGAAGCAACACTCCATTCACTTCGCACAGTGAATTGAAGTGTTGGAACACACTGCTTGTCTTTCAGAGAAACGCATGTGAGTTTTTTGTGAATGCTTGAAAGTAGTTTAAGGCACTTTCAACGGAAAGTGATTTTCTCTGAAAGGACAGCATTTAGAAAGTGAAGCAACACTCCATTCACTTTGTACAGTGAATTGAAGTGTTAGAACAGACTGCTTCTCTTTCAGAGAAATGCATGTGAGTTTCTGTTGAATGCTTGTAAGTAGCTTAAGGCACATTCAAAGGAAAGGGATTTTCTCTGAAAGGACAGCATTTAGAAAGTGAAGCAACACTCCATTCACTTCGCACAGTGAATTGAAGTGTTGGAACAGACTGCTTCTCTTTCAGAGAAACGCATGTGAGTTTTTTGTGAATGCTTGAAAGTAGTTTAAGGCACTTTCAATGGAAAGTGATTTTCTCTGAAAGGACAGCATTTAGAAAGTGAGGCAACACTCCATTCACTTCGCACAGTGAATTGAAGTGTTGGAACACACTGCTTCTCTTTCAGAGAAACGCATGTGAGTTTTTTATGAATGCTTGAAAGTAGTTTAATGCACTTTCAAAGGAAAGTGATTTTCTCTGAAAGGACAGCATTTAGAAAGTGAAGCAACACTCCATTCCCTTCACACAATAAATTGAAGTGTTGGAACAGACTGCTTCTATTTCATAGAAACGCATTAGTGTTTCTTGTGAATGCTTGCAAGTAGCTTAAGGCACATTCAAAGGAAAGTGATTTTCTCTGAAAGGACAGCATTTAGAAAGTGAAGCAACACTCCATTCACTTCGCACAGTGAATTGAAGTGTTGGAACAGACTGCTTCTCTTTCAGAGAAACCCATGTGAGTTTCTTCCTGATGCTTGCAAGTAGCTTAAGGCACTTTCAAAGGAAAGTGATTTTCTCTTAAAGGACAGCATTTAGAAAGTGAAGCAACACTCCATTCACTTCGCACAGTGAATTGAAGTGTTGGAACAGACTGCTTCTCTTTCAGAGAAACGCATGTGAGTTTCTTTTGAATGCTTGCAAGTTGCTTAAGGCACTTTCAAAGGAAAGTGATTTTCTCTGAAAGGACAGCATTTAGAAACTGAAGCAACACGCCATTCACTTCGCACAGTGAATTGAAGTGTTGGAACAGACTGCTTCTCTTTAAGAGAAACGCATGTGAGTTTCTGGTGAATGCTTGTAAGTAGCTTAAGGCACTTTCAAAGGAAAGTGATTTTCTCTGAAAGGACAGCATTTAGAAAGTGAAGCAACACTCCATTCACTTCGCACAGTGAATTGAAGTGTTGGAACAGACTGCTTCTCTTTCAGAGAAACGCATGTGAGTTTCTGGTGAATGCTTGTAAGTAGCTTAAGGCACTTTCAAAGGAAAGTGATTTTCTCTGAAAGGACAGCATTTAGAAAGTGAAGCAACACTCCATTCACTTCGCACAGTGAATTGAAGTGTTGGAACAGACTGCTTCTCTTTCAGAGAAACGCATGTGAGTTTCTTGTGAATTATTGCAAGTCGCTTAAGGCACTTTCAAAGGAAAGTGATTTTCTCTGAAAGGACAGCATTTAGAAACTGAAGCAACACTCCATTCACTTCGCACAGTGAATTGAAGTGTTGGAACACACTGCTTGTCTTTCAGAGAAACGCATGTGAGTTTTTTGTGAATGCTTGAAAGTAGTTTAAGGCACTTTCAACGGAAAGTGATTTTCTCTGAAAGGACAGCATTTAGAAAGTGAAGCAACACTCCATTCACTTTGTACAGTGAATTGAAGTGTTAGAACAGACTGCTTCTCTTTCAGAGAAATGCATGTGAGTTTCTGTTGAATGCTTGTAAGTAGCTTAAGGCACATTCAAAGGAAAGGGATTTTCTCTGAAAGGACAGCATTTAGAAAGTGAAGCAACACTCCATTCACTTCGCACAGTGAATTGAAGTGTTGGAACAGACTGCTTCTCTTTCAGAGAAACGCATGTGAGTTTTTTGTGAATGCTTGAAAGTAGTTTAAGGCACTTTCAATGGAAAGTGATTTTCTCTGAAAGGACAGCATTTAGAAAGTGAGGCAACACTCCATTCACTTCGCACAGTGAATTGAAGTGTTGGAACACACTGCTTCTCTTTCAGAGAAACGCATGTGAGTTTTTTATGAATGCTTGAAAGTAGTTTAATGCACTTTCAAAGGAAAGTGATTTTCTCTGAAAGGACAGCATTTAGAAAGTGAAGCAACACTCCATTCCCTTCACACAATAAATTGAAGTGTTGGAACAGACTGCTTCTATTTCATAGAAACGCATTAGTGTTTCTTGTGAATGCTTGCAAGTAGCTTAAGGCACATTCAAAGGAAAGTGATTTTCTCTGAAAGGACAGCATTTAGAAACTGAAGCAACACTCCATTCACTTCGCACAGTGAATTGAAGTGTTGGAACAGACTGCTTCTCTTTCAGAGAAACCCATGTGAGTTTCTTCCTGATGCTTGCAAGTAGCTTAAGGCACTTTCAAAGGAAAGTGATTTTCTCTTAAAGGACAGCATTTAGAAAGTGAAGCAACACTCCATTCACTTCGCACAGTGAATTGAAGTGTTGGAACAGACTGCTTCTCTATCAGAGAAACGCATGTGAGTTTCTGGTGAATGCTTGTAAGTAGCTTAAGGCACTTTCAAAGGAAAGTGATTTTCTCTGAAAGGACAGCATTTAGAAAGTGAAGCAACACGCCATTCACTTCGCACAGTGAATTGAAGTGTTAGAACAGACTGCTTCTCTTTCAGAGAAATGCATGTGAGTTTAAGTTGAATGCTTGTAAGTAGCTTAAGGCACTTTCCAAAGAAAGTGATTTTCTCTGAAAGGACAGCATTTAGAAAGTGAAGCAACACTCCATTCACTTCGCAGAGTGAATTGAAGTATTGGAACAGACTGCTTCTCTTTCAGAGAAACGCATGTGAGTTTATGGTGAATGCTTGTAAGTAGCTTAAGGCACTTTCAAAGGAAAGTGATTTTCTCTGAAAGGACAGCATTTAGAAAGTGAAGCAACACTCCATTCACTTCGCACAGTGAATTGAAGTGTTGGAACAGACTGCTTCTCTTTCAGAGAAATGCATGTGAGTTTAAGTTGAATGCTTATAAGTAGCTTAAGGCACTTTCAAAGGAAAGTGATTTTCTCTGAAAGGACAGCATTTAGAACGTGAGGCAACACTCTATTCACTTCACACAGTGAATTGAAGTGTTGGAACAGACTGCTTCTCTTTCAGAGAAACGCATGTGAGTTTCTTCCTAATGCTTGCAAGTAGCTTAAGGCACTATCAAAGGAAAGTGATTTTCTCTGCAAGGACAGCATTTAGAAAGTGAAGCAACACTCCCTTCACTTTGCACAGTGAATTGAAGTGTTGGAACAGACTGCTTCTCTTTCAGAGAAACGCATGTGAGTTTCTGGTGAATGCTTATAAGTAGCTTAAGGCACTTTCAAAGGAAAGTGATTTTCTCTGAAAGGACAGCATTTAGAAAGTGAAGCAACACTCCATTCACTTCGCAGAGTGAACTGAAGTATTGGAACAGACTGCTTCTCTTTCAGAGAAACGCATGTGAGTTTCTGGTGAATGCTTGTAAGTAGCTTAAGGCACTTTCAAAGGAAAGTGATTTTCTCTGAAATGACAGCATTTAGAAAGTGAAGCAACACTCCATTCACTTCGCACAGTGAATTGAAGTGTTGGAACAGACTGCTTCTCTTTCAGAGAAACGCATGTGAGTTTCTTTTGAATGCTTGCAAGTTGCTTAAGGCACTTTCAAAGGAAAGTGATTTTCTCTGAAAGGACAGCATTTAGAAACTGAAGCAACACTCCATTCACTTCGCACAGTGAATTGAAGTGTTGGAACAGACTGCTTCTCTTTAAGAGAAACGCATGTGAGTTTTTTGTGAATGCTTGAAAGTAGTTTAAGGCACTTTCAAAGGAAAGTGATTTTCTCTGAAAGGACAGCATTTAGAAACTGAAGCAACACTCCATTCACTTCGCACGGTGAATTGAAGTGTTGGAACAGAATGCTTCTCTTTCAGAGAAACGCATGTGAGTTTCTGGTGAATGCTTTAAGTAGCTTAAGGCACTTTCAAAGGAAAGTGATTTTCTCTGAAATGACAGCATTTAGAAAGTGAAGCAACACTCAATTCACTTCGCACAGTGAATTGAAGTGTTGGAACAGACTGCTTCGCTTTCAGAGAAATGCATGAGAGTTTTTTGTGAATGCTTGAAAGTAGTTTAAGGCACTTTCAAAGGAAAGTGATTTTCTCTGAAAGGACAGCATTTAGAAACTGAAGCAACACTCCATTCACTTCGCACAGTGAATTGAAGTGTTGGAACAGACTGCTTCTCTTTCAGAGAAACGCATGTGAGTTTCTGGTGAATGCTTGTAAGTACCTTAAGGCACTTTCAAAGGAAAGTGATTTTCTCTGAAAGGACAGCATTTAGAACGTGAGGCAACACTCTATTCACTTCACACAGTGAATTGAAGTGTTGGAACAGACTGCTTCTCTTTCAGAGAAACGCATGTGAGTTTCTTCCTAATGCTTGCAAGTAGCTTAAGGCACTATCAAAGGAAAGTGATTTTCTCTGAAAGGACAGCATTTAGAAAGTGAAGCAACACTCCATTCACTTCGCACAGTGAATTGAAGTGTTGGAACAGACTGCTTCTCTTTCAGAGAAACGCATGTGAGTTTTTTATGAATGCTTGAAAGAAGTTTAAGGCACTTTCAAAGGAACGTGATTTTCTCTGAAAGGACAGCATTTAGAAAGTGAGGAAACACTCCATTCACTTCGCACAGTGAATTGAAGTGTTGGAACAGACTGCTTCTCTTTCAGAGAAACGCATGTGTGTTTCTTCCTAATGCTTGCAAGTAGCTTAAGGCACTTTCAAAGGAAAGTGATTTTCTCTGAAATGACAGCATTTAGAAAGTGAAGCAACACTCCATTCACTTCGCACAGTGAATTGAAGTGTTGGAACTGACTGCTTCTCTTTCAGAGAAACGCATGTGAGTTTCTGGTGAATGCTTGAAAGTAGCTTAAGGCACTTTCAATGGAAAGTGATTTTCTCTGAAAGGACAGCATTTAGAAAGTGAAGCAACACTCCATTCACTTCGCACAGTGAATTGAAGTGTTGGAACAGACTGCTTCTCTTTCAGAGAAACGCATGTGAATTTCTGGTGAATGCTTGTAAGTAGCTTAAGGCACTTTCAAAGGAAAGTGATTTTCTCTGAAAGGACAGCATTTAGAAAGTGAAGCAACACTCCATTCACTTCGCACAGTTAATTGAAGTGTTGGAACAGACTGCTTCTCTTTCAGAGAAATGCATGTGAGTTTCTGTTGAATGCTTGTAAGTAGCTTAAGGCACTTTCAAAGGAAAGTAATTTTCTCTGAAAGGACAGCATTTAGAAAGTGAAGCAACACTCCATTCACTTCGCAGAGTGAATTGAAGTATTGGAACAGACTGCTTCTCTTTCAGAGAAACGCATGTGAGTTTCTGTTGAATGCTTGTACGTAGCTTAAGGCACGTTCAAAGGAAAGTGATTTTCTCTGAAAGGACAGCATTTAGAAAGTGAAGCAACACTCCATTCACTTCGCACAGTGAATTGAAGTGTTGGAACAGACTGCTTCTCTTTCAGAGAAACGCATGTGAGTTTCTTTTGAATGCTTGCAAGTTGCTTAAGGCACTTTCAAAGGAAAGTGATTTTCTCTGAAAGGACAGCATTTAGAAACTGAAGCAACACGCCATTCACTTCGCACAGTGAATTGAAGTGTTGGAACAGACTGCTTCTCTTTAAGAGAAACGCATGTGAGTTTCTGGTGAATGCTTGTAAGTAGCTTAAGGCACTTTCAAAGGAAAGTGATTTTCTCTGAAAGGACAGCATTTAGAAAGTGAAGCAACACTCCATTCACTTCGCACAGTGAATTGAAGTGTTGGAACAGACTGCTTCTCTTTCAGAGAAACGCATGTGAGTTTCTGGTGAATGCTTGTAAGTAGCTTAAGGCACTTTCAAAGGAAAGTGATTTTCTCTGAAAGGACAGCATTTAGAAAGTGAAGCAACACTCCATTCACTTCGCACAGTGAATTGAAGTGTTGGAACAGACTGCTTCTCTTTCAGAGAAACGCATGTGAGTTTCTTGTGAATTATTGCAAGTCGCTTAAGGCACTTTCAAAGGAAAGTGATTTTCTCTGAAAGGACAGCATTTAGAAACTGAAGCAACACTCCATTCACTTCGCACAGTGAATTGAAGTGTTGGAACACACTGCTTGTCTTTCAGAGAAACGCATGTGAGTTTTTTGTGAATGCTTGAAAGTAGTTTAAGGCACTTTCAACGGAAAGTGATTTTCTCTGAAAGGACAGCATTTAGAAAGTGAAGCAACACTCCATTCACTTTGTACAGTGAATTGAAGTGTTACAACAGACTGCTTCTCTTTCAGAGAAATGCATGTGAGTTTCTGTTGAATGCTTGTAAGTAGCTTAAGGCACATTCAAAGGAAAGGGATTTTCTCTGAAAGGACAGCATTTAGAAAGTGAAGCAACACTCCATTCACTTCGCACAGTGAATTGAAGTGTTGGAACAGACTGCTTCTCTTTCAGAGAAACGCTAGTGAGTTTTTTGTGAATGCTTGAAAGTAGTTTAAGGCACTTTCAATGGAAAGTGATTTTCTCTGAAAGGACAGCATTTAGAAAGTGAGGCAACACTCCATTCACTTCGCACAGTGAATTGAAGTGTTGGAACACACTGCTTCTCTTTCAGAGAAACGCATGTGAGTTTTTTATGAATGCTTGAAAGTAGTTTAATGCACTTTCAAAGGAAAGTGATTTTCTCTGAAAGGACAGCATTTAGAAAGTGAAGCAACACTCCATTCCCTTCACACAATAAATTGAAGTGTTGGAACAGACTGCTTCTATTTCATAGAAACGCATTAGTGTTTCTTGTGAATGCTTGCAAGTAGCTTAAGGCACATTCAAAGGAAAGTGATTTTCTCTGAAAGGACAGCATTTAGAAACTGAAGCAACACTCCATTCACTTCGCACAGTGAATTGAAGTGTTGGAACAGACTGCTTCTCTTTCAGAGAAACCCATGTGAGTTTCTTCCTGATGCTTGCAAGTAGCTTAAGGCACTTTCAAAGGAAAGTGATTTTCTCTGAAAGGACAGCATTTAGAAAGTGAAGCAACACTCCATTCACTTCGCACAGTGAATTGAAGTGTTGGAACAGACTGCTTCTCTATCAGAGAAACGCATGTGAGTTTCTGGTGAATGCTTGTAAGTAGCTTAAGGCACTTTCAAAAAAGTGATTTTCTCTGAAAGGACAGCATTTAGAAAGTGAAGCAACACGCCATTCACTTCGCACAGTGAATTGAAGTGTTAGAACAGACTGCTTCTCTTTCAGAGAAATGCATGTGAGTTTAAGTTGAATGCTTGTAAGTAGCTTAAGGCACTTTCCAAAGAAAGTGATTTTCTCTGAAAGGACAGCATTTAGAAAGTGAAGCAACACTCCATTCACTTCGCAGAGTGAATTGAAGTATTGGAACAGACTGCTTCTCTTTCAGAGAAACGCATGTGAGTTTATGGTGAATGCTTGTAAGTAGCTTAAGGCACTTTCAAAGGAAAGTGATTTTCTCTGAAAGGACAGCATTTAGAAAGTGAAGCAACACTCCATTCACTTCGCACAGTGAATTGAAGTGTTGGAACAGACTGCTTCTCTTTCAGAGAAATGCATGTGAGTTTAAGTTGAATGCTTATAAGTAGCTTAAGGCACTTTCAAAGGAAAGTGATTTTCTCTGAAAGGACAGCATTTAGAACGTGAGGCAACACTCTATTCACTTCACACAGTGAATTGAAGTGTTGGAACAGACTGCTTCTCTTTCAGAGAAACGCATGTGAGTTTCTTCCTAATGCTTGCAAGTAGCTTAAGGCACTATCAAAGGAAAGTGATTTTCTCTGCAAGGACAGCATTTAGAAAGTGAAGCAACACTCCCTTCACTTTGCACAGTGAATTGAAGTGTTGGAACAGACTGCTTCTCTTTCAGAGAAACGCATGTGAGTTTCTGGTGAATGCTTATAAGTAGCTTAAGGCACTTTCAAAGGAAAGTGATTTTCTCTGAAAGGACAGCATTTAGAAAGTGAAGCAACACTCCATTCACTTCGCAGAGTGAACTGAAGTATTGGAACAGACTGCTTCTCTTTCAGAGAAACGCATGTGAGTTTCTGGTGAATGCTTGTAAGTAGCTTAAGGCACTTTCAAAGGAAAGTGATTTTCTCTGAAATGACAGCATTTAGAAAGTGAAGCAACACTCAATTCACTTCGCACAGTGAATTGAAGTGTTGGAACAGACTGCTTCGCTTTCAGAGAAATGCATGAGAGTTTTTTGTGAATGCTTGAAAGTAGTTTAAGGCACTTTCAAAGGAAAGTGATTTTCTCTGAAAGGACAGCATTTAGAAACTGAAGCAACACTCCATTCACTTCGCACAGTGAATTGAAGTGTTGGAACAGACTGCTTCTCTTTCAGAGAAACGCATGTGAGTTTCTGGTGAATGCTTGTAAGTACCTTAAGGCACTTTCAAAGGAAAGTGATTTTCTCTGAAAGGACAGCATTTAGAACGTGAGGCAACACTCTATTCACTTCACACAGTGAATTGAAGTGTTGGAACAGACTGCTTCTCTTTCAGAGAAACGCATGTGAGTTTCTTCCTAATGCTTGCAAGTAGCTTAAGGCACTATCAAAGGAAAGTGATTTTCTCTGAAAGGACAGCATTTAGAAAGTGAAGCAACACTCCATTCACTTCGCACAGTGAATTGAAGTGTTGGAACAGACTGCTTCTCTTTCAGAGAAACGCATGTGAGTTTTTTATGAATGCTTGAAAGAAGTTTAAGGCACTTTCAAAGGAACGTGATTTTCTCTGAAAGGACAGCATTTAGAAAGTGAGGCAACACTCCATTCACTTCGCACAGTGAATTGAAGTGTTGGAACAGACTGCTTCTCTATCAGAGAAACGCATGTGTGTTTCTTCCTAATGCTTGCAAGTAGCTTAAGGCACTTTCAAAGGAAAGTGATTTTCTCTGAAATGACAGCATTTAGAAAGTGAAGCAACACTCCATTCACTTCGCACAGTGAATTGAAGTGTTGGAACTGACTGCTTCTCTTTCAGAGAAACGCATGTGAGTTTCTGGTGAATGCTTGTAAGTAGCTTAAGGCACTTTCAATGGAAAGTGATTTTCTCTGAAAGGACAGCATTTAGAAAGTGAAGCAACACTCCATTCACTTCGCACAGTGAATTGAAGTGTTGGAACAGACTGCTTCTCTTTCAGAGAAACGCATGTGAATTTCTGGTGAATGCTTGTAAGTAGCTTAAGGCACTTTCAAAGGAAAGTGATTTTCTCTGAAAGGACAGCATTTAGAAAGTGAAGCAACACTCCATTCACTTCGCACAGTTAATTGAAGTGTTGGAACAGACTGCTTCTCTTTCAGAGAAATGCATGTGAGTTTCTGTTGAATGCTTGTAAGTAGCTTAAGGCACTTTCAAAGGAAAGTAATTTTCTCTGAAAGGACAGCATTTAGAAAGTGAAGCAACACTCCATTCACTTCGCAGAGTGAATTGAAGTATTGGAACAGACTGCTTCTCTTTCAGAGAAACGCATGTGAGTTTCTGTTGAATGCTTGTACGTAGCTTAAGGCACGTTCAAAGGAAAGTGATTTTCTCTGAAAGGACAGCATTTAGAAAGTGAAGCAACACTCCATTCACTTCGCACAGTGAATTGAAGTGTTGGAACAGACTGCTTCTCTTTCAGAGAAACGCATGTGAGTTTCTTTTGAATGCTTGCAAGTTGCTTAAGGCACTTTCAAAGGAAAGTGATTTTCTCTGAAAGGACAGCATTTAGAAACTGAAGCAACACGCCATTCACTTCGCACAGTGAATTGAAGTGTTGGAACAGACTGCTTCTCTTTAAGAGAAACGCATGTGAGTTTCTGGTGAATGCTTGTAAGTAGCTTAAGGCACTTTCAAAGGAAAGTGATTTTCTCTGAAAGGACAGCATTTAGAAAGTGAAGCAACACTCCATTCACTTCGCACAGTGAATTGAAGTGTTGGAACAGACTGCTTCTCTTTCAGAGAAACGCATGTGAGTTTCTGGTGAATGCTTGTAAGTAGCTTAAGGCACTTTCAAAGGAAAGTGATTTTCTCTGAAAGGACAGCATTTAGAAAGTGAAGCAACACTCCATTCACTTCGCACAGTGAATTGAAGTGTTGGAACAGACTGCTTCTCTTTCAGAGAAACGCATGTGAGTTTCTTGTGAATTATTGCAAGTCGCTTAAGGCACTTTCAAAGGAAAGTGATTTTCTCTGAAAGGACAGCATTTAGAAACTGAAGCAACACTCCATTCACTTCGCACAGTGAATTGAAGTGTTGGAACACACTGCTTGTCTTTCAGAGAAACGCATGTGAGTTTTTTGTGAATGCTTGAAAGTAGTTTAAGGCACTTTCAACGGAAAGTGATTTTCTCTGAAAGGACAGCATTTAGAAAGTGAAGCAACACTCCATTCACTTTGTACAGTGAATTGAAGTGTTAGAACAGACTGCTTCTCTTTCAGAGAAATGCATGTGAGTTTCTGTTGAATGCTTGTAAGTAGCTTAAGGCACATTCAAAGGAAAGGGATTTTCTCTGAAAGGACAGCATTTAGAAAGTGAAGCAACACTCCATTCACTTCGCACAGTGAATTGAAGTGTTGGAACAGACTGCTTCTCTTTCAGAGAAACGCATGTGAGTTTTTTGTGAATGCTTGAAAGTAGTTTAAGGCACTTTCAATGGAAAGTGATTTTCTCTGAAAGGACAGCATTTAGAAAGTGAGGCAACACTCCATTCACTTCGCACAGTGAATTGAAGTGTTGGAACACACTGCTTCTCTTTCAGAGAAACGCATGTGAGTTTTTTATGAATGCTTGAAAGTAGTTTAATGCACTTTCAAAGGAAAGTGATTTTCTCTGAAAGGACAGCATTTAGAAAGTGAAGCAACACTCCATTCCCTTCACACAATAAATTGAAGTGTTGGAACAGACTGCTTCTATTTCATAGAAACGCATTAGTGTTTCTTGTGAATGCTTGCAAGTAGCTTAAGGCACATTCAAAGGAAAGTGATTTTCTCTGAAAGGACAGCATTTACAAAGTGAAGCAACACTCCATTCACTTCGCACAGTGAATTGAAGTGTTGGAACAGACTGCTTCTCTTTCAGAGAAACCCATGTGAGTTTCTTCCTGATGCTTGCAAGTAGCTTAAGGCACTTTCAAAGGAAAGTGATTTTCTCTTAAAGGACAGCATTTAGAATGTGAAGCAACACTCCATTCACTTCGCACAGTGAATTGAAGTGTTGGAACAGACTGCTTCTCTTTCAGAGAAACGCATGTGAGTTTCTTTTGAATGCTTGCAAGTTGCTTAAGGCACTTTCAAAGGAAAGTGATTTTCTCTGAAAGGACAGCATTTAGAAACTGAAGCAACACGCCATTCACTTCGCACAGTGAATTGAAGTGTTGGAACAGACTGCTTCTCTTTAAGAGAAACGCATGTGAGTTTCTGGTGAATGCTTGTAAGTAGCTTAAGGCACTTTCAAAGGAAAGTGATTTTCTCTGAAAGGACAGCATTTAGAAAGTGAAGCAACACTCCATTCACTTCGCACAGTGAATTGAAGTGTTGGAACAGACTGCTTCTCTTTCAGAGAAACGCATGTGAGTTTCTGGTGAATGCTTGTAAGTAGCTTAAGGCACTTTCAAAGGAAAGTGATTTTCTCTGAAAGGACAGCATTTAGAAAGTGAAGCAACACTCCATTCACTTCGCACAGTGAATTGAAGTGTTGGAACAGACTGCTTCTCTTTCAGAGAAACGCATGTGAGTTTCTTGTGAATTATTGCAAGTCGCTTAAGGCACTTTCAAAGGAAAGTGATTTTCTCTGAAAGGACAGCATTTAGAAACTGAAGCAACACTCCATTCACTTCGCACAGTGAATTGAAGTGTTGGAACACACTGCTTGTCTTTCAGAGAAACGCATGTGAGTTTTTTGTGAATGCTTGAAAGTAGTTTAAGGCACTTTCAACGGAAAGTGATTTTCTCTGAAAGGACAGCATTTAGAAAGTGAAGCAACACTCCATTCACTTTGTACAGTGAATTGAAGTGTTAGAACAGACTGCTTCTCTTTCAGAGAAATGCATGTGAGTTTCTGTTGAATGCTTGTAAGTAGCTTAAGGCACATTCAAAGGAAAGGGATTTTCTCTGAAAGGACAGCATTTAGAAAGTGAAGCAACACTCCATTCACTTCGCACAGTGAATTGAAGTGTTGGAACAGACTGCTTCTCTTTCAGAGAAACGCATGTGAGTTTTTTGTGAATGCTTGAAAGTAGTTTAAGGCACTTTCAATGGAAAGTGATTTTCTCTGAAAGGACAGCATTTAGAAAGTGAGGCAACACTCCATTCACTTCGCACAGTGAATTGAAGTGTTGGAACACACTGCTTCTCTTTCAGAGAAACGCATGTGAGTTTTTTATGAATGCTTGAAAGTAGTTTAATGCACTTTCAAAGGAAAGTGATTTTCTCTGAAAGGACAGCATTTAGAAAGTGAAGCAACACTCCATTCCCTTCACACAATAAATTGAAGTGTTGGAACAGACTGCTTCTATTTCATAGAAACGCATTAGTGTTTCTTGTGAATGCTTGCAAGTAGCTTAAGGCACATTCAAAGGAAAGTGATTTTCTCTGAAAGGACAGCATTTACAAAGTGAAGCAACACTCCATTCACTTCGCACAGTGAATTGAAGTGTTGGAACAGACTGCTTCTCTTTCAGAGAAACCCATGTGAGTTTCTTCCTGATGCTTGCAAGTAGCTTAAGGCACTTTCAAAGGAAAGTGATTTTCTCTTAAAGGACAGCATTTAGAATGTGAAGCAACACTCCATTCACTTCGCACAGTGAATTGAAGTGTTGGAACAGACTGCTTCTCTTTCAGAGAAACGCATGTGAGTTTCTTTTGAATGCTTGCAAGTTGCTTAAGGCACTTTCAAAGGAAAGTGATTTTCTCTGAAAGGACAGCATTTAGAAACTGAAGCAACACGCCATTCACTTCGCACAGTGAATTGAAGTGTTGGAACAGACTGCTTCTCTTTAAGAGAAACGCATGTGAGTTTCTGGTGAATGCTTGTAAGTAGCTTAAGGCACTTTCAAAGGAAAGTGATTTTCTCTGAAAGGACAGCATTTAGAAAGTGAAGCAACACTCCATTCACTTCGCACAGTGAATTGAAGTGTTGGAACAGACTGCTTCTCTTTCAGAGAAACGCATGTGAGTTTCTGGTGAATGCTTGTAAGTAGCTTAAGGCACTTTCAAAGGAAAGTGATTTTCTCTGAAAGGACAGCATTTAGAAAGTGAAGCAACACTCCATTCACTTCGCACAGTGAATTGAAGTGTTGGAACAGACTGCTTCTCTTTCAGAGAAACGCATGTGAGTTTCTTGTGAATTATTGCAAGTCGCTTAAGGCACTTTCAAAGGAAAGTGATTTTCTCTGAAAGGACAGCATTTAGAAACTGAAGCAACACTCCATTCACTTCGCACAGTGAATTGAAGTGTTGGAACACACTGCTTGTCTTTCAGAGAAACGCATGTGAGTTTTTTGTGAATGCTTGAAAGTAGTTTAAGGCACTTTCAACGGAAAGTGATTTTCTCTGAAAGGACAGCATTTAGAAAGTGAAGCAACACTCCATTCACTTTGTACAGTGAATTGAAGTGTTAGAACAGACTGCTTCTCTTTCAGAGAAATGCATGTGAGTTTCTGTTGAATGCTTGTAAGTAGCTTAAGGCACATTCAAAGGAAAGGGATTTTCTCTGAAAGGACAGCATTTAGAAAGTGAAGCAACACTCCATTCACTTCGCACAGTGAATTGAAGTGTTGGAACAGACTGCTTCTCTTTCAGAGAAACGCATGTGAGTTTTTTGTGAATGCTTGAAAGTAGTTTAAGGCACTTTCAATGGAAAGTGATTTTCTCTGAAAGGACAGCATTTAGAAAGTGAGGCAACACTCCATTCACTTCGCACAGTGAATTGAAGTGTTGGAACACACTGCTTCTCTTTCAGAGAAACGCATGTGAGTTTTTTATGAATGCTTGAAAGTAGTTTAATGCACTTTCAAAGGAAAGTGATTTTCTCTGAAAGGACAGCATTTAGAAAGTGAAGCAACACTCCATTCCCTTCACACAATAAATTGAAGTGTTGGAACAGACTGCTTCTATTTCATAGAAACGCATTAGTGTTTCTTGTGAATGCTTGCAAGTAGCTTAAGGCACATTCAAAGGAAAGTGATTTTCTCTGAAAGGACAGCATTTACAAAGTGAAGCAACACTCCATTCACTTCGCACAGTGAATTGAAGTGTTGGAACAGACTGCTTCTCTTTCAGAGAAACCCATGTGAGTTTCTTCCTGATGCTTGCAAGTAGCTTAAGGCACTTTCAAAGGAAAGTGATTTTCTCTTAAAGGACAGCATTTAGAATGTGAAGCAACACTCCATTCACTTCGCACAGTGAATTGAAGTGTTGGAACAGACTGCTTCTCTTTCAGAGAAACGCATGTGAGTTTCTTTTGAATGCTTGCAAGTTGCTTAAGGCACTTTCAAAGGAAAGTGATTTTCTCTGAAAGGACAGCATTTAGAAACTGAAGCAACACGCCATTCACTTCGCACAGTGAATTGAAGTGTTGGAACAGACTGCTTCTCTTTAAGAGAAACGCATGTGAGTTTCTGGTGAATGCTTGTAAGTAGCTTAAGGCACTTTCAAAGGAAAGTGATTTTCTCTGAAAGGACAGCATTTAGAAAGTGAAGCAACACTCCATTCACTTCGCACAGTGAATTGAAGTGTTGGAACAGACTGCTTCTCTTTCAGAGAAACGCATGTGAGTTTCTGGTGAATGCTTGTAAGTAGCTTAAGGCACTTTCAAAGGAAAGTGATTTTCTCTGAAAGGACAGCATTTAGAAAGTGAAGCAACACTCCATTCACTTCGCACAGTGAATTGAAGTGTTGGAACAGACTGCTTCTCTTTCAGAGAAACGCATGTGAGTTTCTTGTGAATTATTGCAAGTCGCTTAAGGCACTTTCAAAGGAAAGTGATTTTCTCTGAAAGGACAGCATTTAGAAACTGAAGCAACACTCCATTCACTTCGCACAGTGAATTGAAGTGTTGGAACACACTGCTTGTCTTTCAGAGAAACGCATGTGAGTTTTTTGTGAATGCTTGAAAGTAGTTTAAGGCACTTTCAACGGAAAGTGATTTTCTCTGAAAGGACAGCATTTAGAAAGTGAAGCAACACTCCATTCACTTTGTACAGTGAATTGAAGTGTTAGAACAGACTGCTTCTCTTTCAGAGAAATGCATGTGAGTTTCTGTTGAATGCTTGTAAGTAGCTTAAGGCACATTCAAAGGAAAGGGATTTTCTCTGAAAGGACAGCATTTAGAAAGTGAAGCAACACTCCATTCACTTCGCACAGTGAATTGAAGTGTTGGAACAGACTGCTTCTCTTTCAGAGAAACGCATGTGAGTTTTTTGTGAATGCTTGAAAGTAGTTTAAGGCACTTTCAATGGAAAGTGATTTTCTCTGAAAGGACAGCATTTAGAAAGTGAGGCAACACTCCATTCACTTCGCACAGTGAATTGAAGTGTTGGAACACACTGCTTCTCTTTCAGAGAAACGCATGTGAGTTTTTTATGAATGCTTGAAAGTAGTTTAATGCACTTTCAAAGGAAAGTGATTTTCTCTGAAAGGACAGCATTTAGAAAGTGAAGCAACACTCCATTCCCTTCACACAATAAATTGAAGTGTTGGAACAGACTGCTTCTATTTCATAGAAACGCATTAGTGTTTCTTGTGAATGCTTGCAAGTAGCTTAAGGCACATTCAAAGGAAAGTGATTTTCTCTGAAAGGACAGCATTTACAAAGTGAAGCAACACTCCATTCACTTCGCACAGTGAATTGAAGTGTTGGAACAGACTGCTTCTCTTTCAGAGAAACCCATGTGAGTTTCTTCCTGATGCTTGCAAGTAGCTTAAGGCACTTTCAAAGGAAAGTGATTTTCTCTTAAAGGACAGCATTTAGAATGTGAAGCAACACTCCATTCACTTCGCACAGTGAATTGAAGTGTTGGAACAGACTGCTTCTCTTTCAGAGAAACGCATGTGAGTTTCTTTTGAATGCTTGCAAGTTGCTTAAGGCACTTTCAAAGGAAAGTGATTTTCTCTGAAAGGACAGCATTTAGAAACTGAAGCAACACGCCATTCACTTCGCACAGTGAATTGAAGTGTTGGAACAGACTGCTTCTCTTTAAGAGAAACGCATGTGAGTTTCTGGTGAATGCTTGTAAGTAGCTTAAGGCACTTTCAAAGGAAAGTGATTTTCTCTGAAAGGACAGCATTTAGAAAGTGAAGCAACACTCCATTCACTTCGCACAGTGAATTGAAGTGTTGGAACAGACTGCTTCTCTTTCAGAGAAACGCATGTGAGTTTCTGGTGAATGCTTGTAAGTAGCTTAAGGCACTTTCAAAGGAAAGTGATTTTCTCTGAAAGGACAGCATTTAGAAAGTGAAGCAACACTCCATTCACTTCGCACAGTGAATTGAAGTGTTGGAACAGACTGCTTCTCTTTCAGAGAAACGCATGTGAGTTTCTTGTGAATTATTGCAAGTCGCTTAAGGCACTTTCAAAGGAAAGTGATTTTCTCTGAAAGGACAGCATTTAGAAACTGAAGCAACACTCCATTCACTTCGCACAGTGAATTGAAGTGTTGGAACACACTGCTTGTCTTTCAGAGAAACGCATGTGAGTTTTTTGTGAATGCTTGAAAGTAGTTTAAGGCACTTTCAACGGAAAGTGATTTTCTCTGAAAGGACAGCATTTAGAAAGTGAAGCAACACTCCATTCACTTTGTACAGTGAATTGAAGTGTTAGAACAGACTGCTTCTCTTTCAGAGAAATGCATGTGAGTTTCTGTTGAATGCTTGTAAGTAGCTTAAGGCACATTCAAAGGAAAGGGATTTTCTCTGAAAGGACAGCATTTAGAAAGTGAAGCAACACTCCATTCACTTCGCACAGTGAATTGAAGTGTTGGAACAGACTGCTTCTCTTTCAGAGAAACGCATGTGAGTTTTTTGTGAATGCTTGAAAGTAGTTTAAGGCACTTTCAATGGAAAGTGATTTTCTCTGAAAGGACAGCATTTAGAAAGTGAGGCAACACTCCATTCACTTCGCACAGTGAATTGAAGTGTTGGAACACACTGCTTCTCTTTCAGAGAAACGCATGTGAGTTTTTTATGAATGCTTGAAAGTAGTTTAATGCACTTTCAAAGGAAAGTGATTTTCTCTGAAAGGACAGCATTTAGAAAGTGAAGCAACACTCCATTCCCTTCACACAATAAATTGAAGTGTTGGAACAGACTGCTTCTATTTCATAGAAACGCATTAGTGTTTCTTGTGAATGCTTGCAAGTAGCTTAAGGCACATTCAAAGGAAAGTGATTTTCTCTGAAAGGACAGCATTTAGAAAGTGAAGCAACACTCCATTCACTTCGCACAGTGAATTGAAGTGTTGGAACAGACTGCTTCTCTTTCAGAGAAACCCATGTGAGTTTCTTCCTGATGCTTGCAAGTAGCTTAAGGCACTTTCAAAGGAAAGTGATTTTCTCTTAAAGGACAGCATTTAGAAAGTGAAGCAACACTCCATTCACTTCGCACAGTGAATTGAAGTGTTGGAACAGACTGCTTCTCTATCAGAGAAACGCATGTGAGTTTCTGGTGAATGCTTGTAAGTAGCTTAAGGCACTTTCAAAGGAAAGTGATTTTCTCTGAAAGGACAGCATTTAGAAAGTGAAGCAACACGCCATTCACTTCGCACAGTGAATTGAAGTGTTAGAACAGACTGCTTCTCTTTCAGAGAAATGCATGTGAGTTTAAGTTGAATGCTTGTAAGTAGCTTAAGGCACTTTCCAAAGAAAGTGATTTTCTCTGAAAGGACAGCATTTAGAAAGTGAAGCAACACTCCATTCACTTCGCAGAGTGAATTGAAGTATTGGAACAGACTGCTTCTCTTTCAGAGAAACGCATGTGATTTTATGGTGAATGCTTGTAAGTAGCTTAAGGCACTTTCAAAGGAAAGTGATTTTCTCTGAAAGGACAGCATTTAGAGAGTGAAGCAACACTCCATTCACTTCGCACAGTGAATTGAAGTGTTGGAACAGACTGCTTCTCTTTCAGAGAAATGCATGTGAGTTTAAGTTGAATGCTTATAAGTAGCTTAAGGCACTTTCAAAGGAAAGTGATTTTCTCTGAAAGGACAGCATTTAGAACGTGAGGCAACACTCTATTCACTTCACACAGTGAATTGAAGTGTTGGAACAGACTGCTTCTCTTTCAGAGAAACGCATGTGAGTTTCTTCCTAATGCTTGCAAGTAGCTTAAGGCACTATCAAAGGAAAGTGATTTTCTCTGCAAGGACAGCATTTAGAAAGTGAAGCAACACTCCCTTCACTTTGCACAGTGAATTGAAGTGTTGGAACAGACTGCTTCTCTTTCAGAGAAATGCATGTGAGTTTCTGTTGAATGCTTGTAAGTAGCTTAAGGCACTTTCAAAGGAAAGTGATTTTCTCTGAAAGGACAGCATTTAGAAAGTGAAGCAACACTCCATTCACTTCGCACAGTGAATTGAAGTGTTGGAACAGACTGCTTCTCTTTCAGGGAAACGCATGTGAGTTTTTTATGAATGCTTGAAAGTAGTTTAAGGCACTTTCAAAGGAAAGTGATTTTCTCTGAAAGGACAGCATTTAGAAAGTAAAGCAATACTCCATTCCCTTCGTGCAATGAATTGAATTGTTGGAACCGACTGCTTCTCTTTCATAGAAACACATTAGTGTTTCTTATGAATGTTTGCAAGTAGCTTAAGGCACTTTCAAAGGAAAATGATTTTCTCTGAAAAGACAGCATTTAGAAAGTGAAGCAACACTCCATTCACTTCGCACAGATAATTGAAGTGTTGGAACAGACTGCTTCTCTTTCAGAGAAATGCATGTGAGTTTCTGTTGAATGCTTGTAATTAGCTTGAGGTACTTTCAGAGGAAAGTGATTTTCTCTGAAAGGACAGCATTTAGAAAGTGAAGCAACACTCCATTCACCTTGCACAGTGAATTGAAGTGTTGGAACAGACTGCTTCTCTTTCAGAGAAACGCATGTGAGTTTCTTCCTAATGCTTGCAAGTAGCTTAAGGCACTTTCAAAGGAAAGTGATTTTCTCTGAAAGGACAGCATTTAGAAAGTGAAGCAACACTCCATTCACTTTGCACAGTGAATTGAAGTTTTGGAACAGACTGCTTCTCTTTCAGAGAAACGCATGTGAGTTTCTTCCTAATGCTTGCAAGTAGCTTAACGCACTTTCAAAGGAAAGTGATTTTCTCTGAAAGGACAGCATTTAGAAAGTGAAGCAACACTCCCTTCACTTTGCACAGTGAATTGAAGTGTTGGAACAGACTGCTTCTCTTTCAGAGAAACGCATGTGAGTTTCTGGTGAATGCTTGTAAGTAGCTTAAGGCACTTTCAAAGGAAAGTGATTTTCTCTTAAAGGACAGCATTTAGAAAGTGAAGCAACACTCCATTCCCTTCGTGCAGTGAATTGAAGTGTTGGAACAGACTGCTTCTCTTTCAGAGAAATGCATGTGAGTTTCTTCCTAATGCTTGCAAGTAGCTTAAGGCACTTTCAAAGGAAAGTGATTTTCTCTGAAAGGACAGCATTTAGAAAGTGAAGCAACAATCCATTCACTTCGCACAGAGAATTGAAGTGTTGGAACAGACTGCTTCTCTTTCAGAGAAATGCATGTGAGTTTCTGTTGAATGCTTGTAATTAGCTTAAGGCACTTTCAGAGGAAAGTGATTTTCTCTGAAAGGACAGCATTTAGAAAGTGAAGCAAGACTCCATTCACTTCGCACAGTGAATTGAAGTGTTGGAACAGAAAGCTTCTCTTTCAGAGAAACGCATGTGAGTTTCTTCCTAATGCTTGCAAGTAGCTTAAGGCACTTTCAAAGAAAAGTGATTTTCTCTGAAAGAAGAGCATTTAGAAAGTGAATCAACACTCCATTCACTTCGCACAGTGAATTGAAGTGTTGGAACAGACTGCTTCTATTTCAGAGAAACGCATTAGTGTTTCTTGTGAATGCTTGCAAGTAGCTTAAGGCACTTTCAAAGGAAAGTGATTTTCTCTGAAAGGACAGCATTTAGAAAGTGAAGCAACACTCCCTTCACTTCGCACAGTGAATTGAAGTGTTGGAACAGACTGCTTCTCTTTCAGGGAAACGCATGTGAGTTTTTTATGAATGCTTGAAAGTAGTTTAAGGCATTTTCAAATGAAAGTGATTTTCTCTGAAAGGACAGGATTTAGAAAGTAAAGCAATACTCCATTCCCTTCGTGCAATGAATTGAAGTGATGGAACCGAGTGCTTCTCTTTCATAGAAACACATTAGTGTTTCTTATGAATGTTTGCAAGTAGCTTGAGGCACTTTCAAAGGAAAGTGATTTTCTCTGAAAGGACAGCATTTAGAAAGTGAAGCAACACTCCATTCACCTTGCACAGTGAATTGAAGTGTTGGAACAGACTGCTTCTCTTTCAGAGAAATGCATGTGAGTTTCTGTTGAATGCTTGTAATTAGCTTAAGGCACTTTCAGAGGAAAGTGATTTTCTCTGAAAGGACAGCATTTAGAAAGTGAAGCAACACTCCATTCACCTTGCACAGTGAATTGAAGTGTTGGAACAGACTGCTTCTCTTTCAGAGAAACGCATGTGAGTTTCTTCCTAATGCTTGCAAGTAGCTTAAGGCACTATCAAAGGAAAGTGATTTTCTCTGAAAGGACAGAATTTAGAAAGTGAAGCAACACTCCCTTCACTTTGCACAGTGAATTGAAGTGTTGGAACAGACTGCTTCTCTTTCAGAGAAATGCATGTGAGTTTCTGTTGAATGCTTGTAAGTAGCTTAAGGCACTTTCAAATGAAAGTGATTTTCTCTGAAAGGACAGCATTTAGAAATTGAAGTAACACTCCACTCACTTCGCACAGTGAATTGAAGTGTTGGAACAGACAGCTTCTCTTTCAGAGAAACGCATGTGAGTTTCTTCCTAATGCTTGCAAGTAGCTTAAGGCACTTTCAAAGGAAAGTGATTTTCTCTGAAAGGACAGCATTTAGAAAGTGAAGCAACACTCCATTCACTTCGCAGAGTGAATTGAAGTATTGGAACAGACTGCTTCTCTTTCAGAGAAACGCATGTGAGTTTCTTTTGAATGCTTGCAAGTTGCTTAAGGCACTTTCAAAGGAAAGTGATTTTCTCTGAAAGGACAGCATTTAGAAACTGAAGCAACACTCCATTCACTTCGCACAGTGAATTGAAGTGTTGGAACAGACTGCTTCTCTTTAAGAGAAACGCATGTGAGTTTTTTGTGAATGCTTGAAAGTAGTTTAAGGCACTTTCAAAGGAAAGTGATTTTCTCTGAAAGGACAGCATTTAGAAACTGAAGCAACACTCCATTCACTTCGCACGGTGAATTGAAGTGTTGGAACAGACTGCTTCTCTTTCAGAGAAACGCATGTGAGTTTCTGGTGAATGCTTTAAGTAGCTTAAGGCACTTTCAAAGGAAAGTGATTTTCTCTGAAAGGACAGCATTTAGAAAGTGAAGCAACACTCAATTCACTTCGCACAGTGAATTGAAGTGTTGGAACAGACTGCTTCGCTTTCAGAGAAATGCATGAGAGTTTTTTGTGAATGCTTGAAAGTAGTTTAAGGCACTTTCAAAGGAAAGTGATTTTCTCTGAAACGACAGCATTTAGAAACTGAAGCAACACTCCATTCACTTCGCACAGTGAATTGAAGTGTTGGAACAGACTGCTTCTCTTTCAGAGAAACGCATGTGAGTTTCTGGTGAATGCTTGTAAGTACCTTAAGGCACTTTCAAAGGAAAGTGATTTTCTCTGAAAGGACAGCATTTAGAACGTGAGGCAACACTCTATTCACTTCACACAGTGAATTGAAGTGTTGGAACAGACTGCTTCTCTTTCAGAGAAACGCATGTGAGTTTCTTCCTAATGCTTGCAAGTAGCTTAAGGCACTATCAAAGGAAAGTGATTTTCTCTGAAAGGACAGCATTTAGAAAGTGAAGCAACACTCCATTCACTTCGCACAGTGAATTGAAGTGTTGGAACAGACTGCTTCTCTTTCAGAGAAACGCATGTGAGTTTTTTATGAATGCTTGAAAGAAGTTTAAGGCACTTTCAAAGGAAAGTGATTTTCTCTGAAAGGACAGCATTTAGAAAGTGAGGCAACACTCCATTCACTTCGCACAGTGAATTGAAGTGTTGGAACAGACTGCTTCTCTTTCAGAGAAACGCATGTGTGTTTCTTCCTAATGCTTGCAAGTAGCTTAAGGAACTTTCAAAGGAAAGTGATTTTCTCTGAAAGGACAGCATTTAGAAAGTGAAGCAACACTCCATTCACTTCGCACAGTGAATTGAAGTGTTGGAACTGACTGCTTCTCTTTCAGAGAAACGCATGTGAGTTTCTGGTGAATGCTTATAAGTAGCTTAAGGCACTTTCAAAGGAAAGTGATTTTCTCTGAAAGGACAGCATTTAGAAAGTGAAGCAACACTCCATTCACTTCGCAGAGTGAACTGAAGTATTGGAACAGACTGCTTCTCTTTCAGAGAAACGCATGTGAGTTTCTGGTGAATGCTTGTAAGTAGCTTAAGGCACTTTCAAAGGAAAGTGATTTTCTCTGAAATGACAGCATTTAGAAAGTGAAGCAACACTCCATTCACTTCGCACAGTGAATTGAAGTGTTGGAACAGACTGCTTCTCTTTCAGAGAAACGCATGTGAGTTTCTTTTGAATGCTTGCAAGTTGCTTAAGGCACTTTCAAAGGAAAGTGATTTTCTCTGAAAGGACAGCATTTAGAAACTGAAGCAACACTCCATTCACTTCGCACAGTGAATTGAAGTGTTGGAACAGACTGCTTCTCTTTAAGAGAAACGCATGTGAGTTTTTTGTGAATGCTTGAAAGTAGTTTAAGGCACTTTCAAAGGAAAGTGATTTTCTCTGAAAGGACAGCATTTAGAAACTGAAGCAACACTCCATTCACTTAGCACGGTGAATTGAAGTGTTGGAACAGAATGCTTCTCTTTCAGAGAAACGCATGTGTGTTTCTTCCTAATGCTTGCAAGTAGCTTAAGGCACTTTCAAAGGAAAGTGATTTTCTCTGAAAGGACAGCATTTAGAAAGTGAAGCAACACTCCATTCACTTCGCACAGTGAATTGAAGTGTTGGAACTGACTGCTTCTCTTTCAGAGAAACGCATGTGAGTTTCTGGTGGATGCTTATAAGTAGCTTAAGGCACTTTCAAAGGAAAGTGATTTTCTCTGAAAGGACAGCATTTAGAAAGTGAAGCAACACTCCATTCACTTCGCAGAGTGAACTGAAGTATTGGAACAGACTGCTTCTCTTTCAGAGAAACGCATGTGAGTTTCTGGTGAATGCTTGTAAGTAGCTTAAGGCACTTTCAATGGAAAGTGATTTTCTCTGAAAGGACAGCATTTAGAAAGTGAAGCAACACTCCATTCACTTCGCACAGTGAATTGAAGTGTTGGAACAGACTGCTTCTCTTTCAGAGAAATGCATGTGAGTTTCTGTTGAATGCTTGTAAGTAGCTTAAGGCACTTTCAAAGGAAAGTAATTTTCTCTGAAAGGACAGCATTTAGAAAGTGAAGCGACACTCCATTCACTTCGCAGAGTGAATTGAAGTATTGGAACAGACTGCTTCTCTTTCAGAGAAACGCATGTGAGTTTCTGTTGAATGCTTGTACGTAGCTTAAGGCAGGTTCAAAGGAAAGTGATTTTCTCTGAAAGGACAGCATTTAGAAAGTGAAGCAACACTCCATTCACTTCGCACAGTGAATTGAAGTGTTGGAACAGACGGCTTCTCTTTCAGAGAAACGCATGTGAGTTTCTTTTGAATGCTTGCAAGTTGCTTAAGGCACTTTCAAAGGAAAGTGATTTTCTCTGAAAGGACAGCATTTAGAAACTGAAGCAACACGCCATTCACTTCGCACAGTGAATTGAAGTGTTGGAACAGACTGCTTCTCTTTAAGAGAAACGCATGTGAGTTTCTGGTGAATGCTTGTAAGTAGCTTAAGGCACTTTCAAAGGAAAGTGATTTTCTCTGAAAGGACAGCATTTAGAAAGTGAAGCAACACTCCATTCACTTCGCACAGTGAATTGAAGTGTTGGAACAGACTGCTTCTCTTTCAGAGAAACGCATGTGAGTTTCTGGTGAATGCTTGTAAGTAGCTTAAGGCACTTTCAAAGGAAAGTGATTTTCTCTGAAAGGACAGCATTTAGAAAGTGAAGCAACACTCCATTCACTTCGCACAGTGAATTGAAGTGTTGGAACAGACTGCTTCTCTTTCAGAGAAACGCATGTGAGTTTCTTGTGAATTATTGCAAGTCGCTTAAGGCACTTTCAAAGGAAAGTGATTTTCTCTGAAAGGACAGCATTTAGAAACTGAAGCAACACTCCATTCACTTCGCACAGTGAATTGAAGTGTTGGAACACACTGCTTGTCTTTCAGAGAAACGCATGTGAGTTTTTTGTGAATGCTTGAAAGTAGTTTAAGGCACTTTCAACGGAAAGTGATTTTCTCTGAAAGGACAGCATTTAGAAAGTGAAGCAACACTCCATTCACTTTGTACAGTGAATTGAAGTGTTAGAACAGACTGCTTCTCTTTCAGAGAAATGCATGTGAGTTTCTGTTGAATGCTTGTAAGTAGCTTAAGGCACATTCAAAGGAAAGGGTTTTTCTCTGAAAGGACAGCATTTAGAAAGTGAAGCAACACTCCATTCACTTCGCACAGTGAATTGAAGTGTTGGAACAGACTGCTTCTCTTTCAGAGAAACGCATGTGAGTTTTTTGTGAATGCTTGAAAGTAGTTTAAGGCACTTTCAATGGAAAGTGATTTTCTCTGAAAGGACAGCATTTAGAAAGTGAGGCAACACTCCATTCACTTCGCACAGTGAATTGAAGTGTTGGAACAGACTGCTTCTCTTTCAGAGAAACGCATGTGAGTTTCTTCCTGATGCTTGCAAGTAGCTTAAGGCACTTTCAAAGGAAAGTGATTTTCTCTGAAAGGACAGCATTTAGAAAGTGAAGCAACACTCCATTCCCTTCACACAATAAATTGAAGTGTTGGAACAGACTGCTTCTCTTTCATAGAAACGCATTAGTGTTTCTTGTGAATGCTTGCAAGTAGCTTAAGGCACATTCAAAGGAAAGTGATTTTCTCTGAAAGGACAGCATTTAGAAAGTGAAGCAACACTCCATTCACTTCGCACAGTGAATTGAAGTGTTGGAACAGACTGCTTCTCTTTCAGAGAAACGCATGTGAGTTTCTTCCTGATGCTTGCAAGTAGCTTAAGGCACTTTCAAAGGAAAGTGATTTTCTCTTAAAGGACAGCATTTAGAAAGGGAAGCAACACTCCATTCACTTCGCACAGTGAATTGAAGTGTTGGAACAGACTGCTTCTCTATCAGAGAAACGCATGTGAGTTTCTGGTGAATGCTTGTAAGTAGCTTAAGGCACTTTCAAAGGAAAGTGATTTTCTCTGAAAGGACAGAATTTAGAAAGTGAAGCAACACGCCATTCACTTCGCACAGTGAATTGAAGTGTTAGAACAGACTGCTTCTCTTTCAGAGAAATGCATGTGAGTTTAAGTTGAATGCTTGTAAGTAGCTTAAGGCACTTTCCAAAGAAAGTGATTTTCTCTGAAAGGACAGCATTTAGAAAGTGAAGCAACACTCCATTCACTTCGCAGAGTGAATTGAAGTATTGGAACAGACTGCTTCTCTTTCAGAGAAACGCATGTGAGTTTATGGTGAATGCTTGTAAGTAGCTTAAGGCACTTTCAAAGGAAAGTGATTTTCTCTGAAAGGACAGCATTTAGAAAGTGAAGCAACACTCCATTCACTTCGCACAGTGAATTGAAGTGTTGGAACAGACTGCTTCTCTTTCAGAGAAATGCATGTGAGTTTAAGTTGAATGCTTATAAGTAGCTTAAGGCACTTTCAAAGGAAAGTGATTTTCTCTGAAAGGACAGCATTTAGAACGTGAGGCAACACTCTATTCACTTCACACAGTGAATTGAAGTGTTGGAACAGACTGCTTCTCTTTCAGAGAAACGCATGTGAGTTTCTTCCTAATGCTTGCAAGTAGCTTAAGGCACTATCAAAGGAAAGTGATTTTCTCTGCAAGGACAGCATTTAGAAAGTGAAGCAACACTCCCTTCACTTTGCACAGTGAATTGAAGTGTTGGAACAGACTGCTTCTCTTTCAGAGAAATGCATGTGAGTTTCTGTTGAATGCTTGTAAGTAGCTTAAGGCACTTTCAAAGGAAAGTGATTTTCTCTGAAAGGACAGCATTTAGAAAGTGAAGCAACACTCCATTCACTTCGAACAGTGAATTGAAGTGATGGAACAGACTGCTTCTATTTCAGAGAAACGCATTAGTGTTTCTTGTGAATGCTTGCAAGTAGCTTAAGGCACTTTCAAAGGAAAGTGATTTTCTCTGAAAGGACAGAATTTAGAAAGTGAAGCAACACTCCATTCACTTTGCACAGTGATTTGAAGTGTTGGAAAAGACTGCTTCTCTTTCAGAGAAACGCATGTGAGTTTCTTCCTAATGCTTGCAAGTAGCTTAAGGCACTATCAAAGGAAAGTGATTTTCTCTGAAAGGACAGCATTTAGAAAGTGAAGCAACACTCCATTCACTTCACACAGTGAATTGAAGTGTTGGAACAGACTACTTCTCTTTCAGGGAAACGCATGTGAGTTTTTTATGAATGCTTGAAAGTAGTTTAAGGCACTTTCAAAGGAAAGTGATTTTCTCTGAAAGGACAGCATTTAGAAAGTGAAGCAACACTCCATTCACTTTGCACAGTGAATTGAAGTTTTGGAACAGACTGCTTCTCTTTCAGAGAAACGCATGTGAGTTTCTTCCTAATGCTTGCAAGTAGCTTAACGCACTTTCAAAGGAAAGTGATTTTCTCTGAAAGGACAGGATTTAGAAAGTGAAGCAACACTCCCTTCACTTTGCACAGTGAATTGAAGTGTTGGAACAGACTGCTTCTCTTTCAGAGAAACGCATGTGAGTTTCTGGTGAATGCTTGCAAGTAGCTTAAGGCACTTTCAAAGGAAAGTGATTTTCTCTGAAAGGACAGCATTTAGAAAGTGAAGCAACACTCCATTCCCTTCGTGCAGTGAATTGAAGTGTTGGAACAGAGTGCTTCCCTTTCATATAAACGCATTAGTGTTTCTTGTGAATGCTTGAAAGTTGCTTAAGGCACTTTCAAAGGAAAGTGATTTTCTCTGAAAGGACAGCATTTAGAAAGTGAAGGAACACTCCATACACTTTGCACAGTGAATTGAAGTGTTAAAACAGACTGCTTCTCTTTCAGAGAAACGCATGTGAGCTTTTTGTGAATGCTTGAAAGTAGTTTAAGGCACTTTCAAAAGAAAGTGATTTTCTCTGAAAGGAGAGCATTTAGAACGTGAAGCAACACTCCATTCACTTCGCACAGAGAATTGAAGTGTTGGAACAGACTGCTTCTCTTTCAGAGAAATGCATGTGAGTTTCTGTTGAATGCTTGTAATTAGCTTAAGGCACTTTCAGAGGAAAGTGATTTTCTCTGGAAGGACAGCATTTAGAAAGTGAAGCAACACTCCATTCACTTCGCACAGTGAATTGAAGTGTTGGAACAGAAAGCTTCTCTTTCAGAGAAACGCATGTGAGTTTCTTCCTAATGCTTGCAAGTAGCTTAAGGCACTTTCAAAGAAAAGTGATTTTCTCTGAAAGAAGAGCATTTAGAAAGTGAAGCAACACTCCATTCACTTCGCACAGTGAATTGAAGTGTTGGAACAGACTGCTTCTATTTCAGAGAAACGCATTAGTGTTTCTTGTGAATGCTTGCAAGTAGCTTAAGGCACTTTCAAAGGAAAGTGATTTTCTCTGAAAGGACAGCATTTAGAAAGTGAAGCAACACTCCATTCACTTCGCACAGTGAATTGAAGTGTTGGAACAGACTGCTTCTCTTTCAGAGAAATGCATGTGAGTTTCTGTTGAATGCTTGTAAGTAGCTTAAGGCACTTTCAAAGGAAAGTGATTTTTTCTGAACGGACAGCATTTAGAAAGTGAGGCAACACTCCTTTTACTTCGCACAGTGAATTGAAGTGTTGGAACAGACTGCTTCTCTTTCAGAGAAACGCATGTATGTTTCTTCCTAATGCTTTCATGTAGCTTAAGGCACTTTCAAAGGAAAGTGATTTTCTCTGAAAGGACAGCATTTAGAAAGTGAAGCAACACTCCCTTCACTTCGCACAGTGAATTGAAGTGTTGGAACAGACTGCTTCTCTTTCAGGGAAACGCATGTGAGTTTTTTATGAATGCTTGAAAGTAGTTTAAGGCATTTTCAAATGAAAGTGATTTTCTCTGAAAGGACAGGATTTAGAAAGTAAAGCAATACTCCATTCCCTTCGTGCAATGAATTGAAGTGTTGGAACCGAGTGCTTCTCTTTCATAGAAACACATTAGTGTTTCTTATGAATGTTTGCAAGTAGCTTGAGGCACTTTCAAAGGAAAGTGATTTTCTCTGAAAGGACAGCATTTAGAAAGTGAAGCAACACTCCATTCACTTCGCACAGAGAATTGAAGTGTTGGAACAGACTGCTTCTCTTTCAGAGAAATGCATGTGAGTTTCTGTTGAATGCTTGTAAGTAGCTTAAGGCACTTTCAAAGGAAAGTGATTTTCTCTGAAAGGACAGCATTTAGAAAGTGAAGCAACACTCCATTCACTTTGCACAGTGAATTGAAGTTTTGGAACAGACTGCTTCTCTTTCAGAGAAACGCATGTGAGTTTCTTCCTAATGATTGCAAGTAGCTTAACGCACTTTCAAAGGAAAGTGATTTTCTCTGAAAGGACAGCATTTAGAAAGTGAAGCAACACTCCATTCACTTTGCACAGTGAATTGAAGTTTTGGAACAGACTGCTTCTCTTTCAGAGAAACGCATGTGAGTTTCTTCCTAATGATTGCAAGTAGCTTAACGCACTTTCAAAGGAAAGTGATTTTCTCTGAAAGGACAGCATTTAGAAAGTGAAGCAACACTCCCTTCACTTTGCACAGTGAATTGAAGTGTTGGAACAGACTGCTTCTCTTTCAGAGAAACGCATGTGAGTTTCTGGTGAATGCTTGCAAGTAGCTTAAGGCACTTTCAAAGGAAAGTGATTTTCTCTGAAAGGACAGCATTTAGAAAGTGAAGCAACACTCCATTCCCTTCGTGCAGTGAATTGAAGTGTTGGAACAGAGTGCTTCCCTTTCATATAAACGCATTAGTGTTTCTTGTGAATGCTTGAAAGTTGCTTAAGGCACTTTCAAAGGAAAGTGATTTTCTCTGAAAGGACAGCATTTAGAAAGTGAAGGAACACTCCATACACTTTGCACAGTGAATTGAAGTGTTAAAACAGACTGCTTCTCTTTCAGAGAAACGCATGTGAGCTTTTTGTGAATGCTTGAAAGTAGTTTAAGGCACTTTCAAAAGAAAGTGATTTTCTCTGAAAGGAGAGCATTTAGAACGTGAAGCAACACTCCATTCACTTCGCACAGAGAATTGAAGTGTTGGAACAGACTGCTTCTTTTTCAGAGAAATGCATGTGAGTTTCTGTTGAATGCTTGTAATTAGCTTAAGGCACTTTCAGAGGAAAGTGATTTTCTCTGAAAGGACAGCATTTAGAAAGTGAAGCAACACTCCATTCACTTCGCACAGTGAATTGAAGTGTTGGAACAGAAAGCTTCTCTTTCAGAGAAACGCATGTGAGTTTCTTCCTAATGCTTGCAAGTAGCTTAAGGCACTTTCAAAGAAAAGTGATTTTCTCTGAAAGAAGAGCATTTAGAAAGTGAAGCAACACTCCATTCACTTCGCACAGTGAATTGAAGTGTTGGAACAGACTGCTTCTATTTCAGAGAAACGCATTAGTGTTTCTTGTGAATGCTTGCAAGTAGCTTTAGGCACTTTCAAAGGAAAGTCATTTTCTCTGAAAGGACAGCATTTAGAAAGTGAAGCAACACTCCATTCACTTCGCACAGGAATTGAAGTGTTGGAACAGACTGCTTCTCTTTCAGAGAAATGCATGTGAGTTTCTGTTGAATGCTTGTAAGTAGCTTAAGGCACTTTCAAAGGAAAGTGATTTTTTCTGAACGGACAGCATTTAGAAAGTGAGGCAACACTCCTTTTACTTCGCACAGTGAATTGAAGTGTTGGAACAGACTGCTTCTCTTTCAGAGAAACGCATGTATGTTTCTTCCTAATGCTTTCATGTAGCTTAAGGCACTTTCAAAGGAAAGTGATTTTCTCTGAAAGGACAGCATTTAGAAAGTGAAGCAACACTCCCTTCACTTCGCACAGTGAATTGAAGTGTTGGAACAGACTGCTTCTCTTTCAGGGAAACGCATGTGAGTTTTTTATGAATGCTTGAAAGTAGTTTAAGGCATTTTCAAATGAAAGTGATTTTCTCTGAAAGGACAGGATTTAGAAAGTAAAGCAATACTCCATTCCCTTCGTGCAATGAATTGAAGTGTTGGAACCGAGTGCTTCTCTTTCATAGAAACACATTAGTGTTTCTTATGAATGTTTGCAAGTAGCTTGAGGCACTTTCAAAGGAAAGTGATTTTCTCTGAAAGGACAGCATTTAGAAAGTGAAGCAACACTCCATTCACTTCGCACAGAGAATTGAAGTGTTGGAACAGACTGCTTCTCTTTCAGAGAAACGCATGTGAGTTTCTTCCTAATGCTTGCAAGTAGCTTAAGGCACTATCAAAGGAAAGTGATTTTCTCTGAAAGGACAGAATTTAGAAAGTGAAGCTACACTCCCTTCACTTTGCACAGTGAATTGAAGTGTTGGAACAGACTGCTTCTCTTTCAGAGAAATGCATGTGAGTTTCTGTTGAATGCTTGTAAGTAGCTTAAGGCACTTTCAAATGAAAGTGATTTTCTCTGAAAGGACAGCATTTAGAAATTGAAGTAACACTCCACTCACTTCGCACAGTGAATTGAAGTGTTGGAACAGACAGCTTCTCTTTCAGAGAAACGCATGTGAGTTTCTTCCTAATGCTTGCAAGTAGCTTAAGGCACTTTCAAAGGAAAGTGATTTTCTCTGAAAGAAGAGCATTTAGAAAGTGAAGCAACACTCCATTCACTTCACACAGTGAATTGAAGTGTTGGAACAGACTGCTTCTCTTTCAGAGAAACGCATGTGAGTTTCTTCCTAATGCTTGCAAGTAGCTTAAGGCACTTTCAAAGGAAAGTGATTTTCTCTGAAAGGACAGCATTTAGAAGGAGAAGCAACACTCCATTCACTTCACACAGTGAATTGAAGTGTTGGAACAGACTGCTCTCTTTCAGGGAAACGCATGTGAGTTTTTTATGAATGCTTGAAAGTAGTTTAAGGCACTTTCAAAGGAAAGTGATTTTCTCTGAAAGGACAGCATTTAGAAAGTAAAGCAACACTCCATTCACTTCGCACAGAGAATTGAAGTGTTGGAACAGACTGCTTCTCTTTCAGAGAAATGCATGTGAGTTTCTGTTGAATGCTTGTAAGTAGCTTAAGGCACTTTCAAAGGAAAGTGATTTTCTCTGAAAGGACAGCATTTAGAAAGTGAAGCAACACTCCATTCACTTTGCACAGTGAATTGAAGTTTTGGAACAGACTGCTTCTCTTTCAGAGAAACGCATGTGAGTTTCTTCCTAATGATTGCAAGTAGCTTAACGCACTTTCAAAGGAAAGTGATTTTCTCTGAAAGGACAGCATTTAGAAAGTGAAGCAACACTCCCTTCACTTTGCACAGTGAATTGAAGTGTTGGAACAGACTGCTTCTCTTTCAGAGAAACGCATGTGAGTTTCTGGTGAATGCTTGTAAGTAGCTTAAGGCACTTTCAAAGTAAAGTGATTTTTTCTGAAAGGACAGCATTTAGAAAGAGAAGCAACACTCCATTCCCTTCGTGCTGTGAATTGAAGTTTTGGAACAGAGTGCTTCCCTTTCATATAAACGCATTAGTGTTTCTTGTGAATGCTTGCAAGTTGCTTAAGGCACTTTCAAAGGAAAGTGATATTCTCTGAAAGGACAGCATTTAGAAAGTGAAGGAACACTCCATACACTTTGCACAGTGAATTGAAGTGTTGAAACAGACTGCTTCTCTTTCAGAGAAACGCATGTGAGCTTTTTGTGAATGCTTGAAAGTAGTTTAAGGCACTTTCAAAAGAAAGTGATTTTCTCTGAAAGGACAGAATTTAGAAAGTGAGGCAACACTCCATTCACTTCGCACAGTGAATTGAAGTGTTGGAACAGACTGATTCACTTTCAGAGAAATGCATGTGAGTTTCTGATGAATGCTTGTAAGTAGCTTAAGGCACTTTCAAAGGAAAGTGATTTTCTCTGAAAGGACAGCATTTAGAAAGTGAAGCAACACTCCATTCACTTTGCACAGTGAATTGAAGTGTTGGAGCAGACTGCTTCTCTTTCAGAGAAAAGCATCTGAGTTTCTGTTGAATGCTTGTAAGTAGCTTAAGGCATTTTCAAAGGAAAGTGATTTTCTCTGAAAGGACAGCATTTAGAAAGTGAGGCAACACTCCATTCACTTCACACTGTGAATTGAAGTTTTGGAACAGACTGCTTATCTTTCAGAGAAACGCATGTGAGTTTCTTCCTAATGCTTGCAAGTAGCTTAAGGCACTTTCAAAGGAAAGTGATTTTCTCTGAAAGGACAGCATTTAGAAAGTGAAGCAACACTCCATTCACTTCACACAGTGAATTGAAGTGTTGGAACAGACTGCTTCTCTTTCAGGGAAACGCATGTGAGTTTTTTATGAATGCTTGAAAGTAGTTTAAGGCACTTTCAAAGGAAAGTGATTTTCTCTGAAAGGACAGCATTTAGAAAGTGAAGCAACACTCCATTCACTTTGCACAGTGAATTGAAGTTTTGGAACAGACTGCTTCTCTTTCAGAGAAACGCATGTGAGTTTCTTCCTAATGCTTGCAAGTAGCTTAACGCACTTTCAAAGGAAAGTGATTTTCTCTGAAAGGACAGCATTTAGAAAGTGAAGCAACACTCCCTTCACTTTGCACAGTGAATTGAAGTGTTGGAACAGACTGCTTCTCTTTCAGAGAAACGCATGTGAGTTTCTTCCTAATGCTTGCTTGTAGCTTAAGGCACTTTCAAAGGAAAGTGATTTTCTCTGAAAGGACAGAATTTAGAAAGTGAAGCAACACTCCATTCACTTTGCACAGTGAATTGAAGTGTTGGAACAGAGTGCTTCCCTTTCATATAAACGCATTAGTGTTTCTTGTGAATGCTTGCAAGTTGCTTAAGGCACTTTCAAAGGAAAGTGATTTTCTCTGAAAGGACAGCATTTAGAAAGTGAAGCAACACTCCATTCACTTCGCACAGTGAATTGAAGTGTTGGAACAGACTGCTTCTCTTTCAGAGAAATGCATGTGAGTTTCTGTTGAATGCTTGTAAGTAGCTTAAGGCACTTTCAAAGGAAAGTGATTTTTTCTGAAAGGACAGCATATAGAAAGTGAGGCAACACTCCATTCACTTTGCACAGTGAATTGAAGTGTTGGAACAGACTGCTTCTCTTTCAGAGTAACGCATGTATGTTTCTTCCTAATGCTTGCATGTAGCTTAAGGCACTTTCAAAGGAAAGTGATTTTCTCTGAAAGGACAGCATTTAGAAAGTGAAGCAACACTCCATTCCCTTCGTGCAGTGATTTGAAGTGTTGGAACAGAGTGCTTCTCTTTCATATAAACGCTTTAGTGTTTCTTGTGAATGCTTGAAAGTAGTTTAAGGCACTTTCAAAGGAAAGGTATTTTCTCTGAAAGGACAGCATTTAGAAAGTGAAGCAACACTCCATTCACTTCGCACAGTGAATTGAAGTGTTGGAACAGACTGCTTCTCTTTCCGAGAAATGCATGTGAGTTTCTTGTGAATGCTTGAAAGTTGCTTAAGGCACTTTCAAACAAAAGTGATTTTCTCAGAACGGACAGGATTTAGAAAGTGAAGCAACACTCCATTCACATCGCACAGTGAATTGAAGTGTTGGAACAGACTGCTTCTATTTCAGAGAAACGCATGTGTGTTTCCTGTGAATGCTTGAAAGTAGCTTAAGGCACTTTCAAAGGAAAGTGATTTTCTCTGAAAGGACAGCATTTAGAAAGTGAAGTAACACTCCATTCACTTCGCACAGTGAATTGAAGTGTTGGAACAGACTGCTTCTCTTTCAGAGAAACGCATGTGAGTTTCTTCCTAATGCTTGCAAGTAGCTTAAGGCACTATCAAAGGAAAGTGATTTTCTCTGAAAGGACAGAATTTAGAAAGTGAAGCAACACTCCCTTCACTTTGCACAGTGAATTGAAGTGTTGGAACAGACTGCTTCTCTTTCAGAGAAATGCATGTGAGTTTCTGTTGAATGCATGTAAGTAGCTTAAGGCACTTTCAAATGAAAGTGATTTTCTCTGAAAGGACAGCATTTAGAAAGTGAAGCAACACTCCACTCACTTCGTACAATGAATTGAAGTGTTGGAACAGAAAGCTTCTCTTTCAGAGAAACGCATGTGAGTTTCTTCCTAATGCTTGCAAGTAGCTTAAGGCACTTTCAAAGGAAAGTGATTTTTTCTGAAAGAAGAGCATTTAGAAAGTGAAGCAACACTCCATTCACTTCGCACAGTGAATTGAAGTGTTGGAACAGACTGCTTCTATTTCAGAGAAACGCATTAGTGTTTCTTGTGAATGCTTGCAAGTAGCTTAAGGCACTTTCAAAGGAAAGTGATTTTCTCTGAAAGGACAGCATTTAGAAAGTGAAGCAACACTCCATTCACTTCGCACAGTGAATTGAAGTGTTGGAACAGACTGCTTCTCTTTCAGAGAAATGCATGTGAGTTTCTGTTGAATGCTTGTAAGTAGCTTAAGGCACTTTCAAAGGAAAGTGATTTTTTCTGAAAGGACAGCATTTACAAAGTGAGGCAACACTCCATTCACTTCGCACAGTGAATTGAAGTGTTGGAACAGACTGCTTCTCTTTCAGAGAAACGCATGTATGTTTCTTCCTAATGCTTGCAAGTACCTTAAGGCACTTTCAAAGGAAAGTGATTTTCTCTGAAAGGACAGCATTTAGAAAGTGAAGCAACACTCCATTCACTTCGAGAGAGAATTGAAGTGTTGGAACAGACTGCTTCTCTTTCAGAGAAATGCATGTGAGTTTCTGTTGAATGCTTGTAATTAGCTTAAGGCACTTTCAAAGGAAAGTGATTTTCTCTGAAAGGACAGCATTTAGAAAGTGAAGCAACACTCCATTCACCTTGCACAGTGAATTGAAGTGTTGGAACAGACTGCTTCTCTTTCAGAGAAACGCATGTGAGTTTCTTCCTAATGCTTGCAAGTAGCTTAAGGCACTATCAAAGGAAAGTGATTTTCTCTGAAAGGACAGATTTTAGAAAGTGAAGCAACACTCCCTTCACTTTGCACAGTGAATTGAAGTGTTGGAACAGACTGCTTCTCTTTCAGAGAAATGCATGTGAATTTCTGTTGAATGCATGTAAGTAGCTTAAGGCACTTTCAAAGGAAAGTGATTTTCTCTGAAAGGACAGCATTTAGAAAGTGAAGCAACACTCCATTCACTTCGCACAGTGAATTGAAGTGTTGGAACAGACTGCTTCTCTTTCAGAGAAATGCATGTGAGTTTCTGTTGAATGCTTGTAAGTAGCTTAAGGCACTTTCAAAGGAAAGTGATTTTTTCTGAAAGGACAGCATTTAGAAAGTGAGGCAACACTCCATTCACTTCGCACAGTGAATTGAAGTGTTGGAACAGACTGCTTCTCTTTCAGAGAAACGCATGTATGTTTCTTCCTAATGCTTGCATGTAGCTTAAGGCACTTTCAAAGGAAAGTGATTTTCTCTGAAAGGACAGCATTTAGAAAGTGAAGCAACACTCCATTCACTTCGCACAGTGAATTGAAGTGTTGGAACAGACTGCTTCTCTTTCAGGGAAACGCATGTGAGTTTTTTATGAATGCTTGAAAGTAGTTTAAGGCACTTTCAAAGGAAAGTGATTTTCTCTGAAAGGACAGCATTTAGAAAGTAAAGCAATACTCCATTCCCTTCGTGCAATGAATTGAATTGTTGGAACCGACTGCTTCTCTTTCATAGAAACACATTAGTGTTTCTTATGAATGTTTGCAAGTAGCTTAAGGCACTTTCAAAGGAAAGTGATTTTCTCTGAAAGGACAGCATTTAGAAAGTAAAGCAACACTCCATTCACTTCGCACAGAGAATTGAAGTGTTGGAACAGACTGCTTCTCTTTCAGAGAAATGCATGTGAGTTTCTGTTTAATGCTTGTAATTAGCTTAAGGCACTTTCAGAGGAAAGTGATTTTCTCTGAAAGGACAGCATTTAGAAAGTGAAGCAACACTCCATTCACCTTGCACAGTGAATTGAAGTGTTGGAACAGACTGCTTCTCTTTCAGAGAAACGCATGTGAGTTTCTTCCTAATGCTTGCAAGTAGCTTAAGGCACTATCAAAGGAAAGTGATTTTCTCTGAAAGGACAGCATTTAGAAAGTGAAGCAACACTCCCTTCACTTTGCACAGTGAATTGAAGTGTTGGAACAGACTGCTTCTCTTTCAGAGAAATGCATGTGAGTTTCTGTTGAATGCTTGTAAGTAGCTTAAGGCACTTTCAAATGAAAGTGATTTTCTCTGAAAGGACAGCATTTAGAAAGTGAAGCAACACTCCACTCACTTCGCACAGTGAATTGAAGTGTTGGAACAGACAGCTTCTCTTTTAGAGAAACGCATGTGAGTTTCTTCCTAATGCTTGCAAGTAGCTTAAGGCACTTTCAAAGGAAAGTGATTTTCTCTGAAAGGACAGCATTTAGAAAGTGAAGCAACACTCCATTCACTTCGCACAGTGAATTGAAGTGTTGGAACAGACTGCTTCTATTTCAGAGAAACGCATTAGTGTTTCTTGTGAATGCTTGCAAGTAGCTTAAGGCACTTTCAAAGGAAAGTGATTTTCTCTGAAAGGACAGAATTTAGAAAGTGAAGCAACACTCCATTCACTTTGCACAGTGAATTGAAGTGTTGGAAAAGACTGCTTCTCTTTCAGAGAAACGCATGTGAGTTTCTTCCTAATGCTTGCAAGTAGCTTAAGGCACTTTCAAAGGAAAGTGATTTTCTCTGAAAGGACAGCATTTAGAAAGTGAAGCAACACTCCATTCACTTCACACAGTGAATTGAAGTGTTGGAACAGACTGCTTCTCTTTCAGGGAAACGCATGTGAGTTTTTTATGAATGCTTGAAAGTAGTTTAAGGCACTTTCAAAGGAAAGTGATTTTCTCTGAAAGGACAGCATTTAGAAAGTGAAGCAACACTCCATTCACTTTGCACAGTGAATTGAAGTGTTGGAACAGACTGCTTCTATTTCAGAGAAACGCATTAGTGTTTCTTGTGAATGCTTGCAAGTAGCTTAAGGCACTTTCAAAGGAAAGTGATTTTCTCTGAAAGGACAGCATTTAGAAAGTGAAGCAACACTCCATTCACTTCGCACAGTGAATTGAAGTGTTGGAACACACTGCTTCTCTTTCAGAGAAATGCATGTGAGTTTCTGTTGAATGCTTGTAAGTAGCTTAAGGCACTTTCAAAGGAAAGTGATTTTTTCTGAAAGGACAGCATTTACAAAGTGAGGCAACACTCCATTCACTTCGCACAGTGAATTGAAGTGTTGGAACAGACTGCTTCTCTTTCAGGGAAACGCATGTATGTTTCTTCCTAATGCTTGCAAGTACCTTAAGGCACTTTCAAAGGAAAGTGATTTTCTCTGAAAGGACAGCATTTAGAAAGTGAAGCAACACTCCATTCACTTCGAGAGAGAATTGAAGTGTTGGAACAGACTGCTTCTCTTTCAGAGAAATGCATGTGAGTTTCTGTTGAATGCTTGTAATTAGCTTAAGGCACTTTCAAAGGAAAGTGATTTTCTCTGAAAGGACAGCATTTAGAAAGTGAAGCAACACTCCATTCACTTCGCACAGTGAATTGAAGTGTTGGAACAGACTGCTTCTCTTTCAGAGAAACGCATGTGAGTTTCTTCCTAATGCTTGCAAGTAGCTTAAGGCACTATCAAAGGAAAGTGATTTTCTCTGAAAGGACAGATTTTAGAAAGTGAAGCAACACTCCCTTCACTTTGCACAGTGAATTGAAGTGTTGGAACAGACTGCTTCTCTTTCAGAGAAATGCATGTGAATTTCTGTTGAATGCATGTAAGTAGCTTAAGGCACTTTCAAATGAAAGTGATTTTCTCTGAAAGGGCAGAATTTAGATAGTGAAGCAACACTCCATTCACTTCGCACAGTGAATTGAAGTGTTGGAACAGACTGCTTCTATTTCAGAGAAACGCATGTGTGTTTCCTGTGAATGCTTGAAAGTAGCTAAAGGCACTTTCAAAGGAAAGTGATTTTCTCTGAAAGGACAGCATTTAGAAAGTGAAGTAACATTCCATTCACTTCGCACAGTGAATTGAAGTGTTGGAACAGACTGCTTCTCTTTCAGGGAAACGCATGTGAGTTTTTTATGAATGCTTGAAAGTAGTTTAAGGCATTTTCAAAGGAAAGTGATTTTCTCTGAAAGGACAGCATTCAGAAAGTAAAGCAATACTCCATTCCCTTCGTGCAATGAATTGAAGTGTTGGAACCGACTGCCTCTCTTTCATAGAAACGCATTAGTGTTTCTTGTGAATGTTTGAAAGTAGCTTAAGGCACTTTCAAAGGAAAGTGATTTTCTCTGAAAGGACAGCATTTAGAAAGTGAAGCAACATTCCTTTCACTTCGCACAGAGAATTGAAGTGTTGGAACAGACTGCTTCTCTTTCAGAGAAATGCATGTGAATTTTTGTTGAATGCTTGTAATTAGCTTAAGGCACTTTCAAAGGAAAGTGATTTTCTCTGATAGGACAGCATTTAGAAAGTGAAGCAGCACTCCATTCACCTTGCACAGTGAATTGAAGTGTTGGAACAGACTGCTTCTCTTTCAGAGAAACGCATGTGAGTTTCTTCCTAATGCTTGCAAGTAGCTTAAGGCACTATCAAAGGAAAGTGATTTTCTCTGAAAGGACAGAATTTAGAAAGTGAAGCAACACTCCCTTCACTTTGCACAGTGAATTGAAGTGTTGGAACAGACTGCTTCTCTTTCAGAGAAATGCATGTGAGTTTCTTCCTAATGCTTGCAAGTAGCTTAAGGCACTTTCAAAGGAAAGTGATTTTCTCTGAAAGAAGAACATTTAGAAACTGAAGCAACACTCCATTCACTTCGCACAGTGAATTGAAGTGTTGGAACAGACTGCTTCTATTTCAGAGAAACGCATTAGTGTTTCTTGTGAATGCTTGCAAGTAGCTTAAGGCACTTTCAAAGGAAAGTGATTTTCTCTGAAAGGACAGCATTTAGAAAGTGAAGCAACACTCCATTCACTTCGCACAGTGAATTGAAGTGTTGGAACAGACTGCTTCTCTTTCATAGAAATGCATGTGAGTTTCTGTTGAATGCTTGTAAGTAGCTTAAGGCACTTTCAAAGGAAAGTGATTTTTTCTGAAAGGACAGCATTTAGAAAGTGAGGCAACACTCCATTCACTTCGCACAGTGAATTGAAGTGTTGGAACAGACTGCTTCTCTTTCAGAGAAACGCATGTATGTTTCTTCCTAATGCTTGCATGTAGCTTAAGGCACTTTCAAAGGAAAGTGATTTTCTCTGAAAGGACAGCATTTAGAAAGTGAAGCAACACTCCATTCACTTCGCACAGTGAATTGAAGTGTTGGAACAGACTGCTTCTCTTTCAGGGAAACGCATGTGAGTTTTTTATGAATGCTTGAAAGTAGTTTAAGGCACTTTCAAAGGAAAGTGATTTTCTCTGAAAGGACAGCATTTAGAAAGTAAAGCAATACTCCATTCCCTTCGTGCAATGAATTGAATTGTTGGAACCGACTGCTTCTCTTTCATAGAAACACATTAGTGTTTCTTATGAATGTTTGCAAGTAGCTTAAGGCACTTTCAAAGGAAAGTGATTTTCTCTGAAAGGACAGCATTTAGAAAGTAAAGCAACACTCCATTCACTTCGCACAGAGAATTGAAGTGTTGGAACAGACTGCTTCTCTTTCAGAGAAATGCATGTGAGTTTCTGTTGAATGCTTGTAATTAGCTTAAGGCACTTTCAGAGGAAAGTGATTTTCTCTGAAAGGACAGCATTTAGAAAGTGAAGCAACACTCCATTCACCTTGCACAGTGAATTGAAGTGTTGGAACAGACTGCTTCTCTTTCAGAGAAACGCATGTGAGTTTCTTCCTAATGCTTGCAAGTAGCTTAAGGCACTATCAAAGGAAAGTGATTTTCTCTGAAAGGACAGCATTTAGAAAGTGAAGCAACACTCCCTTCACTTTGCACAGTGAATTGAAGTGTTGGAACAGACTGCTTCTCTTTCAGAGAAATGCATGTGAGTTTCTGTTGAATGCTTGTAAGTAGCTTAAGGCACTTTCAAAGGAAAGTGATTTTCTCTGAAAGGACAGCATTTAGAAAGTGAAGCAACACTCCACTCACTTCGCACAGTGAATTGAAGTGTTGGAACAGACAGCTTCTCTTTTAGAGAAACGCATGTGAGTTTCTTCCTAATGCTTGCAAGTAGCTTAAGGCACTTTCAAAGGAAAGTGATTTTCTCTGAAAGAAGAGCATTTAGAAAGTGAAGCAACACTCCATTCACTTCGCACAGTGAATTGAAGTGTTGGAACAGACTGCTTCTATTTCAGAGAAACGCATTAGTGTTTCTTGTGAATGCTTGCAAGTAGCTTAAGGCACTTTCAAAGGAAAGTGATTTTCTCTGAAAGGACAGAATTTAGAAAGTGAAGCAACACTCCATTCACTTTGCACAGTGAATTGAAGTGTTGGAAAAGACTGCTTCTCTTTCAGAGAAACGCATGTGAGTTTCTTCCTAATGCTTGCAAGTAGCTTAAGGCACTTTCAAAGGAAAGTGATTTTCTCTGAAAGGACAGCATTTAGAAAGTGAAGCAACACTCCATTCACTTCACACAGTGAATTGAAGTGTTGGAACAGACTGCTTCTCTTTCAGGGAAACGCATGTGAGTTTTTTATGAATGCTTGAAAGTAGTTTAAGGCACTTTCAAAGGAAAGTGATTTTCTCTGAAAGGACAGCATTTAGAAAGTGAAGCAACACTCCATTCACTTTGCACAGTGAATTGAAGTTTTGGAACAGACTGCTTCTCTTTCAGAGAAACGCATGTGAGTTTCTTCCTAATGCTTGCAAGTAGCTTAACGCACTTTCAAAGGAAAGTGATTTTCTCTGAAAGGACAGCATTTAGAAAGTGAAGCAACACTCCCTTCACTTTGCACAGTGAATTGAAGTGTTGGAACAGACTGCTTCTCTTTCAGAGAAACGCATGTGAGTTTCTGGTGAATGCTTGTAAGTAGCTTAAGGCACTTTCAAAGGAAAGTGATTTTCTCTGAAAGGACAGCATTTAGAAAGTGAAGCAACACTCCATTCCCTTCGTGCAGTGAATTGAAGTGTTGGAACAGAGTGCTTCCCTTTCATATAAACGCATTAGTGTTTCTTGTGAATGCTTGCAAGTTGCTTAAGGCACTTTCAAAGGAAAGTGATTTTCTCTGAAAGGACAGCATTTAGAAAGTGAAGGAACACTCCATTCACTTCGCACAGTGAATTGAAGTGTTGGAACAGACTGATTCTCTTTCAGAGAAATGCATGTGAGTTTCTGATGAATGCTTGTAAGTAGCTTAAGGCACTTTCAAAGGAAAGTGATTTTCTCTGAAAGGACAGCATTTAGAAAGTGACGCAACACTCCATTCACTTCGCACAGTGAATTGAAGTGTTGGAACAGACTGCTTCTCTTTCAGAGAAATGCATGTGAGTTTCTGTTGAATGCTTGTAAGTAGCTTAAGGCACTTTCAAATGAAAGTGATTTTCTCTGAAAGGACAGCATTTAGAAAGTGAAGCAACACTCCACTCACTTCGGACAGTGAATTGAAGTGTTGGAACAGAAAGCTTCTCTTTCAGAGAAACGCATGTGAGTTTCTTCCTAATGCTTGCAAGTAGCTTAAAGCACTTTCAAAGGAAAGTGATTTTCTCTGAAAGAAGAGCATTTAGAAAGTGAAGCAACACTCCATTCACTTCGCACAGTTAATTGAAGTGTTGGAACAGACTGCTTCTATTTCAGAGAAACGCATTAGTGTTTCTTGTGAATGCTTGCAAGTAGCTTAAGGCACTTTCAAAGGAAAGTGATTTTCTCTGAAAGGACAGTATTTAGAAAGTGAAGCAACACTCCATTCACTTCGCACAGTGAATTGAAGTGTTAGAACAGACTGCTTCTCTTTCAGAGAAATGCATGTGAGTTTCTGTTGAATGCTTGTAAGTAGCTTAAGGCACTTTCAAAGGAAAGTGATTTTTTCTGAAAGGACAGCATTTAGAAAGTGAGTCAAGACTCCTTTTACTTCGCACAGTGAATTGAAGTGTTGGAACAGACTGCTTCTCTTTCAGAGAAACGCATGTATGTTTCTTCCTAATGCTTTCATGTAGCTTAAGGCACTTTCAAAGGAAAGTGATTTTCTCTGAAAGGACAGCATTTAGAAAGTGAAGCAACACTCCATTCACTTCGCACAGTGAATTGAAGTGTTGGAACAGACTGCTTCTCTTTCAGGGAAACGCATGTGAGTTTTTTATGAATGCTTGAAAGTAGTTTAAGGCATTTTCAAAGGAAAGTGATTTTCTCTGAAAGGACAGCATTTAGAAAGTAAAGCAATACTCCATTCCCTTCGTGCAATGAATTGAAGTGTTGGAACCGAGTGCTTCTCTTTCATAGAAACACATTAGTGTTTCTTATGAATGTTTGCAAGTAGCTTGAGGCACTTTCAAAGGAAAGTGATTTTCTCTGAAATGACAGCATTTAGAAAGTGAAGCAACACTCCCTTCACTTTGCACAGTGAATTGAAGTGTTGGAACAGACTGCTTCTCTTTCAGAGAAATGCATGTGAGTTTCTGTTGAATGCTTGCAAGTAGCTTAAGGCACTTTCAAAGGAAAGTGATTTTCTCTGAAAGGACAGAATTTAGAAAGTGAAGCAACACTCCATTCACTTTGCACAGTGAATTGAAGTGTTGGAAAAGACTGCTTCTCTTTCAGAGAAACGCATGTGAGTTTCTTCCTAATGCTTGCAAGTAGCTTAAGGCACTTTCAAAGGAAAGTGATTTTCTCTGAAAGGACAGCATTTAGAAAGTGAAGCAACACTCCATTCACTTCACACAGTGAATTGAAGTGTTGGAACAGACTGCTCTCTTTCAGGGAAACGCATGTGAGTTTTTTATGAATGCTTGAAAGTAGTTTAAGGCACTTTCAAAGGAAAGTGATTTTCTCTGAAAGGACAGCATTTAGAAAGTAAAGCAACACTCCATTCACTTAGCACAGAGAATTGAAGTGTTGGAACAGACTGCTTCTCTTTCAGAGAAATGCATGTGAGTTTCTGTTGAATGCTTGTAAGTAGCTTAAGGCACTTTCAAAGGAAAGTGATTTTCTCTGAAAGGACAGCATTTAGAAAGTGAAGTAACACTCCATACACTTTGCACAGTGAATTGAAGTGTTGAAACAGACTGCTTCTCTTTCAGAGAAACGCATGTGAGCTTTTTGTGAATGCTTGAAAGTAGTTTAAGGCACTTTCAAAAGAAAGTGATTTTCTCTGAAAGGACAGAATTTAGAAAGTGAAGCAACACTCCATTCACTTCGCACAGTGAATTGAAGTGTTGGAACAGACTGATTCTCTTTCAGAGAAATGCATGTGAGTTTCTGATGAATGCTTGTAAGTAGCTTAAGGCACTTTCAAAGGAAAGTGATTTTCTCTGAAAGGACAGCATTTAGAAAGTGAAGCAACACTCCATTCACTTTGCACAGTGAATTGAAGTGTTGGAATAGACTGCTTCTCTTTCAGAGAAAAGCATGTGAGTTTCTGTTGAATGCTTGTAAGTAGCTTAAGGCATTTTCAAAGGAAAGTGATTTTCTCTGAAAGGACAGCATTTAGAAAGTGAGGCAACACTCCATTCACTTCACACAGTGAATTGAAGTTTTGGAACAGACTGCTTCTCTTTCAGAGAAACGCATGTGAGTTTCTTCCTAATGCTTGCAAGTAGCTTAAGGCACTTTCAAAGGAAAGTGATTTTCTCTGAAAGGACAGCATTTAGAAAGTGAAGCAACACTCCATTCACTTCACACAGTGAATTGAAGTGTTGGAACAGACTGCTTCTCTTTCAGGGAAACGCATGTGAGTTTTTTATGAATGCTTGAAAGTAGTTTAAGGCACTTTCAAAGGAAAGTGATTTTCTCTGAAAGGACAGCATTTAGAAAGTGAAGCAACACTCCATTCACTTTGCACAGTGACTTGAAGTTTTGGAACAGACTGCTTCTCTTTCAGAGAAACGCATGTGAGTTTCTTCCTAATGCTTGCAAGTAGCTTAACGCACTTTCAAAGGAAAGTGATTTTCTCTGAAAGGACAGCATTTAGAAAGTAAAGCAACACTCCCTTCACTTTGCACAGTGAATTGAAGTGTTGGAACAGACTGCTTCTCTTTCAGAGAAACGCATGTGAGTTTCTGGTGAATGCTTGTAAGTAGCTTAAGGCACTTTCAAAGGAAAGTGATTTTCTCTGAAAGGACAGCATTTAGAAAGTGAAGCAACACTCCATTCCCTTCGTGCAGTGAATTGAAGTGTTGGAACAGAGTGCTTCCCTTTCATATAAACGCATTAGTGTTTCTTGTGAATGCTTGCAAGTTGCTTAAGGCACTTTCAAAGGAAAGTGATTTTCTCTGAAAGGACAGCATTTAGAAAGTGAAGGAACACTCCATACACTTTGCACAGTGAATTGAAGTGTTGAAACAGACTGCTTCTCTTTCAGAGAAACGCAAGTGAGCTTTTTGTGAATGCTTGAAAGTAGTTTAAGGCACTTTCAAAAGAAAGTGATTTTCTCTGAAAGGACAGAATTTAGAGAGTGAAGCAACACTCCATTCACTTCGCACAGTGAATTGAAGTGTTGGAACAGACTGATTCTCTTTCAGAGAAATGCATGTGAGTTTCTGATGAATGCTTGTAAGTAGCTTAAGGCACTTTCAAAGGAAAGTGATTTTCTCTGAAAGGACAGCATTTAGAAAGTGACGCAACAGTCCATTCACTTCGCACAGTGAATTGAAGTGTTGGAACAGACTGCTTCTCTTTCAGAGAAATGCATGTGAGTTTCTGTTGAATGCTTGTAAGTAGCTTAAGGCACTTTCAAAGGAAAGTGATTTTCTCTGAAAGGACAGCATTTAGAAAGTGAAGCAACACTCCACTCACTTCGCACAGTGAATTGAAGTGTTGGAACAGAAAGCTTCTCTTTCAGAGAAACGCATGTGAGTTTCTTCCTAATGCTTGCAAGTAGCTTAAGGCACTTTCAAAGGAAAGTGATTTTCTCTGAAAGAAGAGCATTTAGAAAGTGAAGCAACACTCCATTCACTTCGCACAGTGAATTGAAGTGTTGGAACAGACTGCATCTATTTCAGAGAAACACATTAGTGTTTCTTGTGAATGCTTGCAAGTAGCTTAAGGCACTTTCAAAGGAAAGTGATTTTCTCTGAAAGGACAGCATTTAGAAAGTGAAGCAATACTCCATTCCCTTCGTGCAATGAATTGAAGTATTGGAACAGACTGATTCTCTTTCAGAGAAATGCATGTGAGTTTCTGATGAATGCTTGTAAGTAGCTTAAGGCATTTTCAAAGGAAAGTGATTTTCTCTGAAAGGACAGCATTTAGAAAGTGAGGCAACACTCCATTCACTTCAAACAGTGAATTGAAGTTTTGGAACAGACTGCTTCTCTTTCAGAGAAACGCATGTGAGTTTCTTGTGAATGCTTCCAAGTTGCTTAAGGCACTTACAAAGGAAAGTGATTTTCTCTGAAAGGACAGCATTTAGAAAGTGAAGCAACACTCCATTCACTTCGCACAGAGAACTGAAGTGTTGGAACAGATTGCTTCTCTTTCAGAGAAATGCATGTGAGTTTCTGTTGAATGCTTGTAAGTAGCTTAAGGCACTTTCAAATGAAAGTGATTTTCTCTGAAAGGACAGCATTTAGAAAGTGAAGCAACACTCCATTCACTTCGCACAGTGAATTGAAGTGTTGGAACAGACTGCTTCTCTTTCAGAGAAACGCATGTGAGTTTCTTCCTAATGCTTGCAAGTAGCTTAAGGCACTTTCAAAGGAAAATGATTTTCTCTGAAAGGACAGCATTTAGAAAGTGAAGCAACACTCCATTCACTTCGCACAGTGAATTGAAGTGTTGGAACAGACTGCTTCTCTTTCAGAGAAATGCATGTGAGTTTCTGGTGAATGCTTGTAAGTAGCGTAAGGCACTTTCAAAGGAAAGTGATTTTCTCTGAAAGGACAGCATTTAGAACTTGAAGCAACACTCCATTCACTTCGCACAGTGATTTGAAGTGTTGGAACAGACTGCTTCTCTTTCAGAGAAACGCATGTGAGTTTCTTCCTAATGCTTGCAAGTAGCTTAAGGCACTTTCAAAGGAAAGTGATTTTCTCTAAAAGGACAGCATTTGGAAAGTGAAGCACGACTCCATTCACTTCGCACAGTGAATTGAAGTGTTGGAACAGACTGCTTCTCTTTCAGAGAAACGCATGTGAGTTTCTGTTGAATGCTTGTAAGTAGCTTAAGGCACTTTCAAAGGAAAGTGATTTTCTCTGAAAGGACAGCATTTAGAAAGTGAGGCAACACTCCATTCACTTCGCACAGTGAATTGAAGTGTTGGAACAGACTGCTTCTCTTTCAGAGAAATGCATGTGAGTTTCTGTTGAATGCTTGTAATTAGCTTAAGGCACTTTCAGAGGAAAGTGATTTTCTCTGAAAGGACAGCATTTAGAAAGTGAAGCAACACTCCATTCACCTTGCACAGTGAATTGAAGTGTTGGAACAGACTGCTTCTCTTTCAGAGAAACGCATGTGAGTTTCTTCCTAATGCTTGCAAGTAGCTTAAGGCACTATCAAAGGAAAGTGATTTTCTCTGAAAGGACAGCATTTAGAAAGTGAAGCAACACTCCCTTCACTTTGCACAGTGAATTGAAGTGTTGGAACAGACTGCTTCTCTTTCAGAGAAATGCATGTGAGTTTCTGTTGAATGCTTGTAAGTAGCTTAAGGCACTTTCAAAGGAAAGTGATTTTCTCTGAAAGGACAGCATTTAGAAAGTGAAGCAACACTCCACTCACTTCGCACAGTGAATTGAAGTGTTGGAACAGACAGCTTCTCTTTTAGAGAAACGCATGTGAGTTTCTTCCTAATGCTTGCAAGTAGCTTAAGGCACTTTCAAAGGAAAGTGATTTTCTCTGAAAGAAGAGCATTTAGAAAGTGAAGCAACACTCCATTCACTTCGCACAGTGAATTGAAGTGTTGGAACAGACTGCTTCTATTTCAGAGAAACGCATTAGTGTTTCTTGTGAATGCTTGCAAGTAGCTTAAGGCACTTTCAAAGGAAAGTGATTTTCTCTGAAAGGACAGAATTTAGAAAGTGAAGCAACACTCCATTCACTTTGCACAGTGAATTGAAGTGTTGGAAAAGACTGCTTCTCTTTCAGAGAAACGCATGTGAGTTTCTTCCTAATGCTTGCAAGTAGCTTAAGGCACTTTCAAAGGAAAGTGATTTTCTCTGAAAGGACAGCATTTAGAAAGTGAAGCAACACTCCATTCACTTCACACAGTGAATTGAAGTGTTGGAACAGACTGCTTCTCTTTCAGGGAAACGCATGTGAGTTTTTTATGAATGCTTGAAAGTAGTTTAAGGCACTTTCAAAGGAAAGTGATTTTCTCTGAAAGGACAGCATTTAGAAAGTGAAGCAACACTCCATTCACTTTGCACAGTGAATTGAAGTTTTGGAACAGACTGCTTCTCTTTCAGAGAAACGCATGTGAGTTTCTTCCTAATGCTTGCAAGTAGCTTAACGCACTTTCAAAGGAAAGTGATTTTCTCTGAAAGGACAGCATTTAGAAAGTGAAGCAACACTCCCTTCACTTTGCACAGTGAATTGAAGTGTTGGAACAGACTGCTTCTCTTTCAGAGAAACGCATGTGAGTTTCTGGTGAATGCTTGTAAGTAGCTTAAGGCACTTTCAAAGGAAAGTGATTTTCTCTGAAAGGACAGCATTTAGAAAGTGAAGCAACACTCCATTCCCTTCGTGCAGTGAATTGAAGTGTTGGAACAGAGTGCTTCCCTTTCATATAAACGCATTAGTGTTTCTTGTGAATGCTTGCAAGTTGCTTAAGGCACTTTCAAAGGAAAGTGATTTTCTCTGAAAGGACAGCATTTAGAAAGTGAAGGAACACTCCATTCACTTCGCACAGTGAATTGAAGTGTTGGAACAGACTGATTCTCTTTCAGAGAAATGCATGTGAGTTTCTGATGAATGCTTGTAAGTAGCTTAAGGCACTTTCAAAGGAAAGTGATTTTCTCTGAAAGGACAGCATTTAGAAAGTGACGCAACACTCCATTCACTTCGCACAGTGAATTGAAGTGTTGGAACAGACTGCTTCTCTTTCAGAGAAATGCATGTGAGTTTCTGTTGAATGCTTGTAAGTAGCTTAAGGCACTTTCAAATGAAAGTGATTTTCTCTGAAAGGACAGCATTTAGAAAGTGAAGCAACACTCCACTCACTTCGGACAGTGAATTGAAGTGTTGGAACAGAAAGCTTCTCTTTCAGAGAAACGCATGTGAGTTTCTTCCTAATGCTTGCAAGTAGCTTAAAGCACTTTCAAAGGAAAGTGATTTTCTCTGAAAGAAGAGCATTTAGAAAGTGAAGCAACACTCCATTCACTTCGCACAGTTAATTGAAGTGTTGGAACAGACTGCTTCTATTTCAGAGAAACGCATTAGTGTTTCTTGTGAATGCTTGCAAGTAGCTTAAGGCACTTTCAAAGGAAAGTGATTTTCTCTGAAAGGACAGTATTTAGAAAGTGAAGCAACACTCCATTCACTTCGCACAGTGAATTGAAGTGTTAGAACAGACTGCTTCTCTTTCAGAGAAATGCATGTGAGTTTCTGTTGAATGCTTGTAAGTAGCTTAAGGCACTTTCAAAGGAAAGTGATTTTTTCTGAAAGGACAGCATTTAGAAAGTGAGTCAAGACTCCTTTTACTTCGCACAGTGAATTGAAGTGTTGGAACAGACTGCTTCTCTTTCAGAGAAACGAATGTATGTTTCTTCCTAATGCTTTCATGTAGCTTAAGGCACTTTCAAAGGAAAGTGATTTTCTCTGAAAGGACAGCATTTAGAAAGTGAAGCAACACTCCATTCACTTCGCACAGTGAATTGAAGTGTTGGAACAGACTGCTTCTCTTTCAGGGAAACGCATGTGAGTTTTTTATGAATGCTTGAAAGTAGTTTAAGGCATTTTCAAAGGAAAGTGATTTTCTCTGAAAGGACAGCATTTAGAAAGTAAAGCAATACTCCATTCCCTTCGTGCAATGAATTGAAGTGTTGGAACCGAGTGCTTCTCTTTCATAGAAACACATTAGTGTTTCTTATGAATGTTTGCAAGTAGCTTGAGGCACTTTCAAAGGAAAGTGATTTTCTCTGAAAGGACAGCATTTAGAAAGTGAAGCAACACTCCCTTCACTTTGCACAGTGAATTGAAGTGTTGGAACAGACTGCTTCTCTTTCAGAGTAATGCATGTGAGTTTCTGTTGAATGCTTGTAAGTAGCTTAAGGCACTTTCAGAGGAAAGTGATTTTCTCTGAAAGGACAGCATTTAGAAAGTGAAGCAACACTCCATTCACCTTGCACAGTGAATTGAAGTGTTGGAACAGAATGCTTCTCTTTCAGAGAAACGCATGTGAGTTTCTTCCTAATGCTTGCAAGTAGCTTAAGGCACTATCAAAGGAAAGTGATTTTCTCTGAAAGGACAGAATTTAGAAAGTGAAGCAACACTCCCTTCACTTTGCACAGTGAATTGAAGTGTTGGAACAGACTGCTTCTCTTTCAGAGAAATGCATGTGAGTTTCTGTTGAATGCTTGTAAGTAGCTTAAGGCACTTTCGAATGAAAGTGATTATCTCTGAAAGGACAGCATTTAGAAAGTGAAGCAACACTCCACTCACTTCGCACAGTGAATTGAAGTGTTGGAACAGACAGCTTCTCTTTCAGAGAAACGCATGTGAGTTTCTTCCTAATGCTTGCAAGTAGCTTAAGGCACTTTCAAAGGAAAGTGATTTTCTCTGAAAGAAGAGTATTTAGAAAGTGAAGCAACACTCCATTCACTTCACACAGTGAATTGAAGTGTTGGAACAGACTGCTTCTATTTCAGAGAAACGCATTAGTGTTTCTTGTGAATGCTTGCAAGTAGCTTAAGGCACTTTCAAAGGAAAGTGATTTTCTCTGAAAGGACAGAATTTAGAAAGTGAAGCAACACTCCATTCACTTTGCACAGTGAATTGAAGTGTTGGAAAAGACTGCTTCTCTTTCAGAGAAACGCATGTGAGTTTCTTCCTAATGCTTGCAAGTAGCTTAAGGCACTTTCAAAGGAAAGTGATTTTCTCTGAAAGGACAGCATTTAGAAAGTGAAGCAACACTCCATTCACTTCACACAGTGAATTGAAGTGTTGGAACAGACTGCTCTCTTTCAGGGAAACGCATGTGAGTTTTTTATGAATGCTTGAAAGTAGTTTAAGGCACTTTCAAAGGAAAGTGATTTTCTCTGAAAGGACAGCATTTAGAAAGTAAAGCAACACTCTATTCACTTAGCACAGAGAATTGAAGTGTTGGAACAGACTGATTCTCTTTCAGAGAAACGCATGTGAGTTTCTTCCTAATGCTTGCAAGTAGCTTAAGGCACTTTCAAAGGAAAGTGATTTTCTCTGAAAGAAGAGCATTTAGAAAGTGAAGCAACACTCCATTCACTTCGCACAGTGAATTGAAGTGTTGGAACAGACTGCATCTATTTCAGAGAAACACATTAGTGTTTCTTGTGAATGCTTGCAAGTAGCTTAAGGCACTTTCAAAGAAAAGTGATTTTCTCTGAAAGGACAGCATTTAGAAAGTGAAGCAATACTCCATTCCCTTCGTGCAATGAATTGAAGTATTGGAACAGACTGATTCTCTTTCAGAGAAATGCATGTGAGTTTCTGATGAATGCTTGTAAGTAGCTTAAGGCATTTTCAAAGGAAAGTGATTTTCTCTGAAAGGACAGCATTTAGAAAGTGAGGCAACACTCCATTCACTTCAAACAGTGAATTGAAGTTTTGGAACAGACTGCTTCTCTTTCAGAGAAACGCATGTGAGTTTCTTGTGAATGCTTCCAAGTTGCTTAAGGCACTTACAAAGGAAAGTGATTTTCTCTGAAAGGACAGCATTTAGAAAGTGAAGCAACACTCCATTCACTTCGCACAGAGAATTGAAGTGTTGGAACAGATTGCTTCTCTTTCAGAGAAATGCATGTGAGTTTCTGTTGAATGCTTGTAAGTAGCTTAAGGCACTTTCAAATGAAAGTGATTTTCTCTGAAAGGACAGCATTTAGAAAGTGAAGCAACACTCCATTCACTTCGCACAGTGAATTGAAGTGTTGGAACAGACTGCTTCTCTTTCAGAGAAACGCATGTGAGTTTCTTCCTAATGCTTGCAAGTAGCTTAAGGCACTTTCAAAGGAAAATGATTTTCTCTGAAAGGACAGCATTTAGAAAGTGAAGCAACACTCCATTCACTTCGCACAGTGAATTGAAGTGTTGGAACAGACTGCTTCTCTTTCAGAGAAATGCATGTGAGTTTCTGGTGAATGCTTGTAAGTAGCGTAAGGCACTTTCAAAGGAAAGTGATTTTCTCTGAAAGGACAGCATTTAGAACTTGAAGCAACACTCCATTCACTTCGCACAGTGATTTGAAGTGTTGGAACAGACTGCTTCTCTTTCAGAGAAACGCATGTGAGTTTCTTCCTAATGCTTGCAAGTAGCTTAAGGCACTTTCAAAGGAAAGTGATTTTCTCTAAAAGGACAGCATTTGGAAAGTGAAGCACGACTCCATTCACTTCGCACAGTGAATTGAAGTGTTGGAACAGACTGCTTCTCTTTCAGAGAAACGCATGTGAGTTTCTGTTGAATGCTTGTAAGTAGCTTAAGGCACTTTCAAAGGAAAGTGATTTTCTCTGAAAGGACAGCATTTAGAAAGTGAGGCAACACTCCATTCACTTCGCACAGTGAATTGAAGTGTTGGAACAGACTGCTTCTCTTTCAGAGAAATGCATGTGAGTTTCTGTTGAATGCTTGTAATTAGCTTAAGGCACTTTCAGAGGAAAGTGATTTTCTCTGAAAGGACAGCATTTAGAAAGTGAAGCAACACTCCATTCACCTTGCACAGTGAATTGAAGTGTTGGAACAGACTGCTTCTCTTTCAGAGAAACGCATGTGAGTTTCTTCCTAATGCTTGCAAGTAGCTTAAGGCACTATCAAAGGAAAGTGATTTTCTCTGAAAGGACAGCATTTAGAAAGGGAAGCAACACTCCCTTCACTTTGCACAGTGAATTGAAGTGTTGGAACAGACTGCTTCTCTTTCAGAGAAATGCATGTGAGTTTCTGTTGAATGCTTGTAAGTAGCTTAAGGCACTTTCAAAGGAAAGTGATTTTCTCTGAAAGGACAGCATTTAGAAAGTGAAGCAACACTCCACTCACTTCGCACAGTGAATTGAAGTGTTGGAACAGACAGCTTCTCTTTTAGAGAAACGCATGTGAGTTTCTTCCTAATGCTTGCAAGTAGCTTAAGGCACTTTCAAAGGAAAGTGATTTTCTCTGAAAGAAGAGCATTTAGAAAGTGAAGCAACACTCCATTCACTTCGCACAGTGAATTGAAGTGTTGGAACAGACTGCTTCTATTTCAGAGAAACGCATTAGTGTTTCTTGTGAATGCTTGCAAGTAGCTTAAGGCACTTTCAAAGGAAAGTGATTTTCTCTGAAAGGACAGAATTTAGAAAGTGAAGCAACACTCCATTCACTTTGCACAGTGAATTGAAGTGTTGGAAAAGACTGCTTCTCTTTCAGAGAAACGCATGTGAGTTTCTTCCTAATGCTTGCAAGTAGCTTAAGGCACTTTCAAAGGAAAGTGATTTTCTCTGAAAGGACAGCATTTAGAAAGTGAAGCAACACTCCATTCACTTCACACAGTGAATTGAAGTGTTGGAACAGACTGCTTCTCTTTCAGGGAAACGCATGTGAGTTTTTTATGAATGCTTGAAAGTAGTTTAAGGCACTTTCAAAGGAAAGTGATTTTCTCTGAAAGGACAGCATTTAGAAAGTGAAGCAACACTCCATTCACTTTGCACAGTGAATTGAAGTTTTGGAACAGACTGCTTCTCTTTCAGAGAAACGCATGTGAGTTTCTTCCTAATGCTTGCAAGTAGCTTAACGCACTTTCAAAGGAAAGTGATTTTCTCTGAAAGGACAGCATTTAGAAAGTGAAGCAACACTCCCTTCACTTTGCACAGTGAATTGAAGTGTTGGAACAGACTGCTTCTCTTTCAGAGAAACGCATGTGAGTTTCTGGTGAATGCTTGTAAGTAGCTTAAGGCACTTTCAAAGGAAAGTGATTTTCTCTGAAAGGACAGCATTTAGAAAGTGAAGCAACACTCCATTCCCTTCGTGCAGTGAATTGAAGTGTTGGAACAGAGTGCTTCCCTTTCATATAAACGCATTAGTGTTTCTTGTGAATGCTTGCAAGTTGCTTAAGGCACTTTCAAAGGAAAGTGATTTTCTCTGAAAGGACAGCATTTAGAAAGTGAAGGAACACTCCATTCACTTCGCACAGTGAATTGAAGTGTTGGAACAGACTGATTCTCTTTCAGAGAAATGCATGTGAGTTTCTGATGAATGCTTGTAAGTAGCTTAAGGCACTTTCAAAGGAAAGTGATTTTCTCTGAAAGGACAGCATTTAGAAAGTGACGCAACACTCCATTCACTTCGCACAGTGAATTGAAGTGTTGGAACAGACTGCTTCTCTTTCAGAGAAATGCATGTTTGTTTCTGTTGAATGCTTGTAAGTAGCTTAAGGCACTTTCAAATGAAAGTGATTTTCTCTGAAAGGACAGCATTTAGAAAGTGAAGCAACACTCCACTCACTTCGGACAGTGAATTGAAGTGTTGGAACAGAAAGCTTCTCTTTCAGAGAAACGCATGTGAGTTTCTTCCTAATGCTTGCAAGTAGCTTAAAGCACTTTCAAAGGAAAGTGATTTTCTCTGAAAGAAGAGCATTTAGAAAGTGAAGCAACACTCCATTCACTTCGCACAGTTAATTGAAGTGTTGGAACAGACTGCTTCTATTTCAGAGAAACGCATTAGTGTTTCTTGTGAATGCTTGCAAGTAGCTTAAGGCACTTTCAAAGGAAAGTGATTTTCTCTGAAAGGACAGTATTTAGAAAGTGAAGCAACACTCCATTCACTTCGCACAGTGAATTGAAGTGTTAGAACAGACTGCTTCTCTTTCAGAGAAATGCATGTGAGTTTCTGTTGAATGCTTGTAAGTAGCTTAAGGCACTTTCAAAGGAAAGTGATTTTTTCTGAAAGGACAGCATTTAGAAAGTGAGTCAAGACTCCTTTTACTTCGCACAGTGAATTGAAGTGTTGGAACAGACTGCTTCTCTTTCAGAGAAACGAATGTATGTTTCTTCCTAATGCTTTCATGTAGCTTAAGGCACTTTCAAAGGAAAGTGATTTTCTCTGAAAGGACAGCATTTAGAAAGTGAAGCAACACTCCATTCACTTCGCACAGTGAATTGAAGTGTTGGAACAGACTGCTTCTCTTTCAGGGAAACGCATGTGAGTTTTTTATGAATGCTTGAAAGTAGTTTAAGGCATTTTCAAAGGAAAGTGATTTTCTCTGAAAGGACAGCATTTAGAAAGTAAAGCAATACTCCATTCCCTTCGTGCAATGAATTGAAGTGTTGGAACCGAGTGCTTCTCTTTCATAGAAACACATTAGTGTTTCTTATGAATGTTTGCAAGTAGCTTGAGGCACTTTCAAAGGAAAGTGATTTTCTCTGAAAGGACAGCATTTAGAAAGTGAAGCAACACTCCCTTCACTTTGCACAGTGAATTGAAGTGTTGGAACAGACTGCTTCTCTTTCAGAGTAATGCATGTGAGTTTCTGTTGAATGCTTGTAAGTAGCTTAAGGCACTTTCAGAGGAAAGTGATTTTCTCTGAAAGGACAGCATTTAGAAAGTGAAGCAACACTCCATTCACCTTGCACAGTGAATTGAAGTGTTGGAACAGACTGCTTCTCTTTCAGAGAAACGCATGTGAGTTTCTTCCTAATGCTTGCAAGTAGCTTAAGGCACTATCAAAGGAAAGTGATTTTCTCTGAAAGGACAGAATTTAGAAAGTGAAGCAACACTCCCTTCACTTTGCACAGTGAATTGAAGTGTTGGAACAGACTGCTTCTCTTTCAGAGAAATGCATGTGAGTTTCTGTTGAATGCTTGTAAGTAGCTTAAGGCACTTTCGAATGAAAGTGATTATCTCTGAAAGGACAGCATTTAGAAAGTGAAGCAACACTCCACTCACTTCGCACAGTGAATTGAAGTGTTGGAACAGACAGCTTCTCTTTCAGAGAAACGCATGTGAGTTTCTTCCTAATGCTTGCAAGTAGCTTAAGGCACTTTCAAAGGAAAGTGATTTTCTCTGAAAGAAGAGTATTTAGAAAGTGAAGCAACACTCCATTCACTTCACACAGTGAATTGAAGTGTTGGAACAGACTGCTTCTATTTCAGAGAAACGCATTAGTGTTTCTTGTGAATGCTTGCAAGTAGCTTAAGGCACTTTCAAAGGAAAGTGATTTTCTCTGAAAGGACAGAATTTAGAAAGTGAAGCAACACTCCATTCACTTTGCACAGTGAATTGAAGTGTTGGAAAAGACTGCTTCTCTTTCAGAGAAACGCATGTGAGTTTCTTCCTAATGCTTGCAAGTAGCTTAAGGCACTTTCAAAGGAAAGTGATTTTCTCTGAAAGGACAGCATTTAGAAAGTGAAGCAACACTCCATTCACTTCACACAGTGAATTGAAGTGTTGGAACAGACTGCTCTCTTTCAGGGAAACGCATGTGAGTTTTTTATGAATGCTTGAAAGTAGTTTAAGGCACTTTCAAAGGAAAGTGATTTTCTCTGAAAGGACAGCATTTAGAAAGTAAAGCAACACTCTATTCACTTAGCACAGAGAATTGAAGTGTTGGAACAGACTGATTCTCTTTCAGAGAAATGCATGTGAGTTTCTGATGAATGCTTGTAAGTAGCTTAAGGCACTTTCAAAGGAAAGTGATTTTCTCTGAAAGGACAGCATTTAGAAAGTGAAGCAACACTCCATTCACTTTGCACAGTGAATTGAAGTGTTGGAACAGACTGCTTCTCTTTCAGAGAAAAGCATGTGAGTTTCTGTTGAATGCTTGTAAGTAGCTTAAGGCATTTTCAAAGGAAAGTGATTTTCTCTGAAAGGACAGCATTTAGAAAGTGAGGCAACACTCCATTCACTTCACACAGTGAATTGAAGTTTTGGAACAGACTGCTTCTCTTTCAGAGAAACGCATGTGAGTTTCTTCCTAATGCTTGCAAGTAGCTTAAGGCACTTTCAAAGGAAAGTGATTTTCTCTGAAAGGACAGCATTTAGAAAGTGAAGCAACACTCCATTCACTTCACACAGTGAATTGAAGTGTTGGAACAGACTGCTTCTCTTTCAGGGAAACGCATGTGAGTTTTTTATGAATGCTTGAAAGTAGTTTAAGGCACTTTCAAAGGAAAGTGATTTTCTCTGAAAGGACAGCATTTAGAAAGTGAAGCAACACTCCATTCACTTTGCACAGTGAATTGAAGTTTTGGAACAGACTGCTTCTCTTTCAGAGAAACGCATGTGAGTTTCTTCCTAATGCTTGCAAGTAGCTTAACGCACTTTCAAAGGAAAGTGATTTTCTCTGAAAGGACAGCATTTAGAAAGTAAAGCAACACTCCCTTCACTTTGCACAGTGAATTGAAGTGTTGGAACAGACTGCTTCTCTTTCAGAGAAACGCATGTGAGTTTCTGGTGAATGCTTGTAAGTAGCTTAAGGCACTTTCAAAGGAAAGTGATTTTTTCTGAAAGGACAGCATTTAGAAAGTGAAGCAACACTCCATTCCCTTCGTGCAGTGAATTGAAGTGTTGGAACAGAGTGCTTCCCTTTCATATAAACGCATTAGTGTTTCTTGTGAATGCTTGCAAGTTGCTTAAGGCACTTTCAAAGGAAAGTGATTTTCTCTGAAAGGACAGCATTTAGAAAGTGAAGGAACACTCCATACACTTTGCACAGTGAATTGAAGTGTTGAAACAGACTGCTTCTCTTTCAGAGAAACGCAAGTGAGCTTTTTGTGAATGCTTGAAAGTAGTTTAAGGCACTTTCAAAAGAAAGTGATTTTCTCTGAAAGGACAGAATTTAGAGAGTGAAGCAACACTCCCTTCACTTTGCACAGTGAATTGAAGTGTTGGAACAGACTGCTTCTCTTTCAGAGAAATGCATGTGAGTTTCTGTTGAATGCTTGTAAGTAGCTTAAGGCACTTTCAAATGAAAGTGATTTTCTCTGAAAGGACAGCATTTAGAAAGTGAAGCAACACTCCACTCACTTCGCACAGTGAATTGAAGTGTTGGAACAGAAAGCTTCTCTTTCAGAGAAACGCATGTGAGTTTCTTCCTAATGCTTGCAAGTAGCTTAAGGCACTTTCAAAGGAAAGTGATTTTCTCTGAAAGAAGAGCATTTAGAAAGTGAAGCAACACTCCATTCACTTCACACAGTGAATTGAAGTGTTGGAACAGACTGCTTCTATTTCAGAGAAACGCATTAGTGTTTCTTGTGAATGCTTGCAAGTAGCTTAAGGCACTTTCAAAGGAAAGTGATTTTCTCTGAAAGGACAGAATTTAGAAAGTGAAGCAACACTCCATTCACTTTGCACAGTGAATTGAAGTGTTGGAAAAGACTGCTTCTCTTTCAGAGAAACGCATGTGAGTTTCTTCCTAATGCTTGCAAGTAGCTTAAGGCACTTTCAAAGGAAAGTGATTTTCTCTGAAAGGACAGCATTTAGAAAGTGAAGCAACACTCCATTCACTTCACACAGTGAATTGAAGTGTTGGAACAGACTGCTCTCTTTCAGGGAAACGCATGTGAGTTTTTTATGAATGCTTGAAAGTAGTTTAAGGCACTTTCAAAGGAAAGTGATTTTCTCTGAAAGGACAGCATTTAGAAAGTAAAGCAACACTCCATAAACTTAGCACAGAGAATTGAAGTGTTGGAACAGACTGCTTCTCTTTCAGAGAAATGCATGTGAGTTTCTGTTGAATGCTTGTAAGTAGCTTAAGGCACTTTCAAAGGAAAGTGATTTTCTCTGAAAGGACAGCATTTAGAAAGTGAAGCAACACTCCATTCACTTTGCACAGTGAATTGAAGTTTTGGAACAGACTGCTTCTCTTTCAGAGAAACGCATGTGAGTTTCTTCCTAATGCTTGCAAGTAGCTTAACGCACTTTCAAAGGAAAGTGATTTTCTCTGAAAGGACAGCATTTAGAAAGTGAAGCAACACTCCCTTCACTTTGCACAGTGAATTGAAGTGTTGGAACAGACTGCTTCTCTTTCAGAGAAACGCATGTGAGTTTCTGGTGAATGCTTGTAAGTAGCTTAAGGCACTTTCAAAGGAAAGTGATTTTCTCTGAAAGGACAGCATTTAGAAAGTGAAGCAACACTCCATTCCCTTCGTGCTGTGAATTGAAGTGTTTGAACAGAGTGCTTCCCTTTCATATAAACGCATTAGTGTTTCTTGTGAATGCTTGCAAGTTGCTTAAGGCACTTTCAAAGGAAAGTGATTTTCTCTGAAAGGACAGCATTTAGAAAGTGAAGGAACACTCCATACACTTTGCACAGTGAATTGAAGTGTTGAAACAGACTGCTTCTCTTTCAGAGAAACGCATGTGAGCTTTTTGTGAATGCTTGAAAGTAGTTTAAGGCACTTTCAAAAGAAAGTGATTTTCTCTGAAAGGACAGAATTTAGAAAGTGAAGCAACACTCCATTCACTTCGCACAGTGAATTGAAGTGTTGGAACAGACTGATTCCCTTTCAGAGAAATGCATGCGAGTTTCTGATGAATGCTTGTAAGTAGCTTAAGGCACTTTCAAAGGAAAGTGATTTTCTCTGAAAGGACAGCATTTAGAAAGTGACGCAACACTCCATTCACTTTGCACAGTGAATTGAAGTGTTGGAACAGACTGCTTCTCTTTCAGAGAAAAGCATGTGAGTTTCTGTTGAATGCTTGTAAGTAGCTTAAGGCATTTTCAAAGGAAAGTGATTTTCTCTGAAAGGACAGCATTTAGAAAGTGAGGCAACACTCCATTCACTTCACACAGTGAATTGAAGTTTTGGAACAGACTGCTTCTCTTTCAGAGAAACGCATGTGAGTTTCTTATGAATGCTTGGAAGTTGCTTAAGGCACTTTCAAAGGAAAGTGATTTTCTCTGAAAGGACAGCATTTAGAAAGTGAAGCAACACTCCTTTCACTTCGCACAGAGAATTGAAGTGTTGGAACAGACTGCTTCTCTTTCAGAGAAATGCATGTGAATTTCTGTTGAATGCTTGTAATTAGCTTAAGGCACTTTCAAAGGAAAGTGATTTTCTCTGAAAGGACAGCATTTAGAAAGTGAAGCAACACTCCATTCACCTTGCACAGTGAATTGAAGTGTTGGAACAGACTGCTTCTCTTTCAGAGAAACGCATGTGAGTTTCTTCCTAATGCTTGCAAGTAGCTTAAGGCACTATCAAAGGAAAGTGATTTTCTCTGAAAGGACAGAATTTAGAAAGTGAAGCAACACTCCCTTCACTTTGCACAGTGAATTGAAGTGTTGGAACAGACTGCTTCTCTTTCAGAGAAATGCATGTGAGTTTCTGTTGAATGCTTGTAAGTAGCTTAAGGCACTTTCAAATGAAAGTGATTTTCTCTGAAAGGACAGCATTTAGAAAGTGAAGCAACACACCACTCACTTCGCACAGTGAATTGAAGTGTTGGAACAGAAAGCTTCTCTTTCAGAGAAACGCATGTGAGTTTCTTCCTAATGCTTGCAAGTAGCTTAAGGCTCTTTCAAAGGAAAGTGATTTTCTCTGAAAGAAGAGCATTTAGAAAGTGAAGCAACACTCCATTCACTTCGCACAGTGAATTGAAGTGTTGGAACAGACTGCTACTATTTCAGAGAAACGCATTAGTGTTTCTTGTGAATGCTTGCAAGTAGCTTAAGGCACTTTCAAAGGAAAGTGATTTTCTCTGAAAGGACAGCATTTAGAAAGTGAAGCAACACTCCATTCACTTCGCACAGTGAATTGAAGTGTTGGAACAGACTGCTTCTCTTTCAGAGAAATGCATGTGAGTTTCTGTTGAATGCTTGTAAGTAGCTTAAGGCACTTTCAAAGGAAAGTGATTTTTTCAGAAAGGACAGCATTTAGAAAGTGAGGCAACACTCCATTCACTTCGCACAGTGAATTGAAGTGTTGGAACAGACTGCTTCTCTTTCAGAGAAACGCATGTAAGTTTCTTCCTAATGCTTGCAAGTAGCTTAAGGCACTTTCAAAGGAAAGTGATTTTCTCTGAAAGGACAGCGTTTAGAAAGTGAAGCAACACTCCATTCACTTCGCACAGTGAATTGAAGTGTTGGTACAGACTGCTTCTCTTTCAGGGAAACGCATGTGAGTTTTTTATGAATGCTTGAAAGTAGTTTAAGGCACTTTCAAAGGAAAGTGTTTTTCTCTGAAAGGACAGCATTTAGAAAGTGAAGCAACACTCCATTCACTTCGCACAGTGAATTGAAGTGTTGGAACAGACTGCTTCTCTTTCAGAGAAATGCATGTGAGTTTCTGTTGAATGCTTGTAAGTAGCTTAAGGCACTTTCAAAGGAAAGTGATTTTCTCTGAAAGGACAGCATTTAGAAAGTGAAGCAACACTCCATTCACTTTGCACAGTGAATTGAAGTGTTGGAACAGACTGCTTCTCTTTCAGATAAACGCATGTGAGTTTCTTCCTAATGCTTGCAAGTAGCTTAAGGCACTTTCAAAGGAAAGTGATTTTCTCTGAAAGGACAGCATTTAGAAAGTGAAGCAACACTCCATTCACTTCGCACAGTGAATTGAAGTGTTGGAACAGACTGCTTCTCTTTCAGAGAAACGCATGTGAGTTTCTGGTGAATGCTTGTAAGTAGCTTAAGGCACTTTCAAAGGAAAGTGATTTTCTCTGAAAGGACAGCATTTAGAAAGTGAAGCAACACTCCATTCCCTTCGTGCAGTGATTTGAAGTGTTCTAACAGAGTGCTTCTCTTTCATATAAACGCTTTAGTGTTTCTTGTGAATGCTTGAAAGTAGTTTAAGGCACTTTCAAAGGAAAGGTATTTTCTATGAAAGGACAGCATTTAGAAAGTGAAGCAACACTCCATTCACTTCGCACAGTGAATTGAAGTGTTGGAACAGACTGCTTCTCTTTCAGAGAAATGCATGTGAAGTTCTTGTGAATGCTTGAAAGTTGCTTAAGGCACTTTCAATCAAAAGTGATTTTCTCAGAAAGGACAGGATTTAGAAAGTGAAGCAACACTCCATTCATTTCGCACAGTGAATTGAAGTGTTGGAACAGACTGCTTCTATTTCAGAGAAATGCATGTGAGTTTCCTGTGAATGCTTGAAATTAGCTTAAGGCACTTTCAAAGGAAAGTGATTTTCTCTGAAAGGACAGCATTTAGAAAGTGAAGTAACATTCCATTCACTTCGCACAGTGTATTGAAGTGTTGGAACAGACTGCTTCTCTTTCAGAGAAATGCATATGAGTTTCTGTTGAATGCTTGTAAGTAGTTCAAGGCTCTTTCAAAGGAAAGTGACTTTCTCTGAAAGGACAGCACTTAGAAAGTGAAGCAACACTCCACTCACTTCGCACACTGAATTGAAGTGTTGGAACAGAAAGCTTCTCTTTCAGAGAAACGCATGTTAGTTTCTTCCTAATGCTTGCAAGTAGCTTAAGGCACTTTCAAAGGAAAGTGATTTTCTCTGAAAGGACAGCATTTAGAAAGTGAAGCAACACTCCATTCACTTCGCACAGTGAATTGAAGTGTTGGAACAGACTGCTTCTCTTTCAGAGAAACGCATGTAAGTTTCTTCCTAATGCTTGAAAGTAGCTTAAGGCACTTTCAAAGGAAAGTGATTTTCCCTGAAAGGACAGCATTTAGAAAGTGAAGCAACACTCCATTCACTTCGCACAGTGAATTGAAGTGTTGGAACAGACTGCTTCACTTTCAGGGAAACGCATGTGAGTTTTTTATGAATGCTTGAAAGTAGTTTAAGGCACTTTCAAAGGAAAGTGATTTTCTCTGAAAGGACAGCATTTAGAAAGTAAAGCAATACTCCATTCCCTTCGTGCAATGAATTGAAGTGTTGGAACCGACTGCTTCTCTTTCATAGAAACGCATTAGTGTTTCTTATGAATGTTTGTAAGTAGCTTAAGGCACTTTCAAAGGAATGTGATTTTCTCTGAAAGGACAGCATTTATAAAGTGAAGCAACACTCCATTCACTTCGCACAGAGAATTGAAGTGTTGGAACAGACTGCTTCTCTTTCAGAGAAATGCATGTGAGTTTCTGTTGAATGCTTGTAATTAGCTTAAGGCACTTTCAAATGAAAGTGATTTTCTCTGAAAGTACAGCATTTAGAAAGTGAAGCAACACTCCATTCACCTTGCACAGTGAATTGAAGTGTTGGAACAGACTGCTTCTCTTTCAGAGAAACGCATGTGAGTTTCTTCCTAATGCTTGCAAGTAGCTTAAGGCACTATCAAAGGAAAGTGATTTTCGCTGAAAGGACAGCATTTAGAAAGTGAAGCAACACTCCATTCCCTTCGTGCAGTGATTTGAAGTGTTGGAACAGAGTGCTTCTCTTTCATATAAACGCTTTAGTGTTTCTTTTGAATGCTTGAAAGTAGTTTAAGGCACTTTCAAAGGAAAGGTATTTTCTCTGAAAGGACAGCATTTAGAAAGTGAAGCAACACTCCATTCACTTCGCACAGTGAATTGAAGTGTTGGAACAGACTGCTTCTCTTTCAGAGAAATGCATGTGAGTTTCTTGTGAATGCTTGAAAGTTGCTTAAGGCACTTTCAAACAAAAGTGATTTTCTCAGAAAGGACAGGATTTAGAAAGTGAAGCAACACTCCATTCACTTCGCACAGTGAATTGAAGTGTTGGAACAGACTGCTTCTATTTCAGAGAAACGCATGTGTGTTTCCTGTGAATGCTTGAAAGTAGCTTAAGGCACTTTCAAAGGAAAGTGATTTTCTCTGAAAGGACAGCATTTAGAAAGTGAAGTAACACTCCATTCACTTCGCACAGTGAATTGAAGTGTTGGAACAGACTGCTTCTCTTTCAGGGAAACGCATGTGAGTTTCTTCCTAATGCTTGCAAGTAGCTTAAGGCACTATCAAAGGAAAGTGATTTTCTCTGAAAGGACAGAATTTAGAAAGTGAAGCAACACTCCCTTCACTTTGCACAGTGAATTGAAGTGTTGGAACAGACTGCTTCTCTTTCAGAGAAATGCAGGTGAGTTTCTGTTGAATGCATGTAAGTAGCTTAAGGCACTTTCAAATGAAAGTGATTTTCTCTGAAAGGACAGCATTTAGAAAGTGAAGCAACACTCCACTCACTTCGCACAATGAATTGAAGTGTTGGAACAGAAAGCTTCTCTTTCAGAGAAACGCATGTGAGTTTCTTCCTAATGCTTGCAAGTAGCTTAAGGCACTTTCAAAGGAAAGTGATTTTCTCTGAAAGAATAGCATTTAGAAAGTGAAGCAACACTCCATTCACTTCGCACAGTGAATTGAAGTGTTGGAACAGACTGCTTCTATTTCAGAGAAATGCATATGAGTTTCTGTTGAATGCTTGTAAGTATCTCAAGGCTCTTTCAAAGGAAAGTGATTTTCTCTGAAAGGACAGCATTTAGAAAGTAAAGCAATACTCCATTCCCTTCGTGCAATGAATTGAAGTGTTGGAACCGACTGCTTCTCTTTCATAGAAACGCATTAGTGTTTCTTGTGAATGTTTGCAAGTAGCTTAAGGCACTTTCAAAGGAAAGTGATTTTCTCTGAAAGGACAGCATTTAGAAAGTGAAGCAACACTCCTTTCACTTCGCACAGAGAGTTGAAGTGTTGGAACAGACTGCTTCTCTTTCAGAGAAATGCATGTGAGTTTCTGTTGAATGCTTGTAAGTAGCTTAAGGCACTTTCAAATGAAAGTGATTTTCTCTGAAAGGACAGCATTTAGAAAGTGAAGCAACACTCCACTCACTTCGCACAGTGAATTGAAGTGTTGGAACAGAAAGCTTCTCTTTCAGAGAAACGCATGTGAGTTTCTTCCTAATGCTTGCAAGTAGCTTAAGGCACTTTCAAAGGAAAGTGATTTTCTCTGAAAGAAGAGCATTTAGAAAGTGAAGCAACACTCCATTCACTTCGCACAGTGAATTGAAGTGTTGGAACAGACTGCTTCTATTTCAGAGAAACGCATTATTGTTTCTTGTGAATGCTTGCAAGTAGCTTAAGGCACTTTCAAAGGAAAGTGATTTTCTCTGAAAGGACAGCATTTAGAAAGTGAAGCAACACTCCATTCACTTCGCACAGTGAATTGAAGTGTTGGAACAGACTGCTTCTCTTTCAGAGAAATGCATGTGAGTTTCTGTTGAATGCTTGTAAGTAGCTTAAGGCACTTTCAAAGGAAAGTGATTTTTTCTGAAAGGACAGCATTTAGAAAGTGAGGCAACACTCCATTCACTTCGCACAGTGAATTGAAGTGTTGGAACAGACTGCTTCTCTTTCAGAGAAACGCATGTAAGTTTCTTCCTAATGCTTGCAAGTAGCTTAAGGCACTTTCAAAGGAAAGTGATTTTCTCTGAAAGGACAGCATTTAGAAAGTGAAGCAACACTCCATTCACTTCACACAGTGAATTGAAGTGTTGGAACAGACTGCTTCTCTTTCAGGGAAACGCATGTGAGTTTTTTATGAATGCTTGAAAGTAGTTTAAGGCACTTTCAAAGGAAAGTGATTTTCTCTGAAAGGACAGCATTTAGAAAGTGAAGCAACACTCCATTGACTTAGCACAGAGAATTGAAGTGTTGGAACAGACTGCTTCTCTTTCAGAGAAATGCATGTGAGTTTCTGTTGAATGCTTGTAAGTAGCTTAAGGCACTTTCAAAGGAAAGTGATTTTCTCTGAAAGGACAGCATTTAGAAAGTGAAGCAACACTCCATTCACTTTGCACAGTGAATTGAAGTGTTGGAACAGACTGCTTCTCTTTCAGAGAAACGCATGTGAGTTTCTTCCTAATGCTTGCAAGTAGCTTAAGGCACTTTCAAAGGAAAGTGATTTTCTCTGAAAGGACAGCATTTAGAAAGTGAAGCAACACTCCATTCACTTCGCACAGTGAATTGAAGTGTTGGAACAGACTGCTTCACTTTCAGAGAAACGCATGTGAGTTTCTGGTGAATGCTTGTAAGTAGCTTAAGGCACTTTCAAAGGAAAGTGATTTTCTCTGAAAGGACAGCATTTAGAAAGTGAAGCAACACTCGATTCACCTTTCACAGTGAATTGAAGTGTTGGAACAGACTGCTTCTCTTTCAGAGAAACGCATGTGAGTTTCTTCCTAATGCTTGCAAGTAGCTTAAGGTACTATCAAATGAAAGTGATTTTCTCTGAAAGGACAGCATTTAGAAAGTGAAGCAACACTCCATTCCCTTCGTGCAGTGATTTGAAGTGTTGGAACAGAGTGCTTCTCTTTCATATAAACGCTTTAGTGTTTCTTGTGAATGCTTGAAAGTAGTTTAAGGCACTTTCAAAGGAAAGGTATTTTTCTCTGAAAGGACAGCATTTAGAAAGTGAAGCAACACTCCATTCACTTCGCACAGTGAATTGAAGTGTTGGAACAGACTGCTTCTCTTTCAGAGAAATGAATGTGAGTTTCTTGTGAATGCTTGAAAGTTGCTTAAGGCACTTTCAAACAAAAGTGATTTTCTCAGAAAGGACAGGATTTAGAAAGTGAAGCAACACTCCATTCACTTCGCACAGTGAATTGAAGTGTTGGAACAGACTGCTTCTATTTCAGAGAAACGCATGTGTGTTTCCTGTGAATGCTTGAAAGTAGCTTAAGGCACTTTCAAAGGAAAGTGATTTTCTCTGAAAGGCCTCATTTAGAAAGTGAAGTAACACTCCATTCACTTCGCACAGTGAATTGAAGTGTTGGAACAGACTGCTTCTCTTTCAGAGAAACGCATGTGAGTTTCTTCCTAATGCTTGCAAGTAGCTTAAGGCACTATCAAAGGAAAGTGATTTTCTCTGAAAGGACAGAATTTAGAAAGTGAAGCAACACTCCCTTCACTTTGCACAGTGAATTGAAATGTTGGAACAGACTGCTTCTCTTTCAGAGAAATGCATGTGAGTTTCTGTTGAATGCATGTAAGTAGCTTAAGGCACTTTCAAATGAAAGTGATTTTTTCTGAAAGGACAGCATTTAGAAAGTGAGGCAACACTCCACTCACTTCGCACAATGAATTGAAGTGTTGGAACAGAAAGCTTCTCTTTCAGAGAAACGCATGTGAGTTTCTTCCTAATGCTTGCAAGTAGCTTAAGGCACTTTCAAAGGAAAGTGATTTTCTCTGAAAGAAGAGCATTTAGAAAGTGAAGCAACACTCCATTCACTTCGCACAGTGAATTGAAGTGTTGGAACAGACTGCTTCTATTTCAGAGAAACGCATTAGTGTTTCTTGTGAATGCTTGCAAGTAGCTTAAGGCACTTTCAAAGGAAAGTGATTTTCTCTGAAAGGACAGCATTTAGAAAGTGAAGCAACACTCCATTCACTTCGCACAGTGAATTGAAGTGTTGGAACAGACTGCTTCTCTTTCAGAGAAACGCATGTGAGTTTTTTATGAATGCTTGAAAGTAGTTTAAGGCACTTTCAAAGGAAAGTGATTTTCTCTGAAAGGACAGCATTTAGAAAGTAAAGCAATACTCCATTCCCTTCGTGCAATGAATTGAATTGTTGGAACCGACTGCTTCTCTTTCATAGAAACACATTAGTGTTTCTTATGAATGTTTGCAAGTAGCTTAAGGCACTTTCAAAGGAAAGTGATTTTCTCTGAAAGGACAGCATTTAGAAAGTGAAGCAACACTCCATTCACTTCGCACAGAGAATTGAAGTGTTGGAACAGACTGCTTCTCTTTCAGAGAAATGCATGTGAGTTTCTGTTGAATGCTTGTAATTAGCTTAAGGCACTTTCAGAGGAAAGTGATTTTCTCTGATAGGACAGCATTTAGAGAGTGAAGCAACACTCCATTCACCTTGCACAGTGAATTGAAGTGTTGGAACAGACTGCTTCTCTTTCAGAGAAACGCATGTGAGTTTCTTCCTAATGCTTGCAAGTAGCTTAAGGCACTATCAAAGGAAAGTGATTTTCTCTGAAAGGACAGCATTTAGAAAGTGAAGCAACACTCCATTCACTTCGCACATTTAATTGAAGTGTTGGAACAGACTGCTTCTCTTTCAGAGAAACGCATGTGAGTTTCTGTTGAATGCTTGTAAGTAGCTTAAGGCACTTTCAAAGAAAGTGATTTTCTCTGAAAGGACAGCATTTAGAAAGTGAGGCAACACTCCATTCACTTCACACAGTGAATTGAAATTTTGGAACACACTTCTTCTCTTTCAGAGAAACGCATGTGAGTTTCTTCCTAATGCTTGCAGGAAGCTTAAGGCACTTTCAAAGGATAGTGATTTTCTCTGAAAGGACAGCATTTAGAAAGTGAAGCAACACTCCATTCACTTCACACAGTGTATTGAAGTTTTGGAACAGACTGCTTCTCTTTCAGAGAAACGCATTAGTGTTTCTTGTGAATGCTTGCAAGTAGCTTAAGGCACTTTCAAATGAAAGTGATTTTCTCTGAAAGGACAGCATTTAGAAAGTGAAGCAACACTCCATTCACTTCGCACAGTGAATTGAAGTGTTAGACAGACTGCTTCTCTTTCAGAGAAACGCATGTGAGTTTCTTCCTAATGCTTCCAAGCAGCTTAAGGCACTTTCAAAGGAAAGTGATTTTCTCTGAAAGGACAGCATTTAGAAAGTGCAGCAACACTCCCTTCACTTTGCACAGTGAATTGAAGTGTTGGAACAGACTGCTACTCTTTCAGAGAAATGCATGTGAGTTTCTGTTGAATGCTTGTAAGTAGCTTAAGGCACTTTCAAATGAAAGTGATTTTCTCTGAAAGGACAGCATTTAGAAAGTAATGAAACACTCCACTCACTTCGCACAGTGAATTGAAGTGTTGGAACAGACAGCTTCTCTTTCAGAGAAACGCATGTGAGTTTCTTCCTAATGCTTGCAAGTAGCTTAAGGCACTTTCAAAGGAAAGTGATTTTCTCTGAAAGAAGAGCATTTAGAAAGTGAAGCAACACTCCATTCACTTCCCACAGTGAATTGAAGTGTTGGAACAGACTGCTTCTATTTCAGAGAAACCCATTAGTTTTTCTTGTGAATGCTTGCAAGTAGCTTAAGGCACTTTCAAAGGAAAGTGATTTTCTCTGAAAGGACATCATTTAGAAAGTGAAGCAACACTCCATTCACTTCGCACAGTGAATTGAAGTGTTGGAACAGACTGCTTATCTTTCAGAGAAACGCATGTGAGTTTCTGGTGAATGCTTGTAAGTAGCTTAAGGCACTTTCAAAGGAAAGTGATTTTCTCTGAAAGGACAGCATTTAGAAAGTGAAGCAACACTCCATTTCCTTCGTGCAGTGAATTGAAGTGTTGGAACAGAGTGCTTCTCTTTCATATAAACGCATTAGTGTTTCTTGTGAATGCTTGCAAGTTGCTTAAGTCACTTTCAAAGGAAAGTGATTTTCTCTGAAAGGACAGCATTTAGAAAGTGAAGTAACATTCCATTCACTTCGCACAGTGAATTGAAGTGTTGGAACAGACTGCTTCTCTTTCAGAGAAATGCATATGAGTTTCTGTTGAATGCTTGTAAGTAGCTCAAGGCTCTTTCAAAGGAAAGTGATTTTCTCTGAAAGGACAGCATTTAGAAAGTAAAGCAATACTCCATTCCCTTCGTGCAATGTATTGAAGTGTTGGAACCGACTGCTTCTCTTTCATAGAAACGCATTAGTGTTTCTTGTGAATGTTTGCAAGTAGCTTAAGGCACTTTCAAAGGAAAGTGATTTTCTCTGAAAGGACAGCATTTAGAAAGTGAAGCAACACTCCATTCACTTCGCACAGAGAATTAAAGTGTTGGAACAGACTGCTTCTCTTTCAGAGAAATGCATGTGTGTTTCTGTTGAATGCTTGTAATTAGCTTAAGGCACTTTCAAAGGAAAGTGATTTTCTCTGAAAGGACAGCATTTAGAAAGTGAAGCAACACTCCATTCACCTTGCACAGTGAATTGAAGTGTTGGAACAGACTGCTTCTCTTTCAGAGAAACGCATGTGAGTTTCTTCGTAATGCTTGCAAGTAGCTAAGGCACTATCAAAGGAAAGTGATTTTCTCTGAAAGGACAGAATTTAGAAAGTGAAGCAACACTCCCTTCACTTTGCACAGTGAATTGAAGTGTTGGAACAGACTGCTTCTCTTTCAGAGAAATGCATGTGAGTTTCTGTTGAATGCTTGTAAGTAGCTCAAGGCTCTTTCAAAGGAAAGTGATTTTCTCTGAAAGGACAGCATTTAGAAAGTAAAGCAATACTCCATTCCCTTCGTGCAATGAATTGAAGTGTTGGAACCGACTGCTTCTCTTTCATAGAAACGCATTAGTGTTTCTTGTGAATGTTTGCAAGTAGCTTAAGGCACTTTCAAAGGAAAGTGATTTTCTCTGAAAGGACAGCATTTAGAAAGTGAAGCAACACTCCATTCACTTCGCACAGAGAATTGAAGTGTTGGAACAGACAGCTTCTCTTTCAGAAAAATGCATGTGAGTTTCTGTTGAATGCTTGTAATTAGCTTAAGGCACTTTCAAAGGAAAGTGATTTTCTCTGAATGGACAGCATTTAGAAAGTGAAGTAACATTCCATTCACTTCGCACAGTGAATTGAAGTGTTGGAACAGACTGCTTCTCTTTCAGAGAAATGCATGTGAGTTTCTGTTGAATGCTTGTAAGTAGCTTAAGGCACTTTCAAAAAAAGTGATTTTTTCTGAAAGGACATCATTTAGAAAGTGAAGCAACACTCCATTCACTTCGCACAAAGAATTGAAGTGTTGGAACAGACTGCTTCTCTTTAGAGAAATGCATGTGAGTTTCTGTTGAATGCTTGTAATTAGCTTAAGGCACTTTCAAAGGAAAGTGATTTTCTCTGAAAGGACAGCATTTAGAAAGTGAAGCAACACTCCATTCACCTTGCACAGTGAATTGAAGTGTTGGAACAGACTGCTTCTCTTTCAGAGAAACGCATGTGAGTTTCTTCCTAATGCTTGCAAGTAGCTTAAGGCACTATCAAAGGAAAGTGATTTTCTCTGAAAGGACAGAATTTAGAAAGTGAAGCAACACTCCCATCACTTTGCACAGTGAATTGAAGTGTTGGAACAGACTGCTTCTCTTTCAGAGAAATGCATGTGAGTTTCTGTTGAATGCTTGTAATTAGCTTAAGGCACTTTCAGAGGAAAGTGATTTTGTCTGAAAGGACATCATTTAGAAAGTGAAGCAACACTCCATTCACCTTTCACAGTGAATTGAAGTGTTGGAACAGACTGCTTCTCTTACAGAGAAATGCATGTGAGTTACTGTTGAATGCTTGTAATTAGCTTAAGGCACTTTCAAAGGAAAGTGATTTTCTCTGAAAGGACAGCATTTAGAAAGTGAAGCAACACTCCATTTACCTTGCACAGTGAATTGAAGTGTTGGAACAGACTGCTTCTCTTTCAGAGAAACGCATGTGAGTTTCTTCCTAATGCTTGCAAGTAGCTTAAGGCACTATCAAAGGAAAGTGATTTTCTCTGAAAGGACAGAATTTAGAAAGTGAAGCAACACTCCCTTCACTTTGCACAGTGAATTGAAGTGTTGGAACAGACTGCTTCTCTTTCAGAGAAATGCATGTGAGTTTCTGTTGAATGCATGTAAGTAGCTTAAGGCACTTTCAAATGAAAGTGATTTTCTCTGAAAGGACAGCATTTAGAAAGTGAAGCAACACTCCACTCACTTCGCACAGTGAATTGAATTGTTGGAACAGAAAGCTTCTCTTTCAGAGAAACGCATGTGAGTTTCTTCCTAATGCTTGCAAGTAGCTTAAGGCACTTTCAAAGGAAAGTGATTTTCTCTGAAAGAAGGGCATTTAGAAAGTGAAGCAACACTCCATTCACTTCGCACAGTAAATTGAAGTGTTGGAACAGACTGCTTCTATTTCAGAGAAACGCATTAGTGTTTCTTGTGAATGCTTGCAAGTAGCTTAAGGCACTTTCAAAGGAAAGTGATTTTCTCTGAAAGGACAGCATTTAGAAAGTGAAGCAACACTCCATTCACTTCGCACAGTGAATTGAAGTGTTGGAACAGACTGCTTCTCTTTCAGAGAAATGCATGTGAGTTTCTGTTGAATGCTTGTAAGTAGCTTAAGGCACTTTCAAAGGAAAGTGATTTTCTCTGAAAGGACAGCATTTAGAAAGTGAGCCAACACTCCATTCACTTCGCACAGTGAATTGAAGTGTTGGAACAGACTGCTTCTCTTTCAGATTAACGCATGTATGTTTCTTCCTAATGCTTGCAAGTAGCTTAAGGCACTTTCAAAGGAAAGTGATTTTCTCTGAAAGGACAGCATTTAGAAAGTGAAGCAACACTCCATTCACTTCGCACAGTTAATTGAAGTGTTGGAACAGACTGCTTCTCTTTCAGGGAAACGCATGTGAATTTTTTATGAATGCTTGAAAGTAGTTTAAGGCACTTTCAAAGGAAAGTGATTTTCTCTGAAAGGACAGCATTCAGAAAGTAAAGCAATACTCCATTCCCTTCGTGCAATGTATTTAAGTGTTGGAACCGACTGCTTCTCTTTCATAGAAACGCATTAGTGTTTCTTGTGAATATTTGCAAGTAGCTTAAGGCACTTTCAAAGGAAAGTGATTTTCTCTGAAAGGACAGCATTTAGAAAGTGAAGCAACACTCCATTCACTTCGCACAGAGAATTGAAGTGTTGGAACAGACTGCTTCTCTTTCAGAGAAATGCATGTGTGTTTCTGTTGAATGCTTGTAATTAGCTTAAGGCACTTTCAAAGGATAGTGATTTTCTCTGAAAGGACAGCATTTAGAAAGTGAAGCAACACTCCATTCACCTTGCACAGTGAATTGAAGTATTGGAACAGACTGCTTCTCTTTCAGAGAAACGCATGTGAGTTTCTTCGTAATGCTTTCAAGTAGCTAAGGCACTATCAAAGGAAAGTGATTTTCTCTGAAAGGACAGAATTTAGAAAGTGAAGCAACACTCCCTTTACTTTGCACAGTGAATTGAAGTGTTGGAACAGACTGCTTCTCTTTCAGAGAAATGCATGTGAGTTTCTGTTGAATGCATGTAAGTAGCTTAAGGCACTTTCAAATGAAAGTGATTTTCTCTGAAAGGACAGCATTTAGAAAGTGAAGCAACACTCCATTCACTTCGCACAGTGAATTGAATTGTTGGAACAGAAAGCTTCTCTTTCAGAGAAACGCATGTGAGTTTCTTCCTAATGCTTGCAAGTAGCTTAAGGCACTTTCAAAGGAAAGTGATTTTCTCAGAAAGAAGAGCATTTAGAAAGTGAAGCAACACTCCATTCACTTCGCAGAGTAAATTGAAGTGTTGGAACAGACTGCTTCTATTTCAGAGAAACGCATTAGTGTTTCTTGTGAATGCTTGCAAGTAGCTTAAGGCACTTTCAAAGGAAAGTGATTTTCTCTGAAAGGACAGCATTTAGAAAGTGAAGCAACACTCCATTCACTTCGCACAGTGAATTGAAGTGTTGGAACAGACTGCTTCTCTTTCAGAGAAATGCATGTGAGTTTCTGTTGAATGCTTGTAAGTAGCTTAAGGCACTTTCAAAGGAAAGTGATTTTCTCTGAAAGGACAGCATTTAGAAAGTGAGCCAACACTCCATTCACTTCGCACAGTGAATTGAAGTGTTGGAACAGACTGCTTCTCTTTCAGATTAACGCATGTATGTTTCTTCCTAATGCTTGCAAGTAGCTTAAGGCACTTTCAAAGGAAAGTGATTTTCTCTGAAAGGACAGCATTTAGAAAGTGAAGCAACACTCCATTCACTTCGCACAGTTAATTGAAGTGTTGGAACAGACTGCTTCTCTTTCAGGGAAACGCATGTGAATTTTTTATGAATGCTTGAAAGTAGTTTAAGGCACTTTCAAAGGAAAGTGATTTTCTCTGAAAGGACAGCATTCAGAAAGTAAAGCAATACTCCATTCCCTTCGTGCAATGTATTTAAGTGTTGGAACCGACTGCTTCTCTTTCATAGAAACGCATTAGTGTTTCTTGTGAATATTTGCAAGTAGCTTAAGGCACTTTCAAAGGAAAGTGATTTTCTCTGAAAGGACAGCATTTAGAAAGTGAAGCAACACTCCATTCACTTCGCACAGAGAATTGAAGTGTTGGAACAGACTGCTTCTCTTTCAGAGAAATGCATGTGTGTTTCTGTTGAATGCTTGTAATTAGCTTAAGGCACTTTCAAAGGAAAGTGATTTTCTCTGAAAGGACAGCATTTAGAAAGTGAAGCAACACTCCATTCACCTTGCACAGTGAATTGAAGTGTTGGAACAGACTGCTTCTCTTTCAGAGAAACGCATGTGAGTTTCTTCCTAATGCTTGCAAGTAGCTTAAGGCACTATCAAAGGAAAGTGATTTTCTCTGAAAGGACAGAATTTAGAAAGTGAAGCAACACTCCCTTCACTTTGCACAGTGAATTGAAGTGTTGGAACAGACTGCTTCTCTTTCAGAGAAATGCATGTGAGTTTCTGTTGAATGCATGTAAGTAGCTTAAGGCACTTTCAAATGAAAGTGATTTTCTCTGAAAGGACAGCATTTAGAAAGTGAAGCAACACTCCACTCACTTCGCACAGTGAATTGAATTGTTGGAACAGAAAGCTTCTCTTTCAGAGAAACGCATGTGAGTTTCTTCCTAATGCTTGCAAGTAGCTTAAGGCACTTTCAAAGGAAAGTGATTTTCTCTGAAAGAAGGGCATTTAGAAAGTGAAGCAACACTCCATTCACTTCGCACAGTAAATTGAAGTGTTGGAACAGACTGCTTCTATTTCAGAGAAACGCATTAGTGTTTCTTGTGAATGCTTGCAAGTAGCTTAAGGCACTTTCAAAGGAAAGTGATTTTCTCTGAAAGGACAGCATTTAGAAAGTGAAGCAACACTCCATTCACTTCGCACAGTGAATTGAAGTGTTGGAACAGACTGCTTCTCTTTCAGAGAAATGCATGTGAGTTTCTGTTGAATGCTTGTAAGTAGCTTAAGGCACTTTCAAAGGAAAGTGATTTTTTCTGAAAGGACAGCATTTAGAAAGTGAGCCAACACTCCATTCACTTCGCACAGTGAATTGAAGTGATGGAACAGACTGCTTCTCTTTCAGATTAACGCATGTATGTTTCTTCCTAATGCTTGCAAGTAGCTTAAGGCACTTTCAAAGGAAAGTGATTTTCTCTGAAAGGACAGCATTTAGAAAGTGAAGCAACACTCCATTCACTTCGCACAGTGAATTGAAGTGTTGGAACAGACTGCTTCTCTTTCAGGGAAACGCATGTGAATTTTTTATGAATGCTTGAAAGTAGTTTAAGGCACTTTCAAAGGAAAGTGATTTTCTCTGAAAGGACAGCATTTAGAAAGTAAAGCAATACTCCATTCCCTTCGTGCAATGTATTGAAGTGTTGGAACCGACTGCTTCTCTTTCATAGAAACGCATTAGTGTTTCTTGTGAATATTTGCAAGTAGCTTAAGGCACTTTCAAAGGAAAGTGATTTTCTCTGAAAGGACAGCATTTAGAAAGTGAAGCAACACTCCATTCACTTCGCACAGAGAATTGAAGTGTTGGAACAGACTGCTTCTCTTTCAGAGAAATGCATGTGTGTTTCTGTTGAATGCTTGTAATTAGCTTAAGGCACTTTCAAAGGAAAGTGATTTTCTCTGAAAGGACAGCATTTAGAAAGTGAAGCAACACTCCACTCACTTCGCACAGTGAATTGAAGTGTTGGAACAGAAAGCTTCTCTTTCAGAGAAACGCATGTGAGTTTCTTCCTAATGCTTGCAAGTAGCTTAAGGCACTTTCAAAGGAAAGTGATTTTCTCTGAAAGAAGAGCATTTAGAAAGTGAAGCAACACTCCATTCACTTCGCACAGTGAATTGAAGTGTTGGAACAGACTGCTTCTCTTTCAGAGAAACGCATTAGTGTTTCTTGTGAATGCTTGCAAGTAGCTTAAGGCACTTTCAAAGGAAAGTGATTTTCTCTGAAAGGACAGCATTTAGAAAGTGAAGCAACACTCCATTCACTTCGCACAGTGAATTGAAGTGTTGGAACAGACTGCTTCTCTTTCAGAGAAATGCATGTGAGTTTCTGTTGAATGCTTGTAAGTAGCTTAAGGCACTTTCAAAGGAAAGTGATTTTTTCTGAAAGGACAGCATTTAGAAAGTGAGGCAACACTCCATTCACTTCGCACAGTGAATTGAAGTGTTGGAACAGACTGCTTCTCTTTCAGAGAAACGCATGTATGTTTCTTCCTAATGCTTGCAAGTAGCTTAAGGCACTCTCAAAGGAAAGTGATTTTCTCTGAAAGGCCAGCGTTTAGAAAGTGAAGCAACACTCCATTCACTTCGCACAGTGAATTGATGTGTTGGAACAGACTGCTTCTCTTTCACGGAAACGCATGTGAGTTTTTTATGAATGCTTGAAAGTAGTTTAAGGCACTTTCAAAGGAAAGTGATTTTCTCTGAAAGGACAGCATTTAGAAAGTAAAGCAATACTCCATTCCCTTCGTGCAATGAATTGAAGTGTTGGAACCGACTGCTTCCCTTTCATAGAAACGCATGTGAGTTTCTTCCTAATGCTTGCAAGTATCTTAAGGCACTTTCAAGGAAGGTGATTTTCTCTGAAAGGACAGCATTTAGAAAGTGAAGCAACACTCCATTCACTTCGCACAAAGAATTGAAGTGTTGGAACAGACTGCTTCTCTTTCAGAGAAATGCATGTGAGTTACTGTTGAATGCTTGTAATTAGCTTAAGGCACTTTCAAAGGAAAGTGATTTTCTCTGAAAGGACAGCATTTAGAAAGTGAAGCAACACTCCATTCACCTTGCACAGTGAATTGAAGTGTTGGAACAGACTGCTTCTCTTTCAGAGAAACGCATGTGAGTTTCTTCCTAATGCTTGCAAGTAGCTTAAGGCACTATCAAAGGAAAGTGATTTTCTCTGAAAGGACAGAATTTAGAAAGTGAAGCAACACTCCCTTCACTTTGCACAGTGAATTGAAGTGTTGGAACAGACTGCTTCTCTTTCAGAGAAATGCATGTGAGTTTCTGTTGAATGCTTGTAATTAGCTTAAGGCACTTTCAGAGGAAAGTGATTTTGTCTGAAAGGACAGCATTTAGAAAGTGAAGCAACACTCCATTCACCTTGCACAGTGAATTGAAGTGTTGGAACAGACTGCTTCTCTTTCAGAGAAACGCATGTGAGTTTCTTCCTAATGCTTGCAAGTAGCTTAAGGCACTATCAAAGGAAAGTGATTTTCTCTGAAAGGACAGAATTTAGAAAGTGAAGCAACACTCCCTTCACTTTGCACAGTGAATTGAAGTGTTGGAAGACTGCTTCTCTTTCAGAGAAATGCATGTGAGTTTCTGTTGAATGCTTGTAAGTAGCTTAAGGCACTTTCAAATGAAAGTGATTTTCTCTGAAAGGACAGCACTTAGAAAGTGAAGCAACACTCCACTCACTTCGCACAGTGAATTGAAGTGTTGGAAAAGACAGCTTCTCTTTCAGAGAAACGCATGTGAGTTTCTTCCTAATGCTTGCAAGTAGCTTAAGGCACTTTCAAAGGAAAGTGATTTTCTCTGAAAGAAGACAATTTAGAAAGTGAGCCAACACTCCATTCACTTCGCACAGTGAATTGAAGTGTTGGAACAGACTGCTTCTCTTTCAGATTAACGCATGTATGTTTCTTCCTAATGCTTGCAAGTAGCTTAAGGCACTTTCAAAGGAAAGTGATTTTCTCTGAAAGGACAGCATTTAGAAAGTGAAGCAACACTCCATTCACTTCGCACAGTTAATTGAAGTGTTGGAACAGACTGCTTCTCTTTCAGGGAAACGCATGTGAATTTTTTATGAATGCTTGAAAGTAGTTTAAGGCACTTTCAAAGGAAAGTGATTTTCTCTGAAAGGACAGCATTCAGAAAGTAAAGCAATACTCCATTCCCTTCGTGCAATGTATTTAAGTGTTGGAACCGACTGCTTCTCTTTCATAGAAACGCATTAGTGTTTCTTGTGAATATTTGCAAGTAGCTTAAGGCACTTTCAAAGGAAAGTGATTTTCTCTGAAAGGACAGCATTTAGAAAGTGAAGCAACACTCCATTCACTTCGCACAGAGAATTGAAGTGTTGGAACAGACTGCTTCTCTTTCAGAGAAATGCATGTGTGTTTCTGTTGAATGCTTGTAATTAGCTTAAGGCACTTTCAAAGGAAAGTGATTTTCTCTGAAAGGACAGCATTTAGAAAGTGAAGCAACACTCCATTCACCTTGCACAGTGAATTGAAGTATTGGAACAGACTGCTTCTCTTTCAGAGAAACGCATGTGAGTTTCTTCGTAATGCTTTCAAGTAGCTAAGGCACTATCAAAGGAAAGTGATTTTCTCTGAAAGGACAGAATTTAGAAAGTGAAGCAACACTCCCTTTACTTTGCACAGTGAATTGAAGTGTTGGAACAGACTGCTTCTCTTTCAGAGAAATGCATGTGAGTTTCTGTTGAATGCATGTAAGTAGCTTAAGGCACTTTCAAATGAAAGTGATTTTCTCTGAAAGGACAGCATTTAGAAAGTGAAGCAACACTCCACTCACTTCGCACAGTGAATTGAAGTGTTGGAAAAGACAGCTTCTCTTTCAGAGAAACGCATGTGAGTTTCTTCCTAATGCTTGCAAGTAGCTTAAGGCACTTTCAAAGGAAAGTGATTTTCTCTGAAAGAAGAGCATTTAGAAAGTGAAGCAACACTCCATTCACTTCGCACAGTGAATTGAAGTCTTGGAACAGACTGCTTCTATTTCAGAGAAACGCATTAGTGTTTCTTGTGAATGCTTGCAAGTAGCTTAAGGCACTTTCACAGGAAAGTGATTTTCTCTGAGAGGACAGCATTTAGAAAGTGAAGCAACACTCCATTCACTTCGCACAGTGAATTGAAGTGTTGGAACAGACTGCTTCTCTTTCAGAGAAATGCATGTGAGTTTCTGTTGAATGCTTGTAAGTAGCTTAAAGCACTTTCAAAGGAAAGTGATTTTTTCTGAAAGGACAGCATTTAGAAAGTGAAGCAACACTCCATTCACTTCGCACAAAGAATTGAAGTGTTGGAACAGACTGCTTCTCTTTCAGAGAAATGCATGTGAGTTTCTGTTGAATGCTTGTAATTAGCTTAAGGCACTTTCAAAGGAAAGTGATTTTCTCTGAAAGGACAGCATTTAGAAAGTGAAGCAACACTCCATTCACCTTGCACAGTGAATTGAAGTGTTGGAACAGACTGCTTCTCTTTCAGAGAAACGCATGTGAGTTTCTTCCTAATGCTTGCAAGTAGCTTAAGGCACTATCAAAGGAAAGTGATTTTCTCTGAAAGGACAGAATTTAGAAAGTGAAGCAACACTCCCTTCACTTTGCACAGTGAATTGAAGTGTTGGAACAGACTGCTTCTCTTTCAGAGAAATGCATGTGAGTTTCTGTTGAATGCTTGTAATTAGCTTAAGGCACTTTCAGAGGAAAGTGATTTTGTCTGAAAGGACAGCATTTAGAAAGTGAAGCAACACTCCATTCACCTTTCACAGTGAATTGAAGTGTTGGAACAGACTGCTTCTCTTTCAGAGAAATGCATGTGAGTTACTGTTGAATGCTTGTAATTAGCTTAAGGCACTTTCAAAGGAAAGTGATTTTCTCTGAAAGGACAGCATTTAGAAAGTGAAGCAACACTCCATTCACCTTGCACAGTGAATTGAAGTGTTGGAACAGACTGCTTCTCTTTCAGAGAAACGCATGTGAGTTTCTTCCTAATGCTTGCAAGTAGCTTAAGGCACTATCAAAGGAAAGTGATTTTCTCTGAAAGGACAGCATTTAGAAAGTGAAGCAACACTCCCTTCACTTTGCACAGTGAATTGAAGTGTTGGAACAGACTGCTTCTCTTTCAGAGAAATGCATGTGAGTTTCTGTTGAATGCTTGTAATTAGCTTAAGGCACTTTCAGAGGAAAGTGATTTTGTCTGAAAGGACAGCATTTAGAAAGTGAAGCAACACTCCATTCACCTTGCACAGTGAATTGAAGTGTTGGAACAGACTGCTTCTCTTTCAGAGAAACGCATGTGAGTTTCTTCCTAATGCTTGCAAGTAGCTTAAGGCACTATCAAAGGAAAGTGATTTTCTCTGAAAGGACAGAATTTAGAAAGTGAAGCAACACTCCCTTCACTTTGCACAGTGAATTGAAGTGTTGGAACAGACTGCTTCTCTTTCAGAGAAATGCATGTGAGTTTCTGTTGAATGCTTGTAAGTAGCTTAAGGCACTTTCAAATGAAAGTGATTTTCTCTGAAAGGACAGCACTTAGAAAGTGAAGCAACACTCCACTCACTTCGCACAGTGAATTGAAGTGTTGGAAAAGACAGCTTCTCTTTCAGAGAAACGCATGTGAGTTTCTTCCTAATGCTTGCAAGTAGCTTAAGGCACTTTCAAAGGAAAGTGATTTTCTCTGAAAGAAGACAATTTAGAAAGTGAAGCAACACTCCATTCACGTCGCACAGTGAATTGAAGTGTTGGAACAGACTGCTTCTATTTCAGAGAAACGCATTAGTGTTTCTTGTGAATGCTTGCAAGTAGCTTAAGGCACTTTCAAAGGAAAGTGATTTTCTCTGAAAGGACAGCATTTACAAAGTGAAGCAACACTCCATTCACTTCGCACAGAGAATTGAAGTGTTGGAACAGACTGCTTCTCTTTCAGAGAAATGCATGTGAGTTTCTGTTGAATGCTTGTAATTAGCTTAAGGCACTTTCAAAGGAAAGTGATTTTCTCTGAAAGGACAGCATTTAGAAAGTGAAGCAACACTCCATTCACCTTGCACAGTGAATTGAAGTGTTGGAACAGACTGCTTCTCTTTCAGAGAAACGCATGTGAGTTTCTTCCTAATGCTTGCAAGTAGCTTAAGGCACTATCAAAGGAAAGTGATTTTCTCTGAAAGGACAGAATTTAGAAAGTGAAGCAACACTCCCTTCACTTTGCACAGTGAATTGAAGTGTTGGAACAGACTGCTTCTCTTTCAGAGAAATGCATGTGAGTTTCTGTTGAATGCATGTAAGTAGCTTAAGGCACTTTCAAAGGAAAGTGATTTTCTCTGAAAGGACAGCATTTAGAAAGTGAAGCAACACTCCACTCACTTCGCACAGTGAATTGAATTGTTGGAACAGAAAGCTTCTCTTTCAGAGAAACGCATGTGAGTTTCTTCCTAATGCTTGCAAGTAGCTTAAGGCACTTTCAAAGGAAAGTGATTTTCTCAGAAAGAAGAGCATTTAGAAAGTGAAGCAACACTCCATTCACTTCGCACAGTAAATTGAAGTGTTTGAACAGACTGCTTCTATTTCAGAGAAACGCATTAGTGTTTCTTATGAATGCTTGCAAGTAGCTTAAGGCACTTTCAAAGGAAAGTGATTTTCTCTGAAAGGACAGCATTTAGAAAGTGAAGCAACACTCCATTCACTACGCACAGTGAATTGAAGTGTTGGAACAGACTGCTTCTCTTTCAGAGAAATGCATGTGAGTTTCTGTTGAATGCTTGTAAGTAGCTTAAGGCACTTTCAAAGGAAAGTGATTTTTTCTGAAAGGACAGCATTTAGAAAGTGAGCCAACACTCCATTCACTTCGCACAGTGAATTGAAGTGTTGGAACAGACTGCTTCTCTTTCAGATTAACGCATGTATGTTTCTTCCTAATGCTTGCAAGTAGCTTAAGGCACTTTCAAAGGAAAGTGATTTTCTCTGAAAGGACAGCATTTAGAAAGTGAAGCAACACTCCATTCACTTCGCACAGTGAATTGAAGTGTTGGAACAGACTGCTTCTCTTTCAGGGAAACTCATGTGAATTTTTTATGAATGCTTGAAAGTAGTTTAAGGCACTTTCAAAGGAAAGTGATTTTCTCTGAAAGGACAGCATTCAAATAGTAAAGCAATACTCCATTCCCTTCGTGCAATGTATTGAAGTGTTGGAACCGACTGCTTCTCTTTCATAGAAACGCATTAGTGTTTCTTGTGAATATTTGCAAGTAGCTTAAGGCACTTTCAAAGGAAAGTGATTTTCTCTGAAAGGACAGCATTTAGAAAGTGAAGCAACACTCCATTCACTTCGCACAGAGAATTGAAGTGTTGGAACAGACTGCTTCTCTTTCAGAGAAATGCATGTGTGTTTCTGTTGAATGCTTGTAATTAGCTTAAGGCACTTTCAAAGGAAAGTGATTTTCTCTGAAAGGACAGCATTTAGAAAGTGAAGCAACACTCCATTCACCTTGCACAGTGAATTGAAGTATTGGAACAGACTGCTTCTCTTTCAGAGAAACGCATGTGAGTTTCTTCGTAATGCTTGCAAGTAGCTAAGGCACTATCAAAGGAAAGTGATTTTCTCTGAAAGGACAGAATTTAGAAAGTGAAGCAACACTCCCTTTACTTTGCACAGTGAATTGAAGTGTTGGAACAGACTTCTTCTCTTTCAGAGAAATGCATGTGAGTTTCTGTTGAATGCATGTAAGTAGCTTAAGGCACTTTCAAATGAAAGTGATTTTCTCTGAAAGGACAGCATTTAGAAAGTGAAGCAACACTCCACTCACTTCGCACAGTGAATTGAAGTGTTGGAACAGAAAGCTTCTCTTTCAGAGAAACGCATGTGAGTTTCTTCCTAATGCTTGCAAGTAGCTTAAGGCACTTTCAAAGGAAAGTGATTTTCTCTGAAAGAAGAGCATTTAGAAAGTGAAGCAACACTCCATTCACTTCGCACAGTGAATTGAAGTGTTGGAACAGACTGCTTCTATTTCAGAGAAACGCATTAGTGTTTCTTGTGAATGCTTGCAAGTAGCTTAAGGCACTTTCAAAGGAAAGTGATTTTCTCTGAAAGGACAGCATTTAGAAAGTGAAGCAACACTCCATTCACTTCGCACAGTGAATTGAAGTGTTGGAACAGACTGCTTCTCTTTCAGAGAAATGCATGTGAGTTTCTGTTGAATGCTTGTAAGTAGCTTAAGGCACTTTCAAAGGAAAGTGATTTTTTCTGAAAGGACAGCATTTAGAAAGTGAAGCAACACTCCATTCACTTCGCACAAAGAATTGAAGTGTTGGAACAGACTGCTTCTCTTTCAGAGAAATGCATGTGAGTTTCTGTTGAATGCTTGTAATTAGCTTAAGGCCTTTCAAAGGAAAGTGATTTTCTCTGAAAGGACAGCATTTAGAAAGTGAAGCAACACTCCATTCACCTTGCACAGTGAATTGAAGTGTTGGAACAGACTGCTTCTCTTTCAGAGAAACGCATGTGAGTTTCTTCCTAATGCTTGCAAGTAGCTTAAGGCACTATCAAAGGAAAGTGATTTTCTCTGAAAGGACAGAATTTAGAAAGTGAAGCAACACTCCCTTCACTTTGCACAGTGAATTGAAGTGTTGGAACAGACTGCTTCTCTTTCAGAGAAATGCATGTGAGTTTCTGTTGAATGCTTGTAATTAGCTTAAGGCACTTTCAGAGGAAAGTGATTTTGTCTGAAAGGACAGCATTTACAAAGTGAAGCAACACTCCATTCACCTTGCACAGTGAATTGAAGTGTTGGAACAGACTGCTTCTCTTTCAGAGAAACGCATGTGAGTTTCTTCCTAATGCTTGCAAGTAGCTTAAGGCACTATCAAAGGAAAGTGATTTTCTCTGAAAGGACAGAATTTAGAAAGTGAAGCAACACTCCCTTCACTTTGCACAGTGAATTGAAGTGTTGGAACAGACTGCTTCTCTTTCAGAGAAATGCATGTGAGTTTCTGTTGAATGCTTGTAAGTAGCTTAAGGCACTTTCAAATGAAAGTGATTTTCTCTGAAAGGACAGCACTTAGAAAGTGAAGCAACACTCCACTCACTTCGCACAGTGAATTGAAGTGTTGGAAAAGACAGCTTCTCTTTCAGAGAAACGCATGTGTGTTTCTTCCTAATGCTTGCAAGTAGCTTAAGGCACTTTCAAAGGAAAGTGATTTTCTCTGAAAGAAGAGAATTTAGAAAGTGAAGCAACACTCCATTCACTTCGCCCAGTGAATTGAAGTGTTGGAACAGACTGCTTCTATTTCAGAGAAACGCATTAGTGTTTCTTGTGAATGCTTGCAAGTAGCTTAAGGCACTTTCAAAGGAAAGTGATTTTCTCTGAAAGGACAGAATTTAGAAAGTGAAGCAACACTCCATTCACTTTGCACAGTGAATTGAAGTGTTGGAAAAGACTGCTTCTCTTTCAGAGAAACGCATGTGAGTTTCTTCCTAATGCTTGCAAGTAGCTTAAGGCACTTTCAAAGGAAAGTGATTTTCTCTGAAAGGACAGCATTTAGAAAGTGAAGCAACACTCCATTCACTTCGCACAGTGAATTGAAGTGTTGGAACAGACTGATTCTTTTTCAGAGAAACGCATGTGAGTTTCTGGTGAATGCTTGTAAGTAGCTTAAGGCACTTTCAAAGGAAAGTGATTTTCTCTGAAAGGACAGCATTTAGAAAGTGAAGCAACTCTCCATTCCCTTCGTGCAGTGAATTGAAGTGTTGGAACAGAGTGCTTCTCTTTCAGAGAAACGCATGTGAGTTTCTTCCTAATGCTTGCAAGTAACTTAAGGCACTTTCAAAGGAAAGTGATTTTCTCTAAAAGGACAGCATTTGGAAAGTGAAGCACCACTCCATTCACTTCGCACAGTGAATTGAAGTGTTGGAACAGACTGCTTCTCTTTCAGAGAAACGCATGTGAGTTTCTGTTGAATGCTTGTAAGTAGCTTAAGGAACTTTCAAAGGAAAGTGATTTTCTCTGAAAGGACAGGATTTAGAAAGTGAGGCAACACTCCATTCACTTCACACAGTGAATTGAAGTGTTGGAACAGACTGCTTCCTTTTAGAGAAACGCATGTGAGTTTCTTCCTAATGCTTGCAAGTAGCTTAAGGCACTTTCAAAGGAAAGTGATTTTCTCTGAAAGGACAGCATTTAGAAAGTGAAGCAACACTCCATTCACTTCGCACAAAGAATTGAAGTGTTGGAACAGACTGCTTCTCTTTCAGAGAAACGCATGTGAGTTTTTTATGAATGCTTGAAAGTAGTTTAAGGCACTTTCAAAGGAAAGTGATTTTCTCTGAATGGACAGAATTTAGAAAGTGAAGCAACACTCCATTCACTTTGCACAGTGAATTGAAGAGTTGGAACAGACTGCTTCTCTTACAGAGAAATGCATGTGAGTTTCTGTTGAATGCTTGTAAGTAGCTTAAGGCACTTTCAAAGGAAAGTGATTATCTCTGAAAGGACAGCATTTAGAAAGTGAAGCAACACTCCATTCACTTTGCACAGTGAATTGAAGTGTTGGAACAGACTGCTTCTATTTCAGAGAAACGCATGTGAGTTTCTTCCTAATGCTTGCAAGTAGCTTAAGGCACTTTCAAAGGAAAGGGATTTTCTCTGAAAGGACAGCATTTAGAAAGTGAAGCAACACTCCATTCACTTCGCACAGTGAATTGAAGTGTTGGAACAGACTGCTTCTCTATCAGAGAAACGCATGTGAGTTTCTGGTGAATACTTGTAAGTAGCTTAAGGCACTTTCAAAGGAAAGTGATTTTCTCTGAAAGGACAGCATTTAGAAAGTGAAGCAACACTCCATTCCCTTCGTGCAGTGAATTGAAGTGTTGGAACAGAGTGCTTCTCTTTCATATAAACGCATTAGTGTTTCTTGTGAATGCTTGCAAGTTGCTTGAGGCACTTTCAAAGGAAAGTGATTTTCTCTGAAAGGACAGCATTTAGAAAGTGAAGGAACACTCCATACACTTTGCACAGTATATTGAAGTGTTGGAACAGACTGATTCTCTTTCAGAGAAATGCATGTGAGTTTCTGATGAATGCTTGTAAGTAGCTTAAGGCACTTTCAAAGGAAAGTGATTTTCTCTGAAAGGACAGAATTTAGAAAGTGAAGCAACACTCCATTCACTTCGCACATTGAATTGAAGTGTTGGAACAGACTGCTTCTCTTTCAGAGAAACGCATGTGAGTTTCTGTTGAATTCTTGTAAGTAGCTTAAGGCATTTTCAAAGGAAAGTGATTTTCTCTGAAAGGACAGCATTTAGAAAGTGAGGCAACACTCCATTCACTTCACACAGTGAATTGAAGTGTTGGAACAGACTGCTTCCTTTTAGAGAAACGCATGTGAGTTACTTCCTAATGCTTGCAAGTAGCTTAAGGCACTTTCAAAGGAAAGTAATTTTCTCTGAAAGGACAGCATTTAGAAAGTGAAGCAACATTCCATTCACTTCGCACAAAGAATTGAAGTGTTGGAACAGACTGCTTCTCTTTCAGAGAAACGCATATGAGTTTTTTATGAATGCTTGAAAGTAGTTTAAGGCACTTTCAAAGGAAAGTGATTTTCTCTGAAAGGACAGAATTTAGAAAGTGAAGCAACACTTCATTCACTTCGCACAGTGAATTGAAGTGTTGGAACAGACTGCTTCTCTTTCAGAGAAATGCATGTGAGTTTCTGTTGAATGCTTGGAAGTAGCTTAAGGCACTTTCAAAGGAAAGTGATTTTTTCTGAAAGGACAGCATTTAGAAAGTGAGCCAACACTCCATTCACTTCGCACAGTGAATTGAAGTGTTGGAACAGACTGCTTCTCTTTCAGAGAAACGCATGTGAGTTTCTTCCTAATGCTTGCAAGTAGCTTAAGGCACTTTCAAAGGAAAGTGATTTTCTCTGAAAGGACAGCATTTAGAAAGTGAAGCAACACTCCATTCACTTCGCACAGAGAATTGAAGTGTTGGAACAGATTGCTTCTCTTTCAGAGAAATGCATGTGAGTTTCTGTTGAATGCTTGTAAGTAGCTTAAGGCACATTCAGAGGAAAGGGAATTTCTCTGAAAGGACAGCATTTAGAAAGTGAAGCAACACTCCTTTCACTTCGCACAGTGAATTGAAGTGTTGGAACAGACTGCATCTCTTTCAGAGAAACGCATGTGAGTTTCTGTTGAATGCTTGAAAGTAGTTTAAGGCACTTTCAAAGGAAAGTGATTTTCGCTGAAAGGACAGCATTTAGAACGTCAGGCAACACTCCATTCACTTCACACAGTGAATTGAAGTGTTGGAACAGACTGCTTCCTTTTAGAGAAACGCATGTGAGTTTCTTCCTAATGCTTGCAAGTAGCTTAAGGCACTTTCAAAGGAAAGTGATTTTCTCTGAAAGGACAGCATTTAGAAAGTGAAGCAACACTCCATTCACTTCGCACAAAGAATTGAAGTGTTGGAACAGACTTCTTCTCTTTCAGAGAAACGCATGTGAGTTTTTTATGAATGCTTGAAAGTAGTTTAAGGCACTTTCAAAGGAAAGTGATTTTCTCTGAAAGGACAGAATTTAGAAAGTGAAGCAACACTCCATTCACTTTGCACAGTGAATTGAAGTGTTGGAACAGACTGCTTCTATTTCAGGGAAATGCATGTGACTTTCTGTTGAATGCTTGTAAGTAGCTTAAGGCACTTTCAAAGGAAAGTGATTATCTCTGAAAGGACAGCATTTAGAAAGTGAAGCAACACTCCATTCACTTTGCACAGTGAATTGAAGTGTTGGAACAAACTGCTTCTCTTTCAGAGAAACGCATGTGAGTTTCTTCCTAATGCTTGCAAGTAGCTTAAGGCACTTTCAAAGGAAAGGGATTTTCTCTGAAAGGACAGCATTTAGAAAGTGAAGCAACACTCCATTCACTTCGCACATTGAATTGAAGTGTTGGAACAGACTGCTTCTCTTTCAGAGAAACGCATGTGAGTTTCTGTTGAATACTTGTAAGTAGCTTAAGGCATTTTCAAAGGAAAGTGATCTTCTCTGAAAGGATAGCATTTAGGAAGTGAGGCAACACTCCATTCACTTCACACAGTGTATTGAAGTTTTGGAACAGACTGCTTCTCTTTCAGAGAAACGCATGTGAGTTTCTTGTGAATGCTTGCAAGTTGCTTAAGGCACTTTCAAAGGAAAGTGATTTTCTCTGAAAGGACAGCATTTAGAAAGTGAAGAAACACTCCCTTCACTTCGCACAGAGAATTGAAGTGTTGGAACAGATTGCTTCTCTTTCAGAGAAATGCATGTGAGTTTCTCTTGAATGCTTGTAAGTAGGTTAAGGCACATTCAGAGGACAGTGATTTTCTCTGAAAGGACAGCATTTAGAAAGTGAAGCAACACTCCATTCACTTCGCACAGTGAATTGAAGTGTTGGAACAGACTGCTTCTCTTTCAGAGAAACGCATGTGAGTTACTTCCTAATGCTTGCAAGTAGCTTAAGGCACTTTCAAAGGAAAATGATTTTCTCTGAAAGGACAGCATTTAGAAAGTGAAGGAACACTCCATACACTTTGCACAGTGAATTGAAGTGTTGGAACAGACTGCTTCTCTATCAGAGAAACGCATGTGAGTTTCTGGTGAATGCTTGTAAGTAGCTTAAGGCACTTTCAAAGGAAAGTGATTTTCTCTGAAAGGACAGCATTTAGAAAGTGAAGCAACACTCCATTCACTTCGCACAGTGAATTGAAGTGTTGGAACAGACTGCTTCTATTTCAGAGAAACGCATTAGTGTTTCTTGTGAATGCTTGCAAGTAGCTTAAGGCACTTTCAAACGAAAGTGATTTTCTCTGAAAGGACAGAATTTAGAAAGTGAAGCAACACTCCATTCACTTTGCACAGTGAATTGAAGTGTTGGAAAAGACTGCTTCTCTTTCAGAGAAACGCATGTGAGTTTCTTCCTAATGCTTGCAAGTAGCTTAAGGCACTTTCAAAGGAAAGTGATTTTCTCTGAAAGGACAGCATTTAGAAAGTGAAGCAACACTCCATTCACTTCGCACAGTCAATTGAAGTGTTGGAACAAACTGCTTCTCTTTCAGAGAAACGCATGTGAGTTTCTGGTGAATGCTTGTAAGTAGCTTAAGGCACTTTCAAAGGAAAGTGATTTTCTCTGAAAGGACAGCATTTAGAAAGTGAAGCAACACTCCATTCCCTTCGTGCAGTGAATTGAAGTGTTGGAACAGACTGCTTCTCTTTCAGAGAAACGCATGTGAGTTTCTTCCTAATGCTTGCAAGTAGCTTAAGGCACTTTCAAAGGAAAGTGATTTTCTCTGAAAGGACAGCATTTAGAAAGTGAAGCAACACTCCATTCACTTCGCACAGAGAATTGAAGTGTTGGAACAGATTGCTTCTCTTTCAGAGAAATGCATGTGAGTTTCTGTTGAATGCTTGTAAGTAGCTTAAGGCACATTCAGAGGAAAGGGAATTTCTCTGAAAGGACAGCATTTAGAAAGTGAAGCAACACTCCTTTCACTTCGCACAGTGAATTGAAGTGTTGGAACAGACTGCATCTCTTTCAGAGAAACGCATGTGAGTTTCTGTTGAATGCTTGAAAGTAGTTTAAGGCACTTTCAAAGGAAAGTGATTTTCTCTGAAAGGACAGCATTTAGAACGTCAGGCAACACTCCATTCACTTCACACAGTGAATTGAAGTGTTGGAACAGACTGCTTCCTTTTAGAGAAACGCATGTGAGTTTCTTCCTAATGCTTGCAAGTAGCTTAAGGCACTTTCAAAGGAAAGTGATTTTCTCTGAAAGGACAGCATTTAGAAAGTGAAGCAACACTCCATTCACTTCGCACAAAGAATTGAAGTGTTGGAACAGACTTCTTCTCTTTCAGAGAAACGCATGTGAGTTTTTTATGAATGCTTGAAAGTAGTTTAAGGCACTTTCAAAGGAAAGTGATTTTCTCTGAAAGGACAGAATTTAGAAAGTGAAGCAACACTCCATTCACTTTGCACAGTGAATTGAAGTGTTGGAACAGACTGCTTCTATTTCAGGGAAATGCATGTGACTTTCTGTTGAATGCTTGTAAGTAGCTTAAGGCACTTTCAAAGGAAAGTGATTATCTCTGAAAGGACAGCATTTAGAAAGTGAAGCAACACTCCATTCACTTTGCACAGTGAATTGAAGTGTTGGAACAAACTGCTTCTCTTTCAGAGAAACGCATGTGAGTTTCTTCCTAATGCTTGCAAGTAGCTTAAGGCACTTTCAAAGGAAAGGGATTTTCTCTGAAAGGACAGCATTTAGAAAGTGAAGCAACACTCCATTCACTTCGCACATTGAATTGAAGTGTTGGAACAGACTGCTTCTCTTTCAGAGAAACGCATGTGAGTTTCTGTTGAATACTTGTAAGTAGCTTAAGGCATTTTCAAAGGAAAGTGATCTTCTCTGAAAGGATAGCATTTAGGAAGTGAGGCAACACTCCATTCACTTCACACAGTGTATTGAAGTTTTGGAACAGACTGCTTCTCTTTCAGAGAAACGCATGTGAGTTTCTTGTGAATGCTTGCAAGTTGCTTAAGGCACTTTCAAAGGAAAGTGATTTTCTCTGAAAGGACAGCATTTAGAAAGTGAAGAAACACTCCCTTCACTTCGCACAGAGAATTGAAGTGTTGGAACAGATTGCTTCTCTTTCAGAGAAATGCATGTGAGTTTCTCTTGAATGCTTGTAAGTAGGTTAAGGCACATTCAGAGGACAGTGATTTTCTCTGAAAGGACAGCATTTAGAAAGTGAAGCAACACTCCATTCACTTCGCACAGTGAATTGAAGTGTTGGAACAGACTGCTTCTCTTTCAGAGAAACGCATGTGAGTTACTTCCTAATGCTTGCAAGTAGCTTAAGGCACTTTCAAAGGAAAATGATTTTCTCTGAAAGGACAGCATTTAGAAAGTGAAGGAACACTCCATACACTTTGCACAGTGAATTGAAGTGTTGGAACAGACTGCTTCTCTATCAGAGAAACGCATGTGAGTTTCTGGTGAATGCTTGTAAGTAGCTTAAGGCACTTTCAAAGGAAAGTGATTTTCTCTGAAAGGACAGCATTTAGAAAGTGAAGCAACACTCCATTCACTTCGCACAGTGAATTGAAGTGTTGGAACAGACTGCTTCTATTTCAGAGAAACGCATTAGTGTTTCTTGTGAATGCTTGCAAGTAGCTTAAGGCACTTTCAAACGAAAGTGATTTTCTCTGAAAGGACAGAATTTAGAAAGTGAAGCAACACTCCATTCACTTTGCACAGTGAATTGAAGTGTTGGAAAAGACTGCTTCTCTTTCAGAGAAACGCATGTGAGTTTCTTCCTAATGCTTGCAAGTAGCTTAAGGCACTTTCAAAGGAAAGTGATTTTCTCTGAAAGGACAGCATTTAGAAAGTGAAGCAACACTCCATTCACTTCGCACAGTCAATTGAAGTGTTGGAACAAACTGCTTCTCTTTCAGAGAAACGCATGTGAGTTTCTGGTGAATGCTTGTAAGTAGCTTAAGGCACTTTCAAAGGAAAGTGATTTTCTCTGAAAGGACAGCATTTAGAAAGTGAAGCAACACTCCATTCCCTTCGTGCAGTGAATTGAAGTGTTGGAACAGACTGCTTCTCTTTCAGAGAAACGCATGTGAGTTTCTTCCTAATGCTTGCAAGTAGCTTAAGGCACTTTCAAAGGAAAGGGATTTTCTCTGAAAGGACAGCATTTAGAAAGTGAAGCAACACTCCATTCACTTCGCACAGTGAATTGAAGTGTTGAAACAGACTGCTTCTCTTTCACAGAAACGCATGTGAGTTTTTTGTGAATGCTTGAAAGTAGTTTAAGGCACTTTCAAAAGAAAGTGATTTTCTCTGAAACGACAGAATTTAGAAAGTGAAGCAACACTCCATTCACTTCGCACAGTGAATTGAAGTGTTGGAACAGACTGATTATCTTTCAGAGAAATGCATGTGAGTTTCTGATGAATGCTTGTAAGTAGCTTAAGGCACTTTCAAAGGAAAGTGATTTTCTCTGAAAGGACAGCATTTAGAAAGTGAAGCAACACTCCATTCACTTCGCACATTGAATTGAAGTGTTGGAACAGACTGCTTCTCTTTCAGAGAAACGCATGTGAGTTTCTGTTGAATACTTGTAAGTAGCTTAAGGCATTTTCAAAGGAAAGTGATTTTCTCTGAAAGGACAGCATTTAGAAAGTGAGGCAACACTCCATTCACTTCACACAGTGTATTGAAGTTTTGGAGCAGACTGCTTCTCTTTCAGAGAAACGCATGTGAGTTTCTTGTGAATGCTTGCAAGTTGCTTAAGGCACTTTCAAAGGAAAGTGATTTTCTCTGAAAGGACAGCATTTAGAAAGTGAAGAAACACTCCCTTCACTTCGCACAGAGAATTGAAGTGTTGGAACAGATTGCTTCTCTTTCAGAGAAATGCATGTGAGTTTCTGTTGAATGCTTGTAAGTAGCTTAAGGCACATTCAGAGGAAAGTGATTTTCTCTGAAAGGACAGCATTTAGAAAGTGAAGCAACACTCCATTCACTTCGCACAGTGAATTGAAGTGTTGGAACAGACTGCTTCTCTTTCAGAGAAACGCATGTGAGTTTCTTCCTAATGCTTGCAAGTAGCTTAAGGCACTTTCAAAGGAAAATGATTTTCTCTGAAAGGACAGCATTTAGAAAGTGAAGGAACACTCCATACTCTTTGCACAGTGAATTGAAGTGTTGAAACAGACTGCTTCTCTTTCAGAGAAACGCATGTGAGCTTTTTGTGAATGCTTGAAAGTAGTTTAAGGCACTTTCAAAGGAAAGTGATTTTCTCTGAAAGGACAGCATTTAGAAAGTGAAGCAACACTCCATTCACTTCGCACAGTGAATTGAAGTGTTGGAACAGACTACTTCTCTTTCAGAGAAATGCATGTGAGTTTCTTGTGAATGCTTGAAAGTTGCTCAAGGCACTTTCAAACAAAAGTGATTTTCTCTGAAAGGACAGCATTTAGAAAATGAAGCAACACTCCATTCACTTCGCACAGTGAATTGAAGTGTTGGAACAGACTGCTTCTCTATCAGAGAAACGCATGTGAGTTTCTGATGAATGCTTGTAAGTAGCTTAAGGCACTTTCAAAGGAAAGTGATTTTCTCTGAAAGGACAGCATTTAGAAAGTGAAGCAACACTCCATTCACTTCGCACAGTGAATTGAAGTGTTGGAACAGACTGCTTCTATTTCAGAGAAACGCATTAGTGTTTCTTGTGAATGCTTGCAAGTAGCTTAAGGCACTTTCAAACGCAAGTGATTTTCTCTGAAAGGACAGAATTTAGAAAGTGAAGCAACACTCCATTCACTTTGCACAGTGAATTGAAGTGTTGGAAAAGACTGCTTCTCTTTCAGAGAAACGCATGTGAGTTTCTTCCTAATGCTTGCAAGTAGCTTAAGGCACTTTCAAAGGAAAGTGATTTTCTCTGAAAGGACAGCATTTAGAAAGTGAAGCAACACTCCATTCACTTCGCACAGTCAATTGAAGTGTTGGAACAAACTGCTTCTCTTTCAGAGAAACGCATGTGAGTTTCTGGTGAATGCTTGTAAGTAGCTTAAGGCACTTTCAAAGGAAAGTGATTTTCTCTGAAAGGACAGCATTTAGAAAGTGAAGCAACACTCCATTCCCTTCGTGCAGTGAATTGAAGTGTTGGAACAGAGTGCTTCTCTTTCAGAGAAACGCATGTGAGTTTCTTCCTAATGCTTGCAAGTAGCTTAAGGCACTTTCAAAGGAAAGGGATTTTCTCTAAAAGGACAGCATTTGGAAAGTGAAGCACCACTCCATTCACTTCGCACAGTGAATTGAAGTGTTGGAACAGACTGCTTCTCTTTCAGAGAAACGCATGTGAGTTTCTGTTGAATGCTAGTAAGTAGCTTAAGGAACTTTCAAAGGAAAGTGATTTTCTCTGAAAGGACAGCATTTAGAAAGTGAGGCAACACTCCATTCACTTCACACAGTGAATTGAAGTGTTGGAACAGACTGCTTCCTTTTAGAGAAACGCATGTGAGTTTCTTCCTAATGCTTGCAAGTAGCTTAAGGCACTTTCAAAGGAAAGTGATTTTCTCTGAAAGGACAGCATTTAGAAAGTGAAGAAACACTCCATTCACTTCGCACAGTGATTTGAAGTGTTGGAACAGACTGCTTCTCTTTCAGAGAAACGCATGTGAGTTTCTTGTGAATGCTTGCAAGTTGCTTAAGGCACTTTCAAAGGAAAGTGATTTTCTCTGAAAGGACAGCATTTAGAAAGTGAAGAAACACTCCCTTCACTTCGCACAGAGAATTGAAGTGTTGGAACAGATTGCTTCTCTTTCAGAGAAATGCATGTGAGTTTCTGTTGAATGCTTGTAAGTAGCTTAAGGCACATTCAGAGGAAAGTGATTTTCTCTGAAAGGACAGCATTTAGAAAGTGAAGCAACACTCCATTCACTTCGCACAGTGAATTGAAGTGTTGGAACAGACTGCTTCTCTTTCAGAGAAACGCATGTGAGTTTCTTCCTAATGCTTGCAAGTAGCTTAAGGCACTTTCAAAGGAAAATGATTTTCTCTGAAAGGACAGCATTTAGAAAGTGAAGGAACACTCCATACTCTTTGCACAGTGAATTGAAGTGTTGAAACAGACTGCTTCTCTTTCAGAGAAACGCATGTGAGCTTTTTGTGAATGCTTGAAAGTAGTTTAAGGCACTTTCAAAGGAAAGTGATTTTCTCTGAAAGGACAGCATTTAGAAAGTGAAGCAACACTCCATTCACTTCGCACAGTGAATTGAAGTGTTGGAACAGACTACTTCTCTTTCAGAGAAATGCATGTGAGTTTCTTGTGAATGCTTGAAAGTTGCTCAAGGCACTTTCAAACAAAAGTGATTTTCTCTGAAAGGACAGCATTTAGAAAATGAAGCAACACTCCATTCACTTCGCACAGTGAATTGAAGTGTTGGAACAGACTGCTTCTCTATCAGAGAAACGCATGTGAGTTTCTGGTGAATGCTTGTAAGTAGCTTAAGGCACTTTCAAAGGAAAGTGATTTTCTCTGAAAGGACAGCATTTAGAAAGTGAAGCAACACTCCATTCACTTCGCACAGTGAATTGAAGTGTTGGAACAGACTGCTTCTATTTCAGAGAAACGCATTAGTGTTTCTTGTGAATGCTTGCAAGTAGCTTAAGGCACTTTCAAACGAAAGTGATTTTCTCTGAAAGGACAGAATTTAGAAAGTGAAGCAACACTCCATTCACTTTGCACAGTGAATTGAAGTGTTGGAAAAGACTGCTTCTCTTTCAGAGAAACGCATGTGAGTTTCTTCCTAATGCTTGCAAGTAGCTTAAGGCACTTTCAAAGGAAAGTGATTTTCTCTGAAAGGACAGCATTTAGAAAGTGAAGCAACACTCCATTCACTTCGCACAGTCAATTGAAGTGTTGGAACAAACTGCTTCTCTTTCAGAGAAACGCATGTGAGTTTCTGGTGAATGCTTGTAAGTAGCTTAAGGCACTTTCAAAGGAAAGTGATTTTCTCTGAAAGGACAGCATTTAGAAAGTGAAGCAACACTCCATTCCCTTCGTGCAGTGAATTGAAGTGTTGGAACAGAGTGCTTCTCTTTCAGAGAAACGCATGTGAGTTTCTTCCTAATGCTTGCAAGTAGCTTAAGGCACTTTCAAAGGAAAGGGATTTTCTCTAAAAGGACAGCATTTGGAAAGTGAAGCACCACTCCATTCACTTCGCACAGTGAATTGAAGTGTTGGAACAGACTGCTTCTCTTTCAGAGAAACGCATGTGAGTTTCTGTTGAATGCTAGTAAGTAGCTTAAGGAACTTTCAAAGTAAAGTGATTTCCTCTGAAAGGACAGCATTTAGAAAGTGAGGCAACACTCCATTCACTTCACACAGTGAATTGAAGTGTTGGAACAGACTGCTTCTCTTTCAGAGAAACGCATGTGAGTTTTTTATGAATGCTTGAAAGTAGTTTAAGGCACTTTCAAAGGAAAGTGATTTTCTCTGAAAGGACAGTATTTAGAAAGTGAAGCAACACTCCATTCACTTTGCACAGTGAATTGAAGTGTTGGAACAGACTGCTTCTCTTTCAGAGAAATGCATGTGAGTTTCTGTTGAATGCTTGTAAGTAGCTTAAGGCACTTTCAAAGGAAAGTGATTATCTCTGAAAGGACAGCATTTAGAAAGTGAAGCAACACTCCATTCACTTTGCACAGTGAATTGAGTGTTGGAACAGACTGCTTCTCTTTCAGAGAAACGCATGTGAGTTTCTTCCTAATGCTTGCAAGTAGCTTAAGGCACTTTCAAAGGAAAGGGATTTTCTCTGAAAGGACAGCATTTAGAAAGTGAAGCAACACTCCATGCACTTTGCACAGTGAATTGAAGTGTTGGAACAGACTGCTTCTCTATCAGAAACGCATGTGAGTTTCTGGTGAATGCTTGTAAGTAGCTTAAGGCACTTTCAAAGGAAAGTGATTTTCTCTGAAAGGACAGCATTTAGAAAGTGAAGCAACACTCCATTCCTTTCGTGCAGTGAATTGAAGTGTTGGAACAGAGTGCTTCTCTTTCATATAAACGCATTAGTGTTTCTTGTGAATGCTTGCAAGTTGCTTAAGGCACTTTCAAAGGAAAGTGATTTTCTCTGAAAGGACAGCATTTAGAAAGTGAAGCAACACTCCATTCACTTCGCACATTGAATTGAAGTGTTGGAACAGACTGCTTCTCTTTCAGAGAAACGCATGTGAGTTTCTGTTGAATACTTGCAAGTAGCTTAAGGCATTTTCAAAGGAAAGTGATTTTCTCTGAAAGGACAGCATTTAGAAAGTGAGGCAACACTCCATTCACTTCACACAGTGTATTGAAGTTTTGGAACAGACTGCTTCTCTTTCAGAGAAACGCATGCGAGTTTCTTGTGAATGCTTGCAAGTTGCTTAAGGCACTTTCAAAGGAAAGTGATTTTCTCTGAAAGGACAGCATTTAGAAAGTGAAGAAACACTCCATTCACTTCGCACAAAGAATTGAAGTGTTGGAACAGATTGCTTCTCTTTCAGAGAAATGCATGTGAGTTTCTGTTGAATGCTTGTAAGTAGCTTAAGGCACATTCAGAGGAAAGTGATTTTCTCTGAAAGGACAGCATTTAGAAAGTGAAGCAACACTCCATTCACTTCGCACAGTGAATTGAAGTGTTGGAACAGACTGCTTCTCTTTCAGAGAAACGCATGTGAGTTTCTTCCTAATGCTTGCAAGTAGCTTAAGGCACTTTCAAAGGAAAATGATTTTCTCTGAAAGGACAGCATTTAGAAAGTGAAGGAACACTCCATACACTTTGCACAGTGAATTGAAGTGTTGAAACAGACTGCTTCTCTTTCAGAGGAACGCATGTGAGCTTTTTGTGAATGCTTGAAAGTAGTTAAAGGCACTTTCAAAGGAAAGTGATTTTCTCTGAAAGGACAGCATTTAGAAAGTGAAGCAACACTCCATTCACTTCGCACAGTGAATTGAAGTGTTGGAACAGACTGCTTCTCTTTCAGAGAAATGCATGTGAGTTTCTTGTGAATGCTTGAAAGTTGCTTAAGGCACTTTCAAACAAAAGTGATTTTCTCTGAAAGGACAGGATTTAGAAAGTGAAGCAACACTCCATTCACTTCGCACAGTGAATTGAAGTGTTGGAACAGACTGCTTCTATTTCAGAGAAACGCATGTGTGTTTCCTGTGAATGCTTTAAAGTAGCTTAAGGCACTTTCAAATGAAAGTGATTTTCTCTGAAAGGACAGCATTTAGAAAGTGAGGCAACACTCCATTCACTTCGCACAAAGAATTGAAGTGTTGGAACAGACTGCTTCTCTTTCAGAGAAACGCATGTGAGTTTTTTATGAATGCTTGAAAGTAGTTTAAGGCACTTTCAAAGGAAAGTGATTTTCTCTGAAAGGACAGAATTTAGAAAGTGAAGCAACACTCCATTCACTTTGCACAGTGAATTGAAGTGTTGGAACAGACTGCTTCTCTTTCAGAGAAATGCATGTGAGTTTCTGTTGAATGCTTGTAAGTAGCTTAAGACACTTTCAAAAGAAAGTGATTATCTCTGAAAGGACAGCATTTAGAAAGTGATGCAACACTCCATTCACTTTGCACAGTGAATTGAAGTGTTGGAACAGACTGCTTCTCTTTCAGAGAAACGCATGTGAGTTTCTTCCTAATGCTTGCAAGTAGCTTAAGGCACTTTCAAAGGAAAGTGATTTTCTCTGAAAGGACAGCATTTAGAAAGTGAGGCAACACTCCATTCACTTCACACAGTGAATTGAAGTGTTGGAACAGACTGCTTCCTTTTAGAGAAACGCATGTGAGTTTCTTCCTAATGCTTGCAAGTAGCTTAAGGCACTTTCAAAGGAAAGTGATTTTCTCTGAAAGGACAGCATTTAGAAAGTGAAGCAACACTCCATTCACTTCGCACAAAGAATTGAAGTGTTGGAACAGACTTCTTCTCTTTCAGAGAAACGCATGTGAGTTTTTTATGAATGCTTGAAAGTAGTTTAAGGCACTTTCAAAGGAAAGTGATTTTCTCTGAAAGGAGAGTATTTAGAAAGTGAAGCAACACTCCATTCACTTTGCACAGTGAATTGAAGTGTTGGAACAGACTGCTTCTCTTTCAGAGAAATGCATGTGAGTTTCTGTTGAATGCTTGTAAGTAGCTTAAGGCACTTTCAAAGGAAAGTGATTATCTCTGAAAGGACAGCATTTAGAAAGTGAAGCAACACTCCATTCACTTTGCACAGTGAATTGAAGTGTTGGAACAGACTGCTTCTCTTTCAGAGAAACGCATGTGAGTTTCTTCCTAATGCTTGCAAGTAGCTTAAGGCACTTTCAAAGGAAAGGGATTTTCTCTGAAAGGACAGCATTTAGAAAGTGAAGCAACACTCCATTCACTTTGCACAGTGAATTGAAGTGTTGGAACAGACTGCTTCTCTATCAGAAACGCATGTGAGTTTCTGGTGAATGCTTGTAAGTAGCTTAAGGCACTTTCAAAGGAAAGTGATTTTCTCTGAAAGGACAGCATTTAGAAAGTGAAGCAACACTCCATTCCTTTCGTGCAGTGAATTGAAGTGTTGGAACAGAGTGCTTCTCTTTCATATAAACGCATTAGTGTTTCTTGTGAATGCTTGCAAGTTGCTTAAGGCACTTTCAAAGGAAAGTGATTTTCTCTGAAAGGACAGCATTTAGAAAGTGAAGGAACACTCCATACACTTTGCACAGTGAATTGAAGTGTTGAAACAGACTGCTTCTCTTTCAGAGAAACACATGTGAGCTTTTTGTGAATGCTTGAAAGTAGTTTAAGGCACTTTCAAAAGAAAGTGATTTTCTCTGAAACGACAGAATTTAGAAAGTGAAGCAACACTCCATTCACTTCGCACAGTGAATTGAAGTGTTGGAACAGACTGATTCTCTTTCAGAGAAATGCATGTGAGTTTCTGATGAATGCTTGTAAGTAGCTTAAGGCACTTTCAAAGGAAAGTGATTTTCTCTGAAAGGACAGCATTTAGAAAGTGAAGCAACACTCCATTCACTTCGCACATTGAATTGAAGTGTTGGAACAGACTGCTTCTCTTTCAGAGAAACGCATGTGAGTTTCTGTTGAATACTTGCAAGTAGCTTAAGGCATTTTCAAAGGAAAGTGATTTTCTCTGAAAGGACAGCATTTAGAAAGTGAGGCAACACTCCATTCACTTCACACAGTGTATTGAAGTTTTGGAACAGACTGCTTCTCTTTCAGAGAAACGCATGTGAGTTTCTTGTGAATGCTTGCAAGTTGCTTAAGGCACTTTCAAAGGAAAGTGATTTTCTCTGAAAGGACAGCATTTAGAAAGTGAAGAAACACTCCATTCACTTCGCACAAAGAATTGAAGTGTTGGAACAGATTGCTTCTCTTTCAGAGAAATGCATGTGAGTTTCTGTTGAATGCTTGTAAGTAGCTTAAGGCACATTCAGAGGAAAGTGATTTTCTCTGAAAGGACAGCATTTAGAAAGTGAAGCAACACTCCATTCACTTCGCACAGTGAATTGAAGTGTTGGAACAGACTGCTTCTCTTTCAGAGAATCGCATGTGAGTTTCTTCCTAATGCTTGCAAGTAGCTTAAGGCACTTTCAAAGGAAAATGATTTTCTCTGAAAGGACAGCATTTAGAAAGTGAAGGAACACTCCATACACTTTGCACAGTGAATTGAAGTGTTGAAACAGACTGCTTCTCTTTCAGAGGAACGCATGTGAGCTTTTTGTGAATGCTTGAAAGTAGTTTAAGGCACTTTCAAAGGAAAGTGATTTTCTCTGAAAGGACAGCATTTAGAAAGTGAAGCAACACTCCATTCACTTCGCACAGTGAATTGAAGTGTTGGAACAGACTGCTTCTCTTTCAGAGAAATGCATGTGAGTTTCTTGTGAATGCTTGAAAGTTGCTTAAGGCACTTTCAAACAAAAGTGATTTTCTCTGAAAGGACAGGATTTAGAAAGTGAAGCAACACTCCATTCACTTCGCACAGTGAATTGAAGTGTTGGAACAGACTGCTTCTATTTCAGAGAAACGCATGTGTGTTTCCTGTGAATGCCTTAAAGTAGCTTAAGGCACTTTCAAATGAAAGTGATTTTCTCTGAAAGGACAGCACTTAGAAAGTGAGGCAACACTCCATTCACTTCGCACAAAGAATTGAAGTGTTGGAACAGACTGCTTCTCTTTCAGAGAAACGCATGTGAGTTTTTTATGAATGCTTGAAAGTAGTTTAAGGCACTTTCAAAGGAAAGTGATTTTCTCTGAAAGGACAGAATTTAGAAAGTGAAGCAACACTCCATTCACTTTGCACAGTGAATTGAAGTGTTGGAACAGACTGCTTCTCTTTCAGAGAAATGCATGTGAGTTTCTGTTGAATGCTTGTAAGTAGCTTAAGGCACTTTCAAAAGAAAGTGATTATCTCTGAAAGGACAGCATTTAGAAAGTGAAGCAACACTCCATTCACTTTGCACAGTGAATTGAAGTGTTGGAACAGACTGCTTCTCTTTCAGAGAAACGCATGTGAGTTTCTTCCTAATGCTTGCTTGTAGCTTAAGGCACTTTCAAAGGAAAGTGATTTTCTCTGAAAGGACAGCATTTAGAAAGTGAAGCAACACTCCATTCACTTCACACAGTGAATTGAAGTGTTGGAACAGAGTGCTTTTCTTTCAGAGAAACGCATGTGAGCTTCTTCCTAATGCTTGCAAGTAGCTTAAGGCACTTTCAAAGGAAAGTGATTTTCTCTGAAAGGACAGCATTTAGAAAGTGAAGCAACACTCCATTCACTTTGCACAGTGAATTGAAGTGTTGGAACAGACTGCTTCTCTTTCAGAGAAACGCATGTGAGTTTCTTCCTAATGCTTGCAAGTAGCTTAAGGCACTTTCAAAGGAAAGTGATTTTCTCTGAAAGGACAGCATTTAGAAAGTGAAGTAACACTCCATTCACTTTGCACAGTGAATTGAAGTGTTGGAACAGAGTGCTTCTCTATCAGAAACGCATGTGAGTTTCTGGTGAATGCTTGTAAGTAGCTTAAGGCACTTTCAAAGGAAAGTGATTTTCTCTGAAAGGACAGAATTTAGAAAGTGAAGCAACACTCCATTCACTTTGCACAGTGAATTGAAGTGTTGGAACAGACTGCTTCTCTTTCAGAGAAATGCATGTGAGTTTCTGTTGAATGCTTGTAAGTAGCTTAAGGCACTTTCAAAAGAAAGTGATTATCTCTGAAAGGACAGCATTTAGAAAGTGAAGCAACACTCCATTCACTTTGCACAGTGAATTGAAGTGTTGGAACAGACTGATTCTCTTTCAGAGAAATGCATGTGAGTTTCTGATGAATGCTTGCAAGTAGCTTAAGGCACTTTCAAAGGAAAGTGATTTTCTCTGAAAGGACAGCATTTAGAAAGTGAGGCAACACTCCATTCACTTCACACAGTGAATTGAAGTGTTGGAACAGACTGCTTCCTTTTAGAGAAACGCATGTGAGTTTCTTCCTAATGCTTGCAAGTAGCTTAAGGCACTTTCAAAGGAAAGTGATTTTCTCTGAAAGGACAGCATTTAGAAAGTGAAGCAACACTCCATTCACTTCGCACAAAGAATTGAAGTGTTGGAACAGACTTCTTCTCTTTCAGAGAAACGCATGTGAGTTTTTTATGAATGCTTGAAAGTAGTTTAAGGCACTTTCAAAGGAAAGTGATTTTCTCTGAAAGGAGAGTATTTAGAAAGTGAAGCAACACTCCATTCACTTTGCACAGTGAATTGAAGTGTTGGAACAGACTGCTTCTCTTTCAGAGAAATGCATGTGAGTTTCTGTTGAATGCTTGTAAGTAGCTTAAGGCACTTTCAAAGGAAAGTGATTATCTCTGAAAGGACAGCATTTAGAAAGTGAAGCAACACTCCATTCACTTTGCACAGTGAATTGAAGTGTTGGAACAGACTGCTTCTCTTTCAGAGAAACGCATGTGAGTTTCTTCCTAATGCTTGCAAGTAGCTTAAGGCACTTTCAAAGGAAAGGGATTTTCTCTGAAAGGACAGCATTTAGAAAGTGAAGCAACACTCCATTCACTTTGCACAGTGAATTGAAGTGTTGGAACAGACTGCTTCTCTATCAGAAACGCATGTGAGTTTCTGGTGAATGCTTGTAAGTAGCTTAAGGCACTTTCAAAGGAAAGTGATTTTCTCTGAAAGGACAGCATTTAGAAAGTGAAGCAACACTCCATTCCTTTCGTGCAGTGAATTGAAGTGTTGGAACAGAGTGCTTCTCTTTCATATAAACGCATTAGTGTTTCTTGTGAATGCTTGCAAGTTGCTTAAGGCACTTTCAAAGGAAAGTGATTTTCTCTGAAAGGACAGCATTTAGAAAGTGAAGGAACACTCCATACACTTTGCACAGTGAATTGAAGTGTTGAAACAGACTGCTTCTCTTTCAGAGAAACGCATGTGAGCTTTTTGTGAATGCTTGAAAGTAGTTTAAGGCACTTTCAAAAGAAAGTGATTTTCTCTGTAACGACAGAATTTAGAAAGTGAAGCAACACTCCATTCACTTCGCACAGTGAATTGAAGTGTTGGAACAGACTGATTCTCTTTCAGAGAAATGCATGTGAGTTTCTGATGAATGCTTGTAAGTAGCTTAAGGCACTTTCAAAGGAAAGTGATTTTCTCTGAAAGGACAGCATTTAGAAAGTGAAGCAACACTCCATTCACTTCGCACATTGAATTGAAGTGTTGGAACAGACTGCTTCTCTTTCAGAGAAACGCATGTGAGTTTCTGTTGAATACTTGCAAGTAGCTTAAGGCATTTTCAAAGGAAAGTGATTTTCTCTGAAAGGACAGCATTTAGAAAGTGAGGCAACACTCCATTCACTTCACACAGTGTATTGAAGTTTTGGAACAGACTGCTTCTCTTTCAGAGAAACGCATGTGAGTTTCTTGTGAATGCTTGCAAGTTGCTTAAGGCACTTTCAAAGGAAAGTGATTTTCTCTGAAAGGACAGCATTTAGAAAGTGAAGAAACACTCCATTCACTTCGCACAAAGAATTGAAGTGTTGGAACAGATTGCTTCTCTTTCAGAGAAATGCATGTGAGTTTCTGTTGAATGCTTGTAAGTAGCTTAAGGCACATTCAGAGGAAAGTGATTTTCTCTGAAAGGACAGCATTTAGAAAGTGAAGCAACACTCCATTCACTTCGCACAGTGAATTGAAGTGTTGGAACAGACTGCTTCTCTTTCAGAGAAATGCATGTGAGTTTCTGTTGAATGCTTGTAAGTAGCTTAAGGCACTTTCAAAAGAAAGTGATTATCTCTGAAAGGACAGCATTTAGAAAGTGAAGCAACACTCCATTCACTTTGCACAGTGAATTGAAGTGTTGGAACAGACTGATTCTCTTTCAGAGAAATGCATGTGAGTTTCTGATGAATGCTTGCAAGTAGCTTAAGGCACTTTCAAAGGAAAGTGATTTTCTCTGAAAGGACAGCATTTAGAAAGTGAGGCAACACTCCATTCACTTCACACAGTGAATTGAAGTGTTGGAACAGACTGCTTCCTTTTAGAGAAACGCATGTGAGTTTCTTCCTAATGCTTGCAAGTAGCTTAAGGCACTTTCAAAGGAAAGTGATTTTCTCTGAAAGGACAGCATTTAGAAAGTGAAGCAACACTCCATTCACTTCGCACAAAGAATTGAAGTGTTGGAACAGACTTCTTCTCTTTCAGAGAAACGCATGTGAGTTTTTTATGAATGCTTGAAAGTAGTTTAAGGCACTTTCAAAGGAAAGTGATTTTCTCTGAAAGGAGAGTATTTAGAAAGTGAAGCAACACTCCATTCACTTTGCACAGTGAATTGAAGTGTTGGAACAGACTGCTTCTCTTTCAGAGAAATGCATGTGAGTTTCTGTTGAATGCTTGTAAGTAGCTTAAGGCACTTTCAAAGGAAAGTGATTATCTCTGAAAGGACAGCATTTAGAAAGTGAAGCAACACTCCATTCACTTTGCACAGTGAATTGAAGTGTTGGAACAGACTGCTTCTCTTTCAGAGAAACGCATGTGAGTTTCTTCCTAATGTTTGCAAGTAGCTTAAGGCACTTTCAAAGGAAAGGGATTTTCTCTGAAAGGACAGCATTTAGAAAGTGAAGCAACACTCCATTCACTTTGCACAGTGAATTGAAGTGTTGGAACAGACTGCTTCTCTATCAGAAACGCATGTGAGTTTCTGGTGAATGCTTGTAAGTAGCTTAAGGCACTTTCAAAGGAAAGTGATTTTCTCTGAAAGGACAGCATTTAGAAAGTGAAGCAACACTCCATTCCTTTCGTGCAGTGAATTGAAGTGTTGGAACAGAGTGCTTCTCTTTCATATAAACGCATTAGTGTTTCTTGTGAATGCTTGCAAGTTGCTTAAGGCACTTTCAAAGGAAAGTGATTTTCTCTGAAAGGACAGCATTTAGAAAGTGAAGGAACACTCCATACACTTTGCACAGTGAATTGAAGTGTTGAAACAGACTGCTTCTCTTTCAGAGAAACGCATGTGAGCTTTTTGTGAATGCTTGAAAGTAGTTTAAGGCACTTTCAAAAGAAAGTGATTTTCTCTGAAACGACAGAATTTAGAAAGTGAAGGAACACTCCATTCACTTCGCACAGTGAATTGAAGTGTTGGAACAGACTGATTCTCTTTCAGAGAAATGCATGTGAGTTTCTGATGAATGCTTGTAAGTAGCTTAAGGCACTTTCAAAGGAAAGTGATTTTCTCTGAAAGGACAGCATTTAGAAAGTGAAGCAACACTCCATTCACTTCGCACATTGAATTGAAGTGTTGGAACAGACTGCTTCTCTTTCAGAGAAACGCATGTGAGTTTCTGTTGAATACTTGCAAGTAGCTTAAGGCATTTTCAAAGGAAAGTGATTTTCTCTGAAAGGACAGCATTTAGAAAGTGAGGCAACACTCCATTCACTTCACACAGTGTATTGAAGTTTTGGAACAGACTGCTTCTCTTTCAGAGAAACGCATGTGAGTTTCTTGTGAATGCTTGCAAGTTGCTTAAGGCACTTTCAAAGGAAAGTGATTTTCTCTGAAAGGACAGCATTTAGAAAGTGAAGAAACACTCCATTCACTTCGCACAAAGAATTGAAGTGTTGGAACAGATTGCTTCTCTTTCAGAGAAATGCATGTGAGTTTCTGTTGAATGCTTGTAAGTAGCTTAAGGCACATTCAGAGGAAAGTGATTTTCTCTGAAAGGACAGCATTTAGAAAGTGAAGCAACACTCCATTCACTTCGCACAGTGAATTGAAGTGTTGGAACAGACTGCTTCTCTTTCAGAGAATCGCATGTGAGTTTCTTCCTAATGCTTGCAAGTAGCTTAAGGCACTTTCAAAGGAAAGGGATTTTCTCTGAAAGGACAGCATTTAGAAAGTGAAGCAACACTCCATTCACTTCGCACAGTGAATTGAAGTGTTGGAACAGACTGCTTCTCTTTCAGAGAAACGCATGTGAGTTTCTGGTGAATGCTTGTAAGTAGCTTAAGGCACTTTCAAAGGAAAGTGATTTTCTCTGAAAGGACAGCATTTAGAAAGTGAAGCAAAACTCCATTCCCTTCGTGCAGTGAATTGAAGTGTTGGAACAGAGTGCTTCTCTTTCATATAAACGCGTTAGTGTTTCTTGTGAATGCTTGCAAATTGCTTAAGGCACTTTCAAAGGAAAGTGATTTTCTCTGAAAGGACAGCATTTAGAAAGTGAAGGAACACTCCATACACTTTGCACAGTGAATTGAAGTTTTGAAACAGACTGATTCTCTTTTAGAGAAATGCATGTGAGTTTCTGATGAATGCTTGTAAATAGCTTAAGGCACTTTCAAAGGAAAGTGATTTTCTCTGAAAGGACAGAATTTAGAAAGTGAAGCAACACTCCATTCACTTCGCACATTAAATTGAAGTGTTGGAAGAGACTGCTTCTCTTTCAGAGAAACGCATGTGAGTTTCTGTTGAATGCTTGTAAGTAGCTTAAGACATTTTCAAAGGAAAGTGATTTTCTCTGAAAGGACAGCATTTAGAAAGTGAGGCAACACTCCATTCACTTCACACAGTGTATTGAAGTTTTGGAACAGACTGCTTCTCTTTCAGAGAAACGCATTAGTGTTTCTTGTGAATGCTTGCAAGTAGCTTAAGGCACTTTCAAATGAAAGTGATTTTCTCTGAAAGGACAGCATTTAGAAAGTGAAGCAACACTCAATTCACTTCGCACAGAGAATTGAAGTGTTGGAACAGATTGCTTCTCTTTCAGAGAAATGCATGTGAGTTTCTGTTGAATGCTTGTAATTAGCTTAAGGCACATTCAGAGGAAAGGGATTTTCTCTGAAAGGACAGCATTTAGAAAGTGAAGCAACACTCCATTCACTTCGTACAGTGAATTGAAGTGTTGGAACAGACTGCTTCTCTTTCAGAGAAACGCATGTGAGTTTCTTCCTAATGCTTGCAAGTAGCTTAAGGCACTTTCAAAGGAAAATGATTTTCTCTGAAAGGACAGCATTTAGAAAGTGAGGCAACACTCCATTCACTTCGGACAGTGAAGTGAAGTGTTGGAACAGACTGCTTCTCTTTCAGAGAAATGCATGTGAGTTTCTGGTGAATGCTTGTAAGTAGCGTAAGGCACTTTCAAAGGAAAGTGATTTTCTCTGAAATTACAGCATTTAGAACGTGAAGCAACACTCCATTCACTTCGCACAGTGAATTGAAGTGTTGGAACAGACTGCTTCTCTTTCAGAGAAATGGATGTGAGTTTCTGCTGAATGCTTGTAAGTAGCTTAAGGCACTTTCAAAGGAAAGTGATTTTCTCTAAAAGGACAGCATTTGGAAAGTGAAGCACCACTCCATTCACTTCGCAAGTTAGTAGAAGTGTTGGAACAGACTTCTTTTCTTTCAGAGAAATGCATGTGAGTTTCTGGTGAATGCTTGTAAGTAGCTTAAGGCACTTTCAAAGGAAAGTGATTTTCTCTGAAAGGACAGCATTTAGAAAGTGAAGCAACACTCCATTCACTTCGCAAGTGAATTGAAATGTTGGAACAGACTGCTTCTCTTTCAGAGAAATGCATGTGAGTTTCCGGTGAATGCTTGTAAGTAGCTTAAGGCACTTTAAAAGGAAAGTGATTTTCTCTGAAAGGACAGCATTTAGAAAGTGAAGCAACACTCCATTCACTTCGCACAGTGAATTGAAGTGTTGGAACAGACTGCTTCTATTTCAGAGAAACACATGTGTGTTTCCTGTGAATGCTTGAAAGTAGCTTAAGGCACTATCAAAGGAAAGTGATTTTCTCTGAAAGGACAGCATTTAGAAAGTGAAGTAACATTCCATTCAATTCGCACAGTGAATTGAAGTGTTGGAACAGTCTGCTTTTCTTTCAGAGAAATGCATATGAGTTTCTGTTGAATGCTTGTAAGTAGCTCTAGGCTCTTTCAAAGGAAAGTGATTTTCTCTGAAAGGACAGCATTTAGAAAGTGAAGCAACACTCCATTCACTTCGCACAGTGAATTGAAGTGTTGGAACAGACTGCTTCTCTTTCAGAGAAACGCATTAGTGTTTCTTGTGAATGCTTGCAAGTAGCTTAAGGCACTTTCAAAGGAAAGTGATTTTCTCTGAAAGGACAGCATTTAGAAAGTGAAGCAACACTCCATTCACTTCGCACAGTGAATTGAAGTGTTGGAACAGACTGCTTCTCTTTCAGAGAAAGGCATGTGAGTTTCTGGTGAATGCTTGTAAGTAGCTTAAGGCACTTTCAAAGGAAAGTGATTTTCTCTAAAAGGACAGCATTTGGTAAGTGAAGCACCACTCCATTCACTTCGCACAGTGAATTGAAGTGTTGGAACAGACTGCTTCTCTTTCAGAGAAACACATGTGAGTTTCTGTTGAATTCTTGTAAGTAGCTTAAGGCACTTTCAAAGGAAAGTGATTTTCTCTGAAATGACAGCATTTAGAAAGTGAGGCAACAATCCATTCACTTCACACAGTGAATTGAAGTGTTGGAAGAGACTGCTTCCTATTAGAGAAACGCATGTGAGTTTCTTCCTAATGCTTGCAAGTACCTTAAGGCACTTTCAAAGGAAAGTGATTTTCTCTGAAAGGACAGCATTTAGAAAGTGAAGCAACACTCCATTCACTTCGCACAAAGAATTGAAGTGTTGGAACAGACTGCTTCTCTTTCAGAGAAACGCATGTGAGTTTTTTATGAATGCTTGAAAGTAGTTTAAGGCACTTTCAAAGGAAAGTGATTTTCTCTGAAAGGACAGAATTTAGAAAGTGAAGCAGCACTCCATTCACTTCGCACAGTGAATTGAAGTGTTGGAACAGACTGCTTCTCTTTCAGAGAAATGCATGTGAGTTTCTGTTGAATGCTTGTAAGTAGCTTAAGGCACTCTCAAAGGAAAGTGATTTTCTCTAAAAGGACAGCATTTGGAAAGTGAAGCACCACTCCATTCACTTCGCACAGTGAATTGAAGTGTTGGAACAGACTGCTTCTCTTACAGAGAAACGCATGTGAGTTTCTTCCTAATGCTTGCAAGAAGCTTAAGGCACTTTCAAAGGAAAGTGATTTTCTCTGAAAGGACAGCATTTCGAAAATGAGGCAACACTCCATTCACTTTGCACCGTGAATTGTAGTGTTGGAACAGATTGCTTCTCTTTCAGAAAAACACATGTGAGTTTCTGGTGAATGCTTGTAAGTAGCTTAAGGCAATTTCAAAGGAACGTGATTTTCTCTGAAAGGACAGCATTTAGAAAGGGAAGCAACACTCCATTCACTTCGCACAGTGAATTGAAGTGTTGGAAGAGAAGGCTTCTCTTTCAGAGAAATGCATGTGAGTTTCTGTTGAATGCTTGCAAGTTGCTTAAGGCACTTTCAAAGGAAAGTGATTTTCTCTGAAAGAATTGGATTTAGGAAGTGAAGCAACACTCCATTCACTTCGCACAGTGAATTGAAGTGTTGGAACAGACTGCTTCTCTTTCATAGAAACGCATTAGTGTTTCTTGTGAATGCTTGCAAGTAGCTTAAGGCACTTTCAAAGGAAAGTGATTTTCTCTGAAAGGACAGCATTTAGAAAGTGAAGCAACACTCCATTCACTTCGCACAGTGAATTGAAGTGTTGGAACAGACTGCTTCTCTTTCAGAGAAACGCATGTGAGTTTCTGGTGAATGCTTGTAAGTAGCTTAAGGCACTTTCAAAGGAAAGTGATTTTCTCTGAAAGGACAGCATTTAGAAAGTGAAGCAACACTCCATTCCCTTCGTGCAGTGAATTGAAGTGTTGGAACAGAGTGCTTTTCTTTCATAGAAACGCATTAGTGTTTCTTGTGAATTCTTGCAAGTTGCTTAAGGCACTTTCAAAGGAAAGTGATTTTCTCTGAAAGGACAGCATTTAGAAAGTGAAGCAACACTCCATACACTTTGCACAGTGAATTGAAGTGTTGAAACAGACTGCTTCTCTTTCAGAGAAACACATGTGAGCTTTTTGTGAATGCTTGAAAGAATTTTAAGGCACTTTCAAAAGAAAGTGATTTTCTCTGAAAGGACAGAATTTAGAAAGTGAAGCAACACTCCACTCACTTCGCAAAGTGAATTGAAATGTTGAAACAGACTGCTTCTCTTTCAGAGAAATGCATGTGAGTTTCTGATGAATGCTTGTAAGTAGCTTAAGGCACTTTCAAAGGAAAGTTATTTTTTCTGAAAGGACAGCATTTAGAAAGTGAGGCAACACTCCATTCACTTTGCACATTGAATTGAAGTGTTGGAACAGACGGCTTCTCTTTCAGAGAAACGCATGTGAGTTTCTTCCTAATGCTTGCAAGTAGCTTAAGGCACTTTCAAAGGAAAATGATTTTCTCTGAAAGGACAGCATTTAGAAAGTGAAGCAACACTCCATTCACTTCGGACAGTGAAGTGAAGTGTTGGAGCAGACTGCTTCTCTTTCAGAGAAATGCATGTGAGTTTCTGGTGAATGCTTGTAAGTAGCGTAAGGCACTTTCAAAGGAAAGTGATTTTCTCTGAAAGTACAGCATTTAGAACGTGAAGCAACACTCCATTCACTTCGCACAGTGAATTGAAGTGTTGGAACAGACTGCTTCTCTTTCAGAGAAATGGATGTGAGTTTCTGCTGAATGCTTGTAAGTAGCTTAAGGCACTTTCAAAGGAAAGTGATTTTCTCTAAAAGGACAGCATTTGGAAAGTGAAGCACCACTCCATTCACTTCGCAAGTGAGTAGAAGTGTTGGAACAGACAGCTTTTCTTTCAGAGAAATGCATGTGAGTTTCTGGTGAATGCTTGTAAGTAGCTTAAGGCACTTTCAAAGGAAAGTGATTTTCTCTGAAAGGACAGCATTTAGAAAGTGAAGCAACACTCCATTCACTTCGCAAGTGAATTGAAATGTTGGAACAGACTGCTTCTCTTTCAGAGAAATGCATGTGAGTTTCCGGTGAATGCTTGTAAGTAGCTTAAGGCACTTTCAAAGGAATGTGATTTTCTCTGAAAGGACAGCATTTAGAAAGTGAAGCAACACTCCATTCACTTCGCACAGTGAATTGAAGTGTTGGAACAGACTGCTTCTCTTTCAGAGAAACACATGTGAGTTTCTGTTAAATGCTTGCAAGTTGCTTAGGGCACATTCAAAGGAAAGTGATTTTTCTGAAATGACAGGATTTAGGAAGTGAAGCAACACTCCATTCACTTCGCACAGTGAATTGAAGTGTTGGAACAGACTGCTTCTATTTCAGAGAAACGCATGTGTGTTTCCTGTGAATGCTTGAAAGTAGCTTAAGGCACTATCAAAGGAAAGTGATTTTCTCTGAAAGGACAGCATTTAGAAAGTGAAGTAACATTCCATTCACTTCGCACAGTGAATTGAAGTGTTGGAACAGACTGCTTTTCTTTCAGAGAAATGCATATGAGTTTCTGTTGAATGCTTGTAAGTAGCTCAAGGCTCTTTCACAGGAAAGTGATTTTCTCTGAAAGGACAGCATTTAGAAAGTGAAGCAGCACTCCATTCCCTTCGTGCAATGAATTGAAGTGTTGGAACAGACTGCTTCTCTTTCATAGAAACGCATTAGTGTTTCTTGTGAATGCTTGCAAGTAGCTTAAGGCACTTTCAAAGGGAAGTGATTTTCTCTGAAAGGACAGCATTTAGAAAGTGAAGCAACACTCCATTCACTTCGCACAGTGAATTGAAGTGTTGGAACAGACTGCTTCTCTTTCAGAGAAAGGCATGTGAGTTTCTGGTATATGCTTGTAAGTAGCTTAAGGCACTTTCAAAGGGAAGTGATTTTCTCTGAAAGGACAGCATTTAGAAAGTGAAGAAACACTCCATTCACTTCGCACAGTGAATTGAAGTGTTGGAACAGACTGCTTCTCTTTCAGAGAAAGGCATGTGAGTTTCTGGTATATGCTTGTAAGTAGCTTAAGGCACTTTCAAAGGAAAGTGATTATCTCTGAAAGGACAGCATTTAGAAAGTGAAGCAACACTCCATTCCCTTCGTGCAGTGAATTGAAGTGTTGGAACAGAGTGCTTCTCTTTCATAGAAACGCATTAGTGTTTCTTGTGAATGCTTGCAAGTTGCTTAAGGCAATTTCAAAGGAAAATGATTTTCTCTGAAAGGACAGCATTTAGAAAGTGAAGCAGCACTCCATTCACTTCGCACAGTGAAGTGAAGTGTTGGAACAGACTGCTTCTCTTTCAGAGAAATGCATGAGAGTTTCTGGTGAATGCTTGTAAGCAGCTTAAGGCACTTTCAAAGGAAAGTGATTTTCTCTGAAAGGACAGCATTTAGAACGTTAAGAAACACTCCATTCACTTCGCACAGTGAATTGAAGTGTTGGAACAGACTGCTTCTCTTTCAGAGAAACGCATGTGAGTTTCTTCCTAATGCTTGCAAGTAGCTTAAGGCACTTTCAAAGGAAAGTGATTTTCTCTAAAAGGACAGCATTTGGAAAGTGAAGCACCACTCCATTCACTTCGCACAGTGAATTGAAGTGTTGGAACAGACTGCTTCTCTTTCAGAGAAACGCATGTGAGTTTCTGTTGAATTCTTGTAAGTAGCTTAAGGCACTTTCAAAGGAAAGTGATTTTCTCTGAAATGACAGCATTTAGAAAGTGAGGCAACACTCCATTCACTTCACACAGTGAATTGAAGTGTTGGAAGAGACTGCTTCCTTTTAGAGAAACGCATGTGAGTTTCTTCCTAATGCTTGCAAGTACCTTAAGGCACTTTCAAAGGAAAATGATTTTCTCTGAAAGGACAGCATTTAGAAAGTGAAGCAACACTTCATTCACTTCGCACAAAGAATTGAAGTGTTGGAACACACTGCTTCTCTTTCAGAGAAACGCATGTGAGTTTTTTATGAATGCTTGAAAGTAGTTTAAGGCACTTTCAAAGGAAAGTGATTTTCTCTGAAAGGACAGAATTTAGAAAGTGAAGCAACACTCCATTCACTTCGCACAGTGAATTGAAGTGTTGGAACAGACTGCTTCTCTTTCAGAGAAATGCATATGAGTTTCTGTTGAATGCTTGTAAGTAGCTCAAGGCTCTTTCAAAGGAAAGTGATTTTCTCTGAAAGGACAGCATTTAGAAAGTGAAGCAACACTCCATTCCCTTCGTGCAATGAATTGAAGTGTTGGAACAGACTGCTTCTCTTTCATAGAAACGCATTAGTGTTTCTTGTGAATGCTTGCAAGTAGCTTAAGGCACTTTCAAAGGAAAGTGATTTTCTCTGAAAGGACAGCATTTAGAAAGTGAAGCAACACTCCATTCACTTCACACAGTGAATTGAAGTGTTGGAACAGACTGCTTCTCTTTCAGAGAAACGCATGTGAGTTTCTGGTGAATGCTTGTAAGTAGCTTAAGGCACTTTCAAAGGAAAGTGATTTTCTCTGAAAGGACAGCATTTAGAAAGTGAAGCAACACTCCATTCCCTTCGTGCAGTGAATTGAAGTGTTGGAACAGAGTGCTTCTCTTTCATAGAAACGCATTAGTGTTTCTTGTGAATGCTTGAAAGTTGCTTAAGGCACTTTCAAAGGAAAGTGATTTTCTCTGAAAGGACAGCATTTAGAAAGTGAAGCAACACTCCATACACTTTGCACAGTGAATTGAAGTGTTGGAACAGACTGCTTCTCTTTCAGAGAAATGCATGTGAGTTTCTGATGAATGCTTGTAAGTAGCTTAAGGCACTTTCAAAGGAAAGTTATTTTTTCTGAAAGGACCGCATTTAGAAAGTGAAGCAACACTCCATTCACTTCGCACATTGAATTGAAGTGTTGGAACAGACTGCTTCTCTTTCAGAGAAACGCATGTGAGTTTCTGTTGAATGCTTGTAAGTAGCTTAAGGCACTTTCAAAGGAAAGTGATTTTCTCTGAAAGGACAGCATTTAGAAAGTGAGGCAACACTCCATTCACTTCACACAGTGAATTGAAATTTTGGAACAGACTTCTTCTCTTTCAGAGAAACGCATGTGAGTTTCTTCCTAATGCTTGCAAGTAGCTTAAGGCACTTTCAAAGGAAAGTGATTTTCTCTGAAAGGACAGCATTTAGAAAGTGAAGCAACACTCCATTCACTTCGCACAGAGAATTGAAGTGTTCGAACAGATTTCTTCTCTTTCAGAGAAATGCATGTGAGTTTCTGTTGAATGCTTGTAAGTAGCTTAAGGCACATTCAGAGGAAAGGTATTTTCTCTGAAAGGACAGCATTTAGAAAGTGAAGCAACACTCCATTCACTTCGCACAGTGAATTGAAGTGTTGGAACACACTGCTTCTCTTTCAGAGAAACGCATGTGAGTTTCTTCCTAATGCTTGCAAGTATCTTAAAGCACTTTCAAGGGAAAATAATTTTCTCTGAAAGGACAGCATTTAGAAAGTGAAGCAACACTCCATTCACTTCGCACAGTGAATTGAAGTGTTGGAACAGACTGCTTCTCTTTCAGAGAAATGCATGTGAGTTTCTGGTGAATGCTTGAAAGTAGTTTAAGGCACTTTCAAAGGAAAGTGATTTTCTCTGAAAGGACAGCATTTAGAACGTGAAGCAACACTCCATTCACTTCGCACAGTGAATTGAAGTGTTGGAACAGACTGCTTCTCTTTCAGAGAACGCATGTGAGTTTCTGTTGAATGCTTGTAAATAGCTTAAGGCACTTTCAAAGGAAAGTGATTTTCTCTGAAAGGACAACATTTAGAAACTGAAGGAACACTCCATACACTTTGCACAGTGAATTGAAGTGTTGAAACAGACTGCTTCTCTTTCAGAGAAACGCATGTGAGCTTTTTGTGAATGCTTGAAAGTAGTTTAAGGCACTTTCAAAAGAAAGTGATTTTCTGTGAAAGGACAGAATTTAGAAAGTGAAGCAACACTCCATTCACTTTGCACAGTGAATTGAAGTGTTGGAACAGACTGATTCTCTTTCAGAGAAATGCATGTGAGTTTCTGATGAATGCTTGTAAGTAGCTTAAGGCACTTTCAAAGGAAAGTGATTTTCTCTGAAAGGACATAATTTAGAAAGTGAAGCAACACTCCATTCAGTTCGCGCATTGAATTGAAGTGTTGGAACAGACTGCTTCTCTTTCAGAGAAACGCATGTGAGTTTCTGTTGAATGCTTGTAAGTAGCTTAAGGCATTTTCAAAGGAAAGTGATTTTCTCTGAAAAGACATCATTTAGAAAGTGAGGCAACACTCCATTCACTTCACACAGTGTACTGAAGTTTTGGAACAGACTGCTTCTCTTTCAGAGAATCGCATTAGTGTTTCTTGTGAATGCTTGCAAGTAGCTTAAGGCACTTTCAAATGAAAGTGATTTTCTCTGAAAGGACAGCATTAAGAAAGGGAAGCAACACTCCATTCACTTAGCACAGAGAATTGAAGTGTTGGAACAGATTGCTTCTCTTTCAGAGAAATGCATGTGAGTTTCTGTTGAATGCTTGTAAGTAGCTTAAGGCACATTCAGAGGAAAGGGATTTTCTCTGAAAGGACAGCATTTAGAAAGTGAAGCAACACTCCATTCACTTCGCACAGTGAATTGAAGTGTTGGAACAGACTGCTTCTCTTTCAGAGAAACGCATGTGAGTTTCTTCCTAATGCTTGCAAGTAGCTTAAGGCACTATCAAAGGAAAGTGATTTTCTCTGAAAGGACAGCATTTAGAAAGTGAAGCAACACTCCATTCACTTCGCACAGTGAATTGAAATGTTGGAACAGACTGCTTCTCTTTCAGAGAAACTCATGTGAGTTTCTGGTGAATGCTTGTAAGTAGCTTAAGGCACTTTCAAAGGAAAGTGATTTTCTCTGAAAGGACAGCATTTAGAAAGTGAAGCAACACTCCATTCCCTTCGTGCAGTGAATTGAAGTGTTGGAACAGAGTTCTTCTCTTTCATATAAACGCATTAGTGTTTCTTGTGAATGCTTGCAAGTTGCTTAAGGCACTTTCAAAGGAAAGTGATTTTCTCTGAAAGGACAGCATTTAGAACGTTAAGAAACACTCCATTCACTTCGCACAGTGAATTGAAGTGTTGGAACAGACTGCTTCTCTTTCAGAGAAACGCATGTGAGTTTCTTCCAAATGCTTGCAAGTAGCTTAAGGCACTTTCAAAGGAAAGTGATTTTCTCTAAAAGGACAGCATTTGGAAAGTGAAGCACCACTCCATTCACTTCGCACAGTGAATTGAAGTGTTGGAACAGACTGCTTCTCTTTCAGAGAAACGCATGTGAGTTTCTGTTGAATTCTTGTAAGTAGCTTAAGGCACTTTCAAAGGAAAGTGATTTTCTCTGAAATGACAGCATTTAGAAAGTGAGGCAACACTCCATTCACTTCACACAGTGAATTGAAGTGTTGGAAGAGACTGCTTCCTTTTAGAGAAACGCATGTGAGTTTCTTCCTAATGCTTGCAAGTACCTTAAGGCACTTTCAAAGGAAAGTGATTTTCTCTGAAAGGACAGCATTTAGAAAGTGAAGCAACACTTCATTCACTTCGCACAAAGAATTGAAGTGTTGGAACACACTGCTTCTCTTTCAGAGAAACGCATGTGAGTTTTTTATGAATGCTTGAAAGTAGTTTAAGGCACTTTCAAAGGAAAGTGATTTTCTCTGAAAGGACAGAATTTAGAAAGTGAAGCAACACTCCATTCACTTCGCACAGTGAATTGAAGTGTTGGAACAGACTGCTTCTCTTTCAGAGAAATGCATATGAGTTTCTGTTGAATGCTTGTAAGTAGCTCAAGGCTCTTTCAAAGGAAAGTGATTTTCTCTGAAAGGACAGCATTTAGAAAGTGAAGCAACACTCCATTCCCTTCGTGCAATGAATTGAAGTGTTGGAACAGACTGCTTCTCTTTCATAGAAACGCATTAGTGTTTCTTGTGAATGCTTGCAAGTAGCTTAAGGCACTTTCAAAGGAAAGTGATTTTCTCTGAAAGGACAGCATTTAGAAAGTGAAGCAACACTCCATTCACTTCACACAGTGAATTGAAGTGTTGGAACAGACTGCTTCTCTTTCAGAGAAACGCATGTGAGTTTCTGGTGAATGCTTGTAAGTAGCTTAAGGCACTTTCAAAGGAAAGTGATTTTCTCTGAAAGGACAGCATTTAGAAAGTGAAGCAACACTCCATTCCCTTCGTGCAGTGAATTGAAGTGTTGGAACAGAGTGCTTCTCTTTCATAGAAACGCATTAGTGTTTCTTGTGAATGCTTGAAAGTTGCTTAAGGCACTTTCAAAGGAAAGTGATTTTCTCTGAAAGGACAGCATTTAGAAAGTGAAGCAACACTCCATACACTTTGCACAGTGAATTGAAGTGTTGGAACAGACTGCTTCTCTTTCAGAGAAATGCATGTGAGTTTCTGATGAATGCTTGTAAGTAGCTTAAGGCACTTTCAAAGGAAAGTTATTTTTTCTGAAAGGACCGCATTTAGAAAGTGAAGCAACACTCCATTCACTTCGCACATTGAATTGAAGTGTTGGAACAGACTGCTTCTCTTTCAGAGAAACGCATGTGAGTTTCTGTTGAATGCTTGTAAGTAGCTTAAGGCACTTTCAAAGGAAAGTGATTTTCTCTGAAAGGACAGCATTTAGAAAGTGAGGCAACACTCCATTCACTTCACACAGTGAATTGAAATTTTGGAACAGACTTCTTCTCTTTCAGAGAAACGCATGTGAGTTTCTTCCTAATGCTTGCAAGTAGCTTAAGGCACTTTCAAAGGAAAGTGATTTTCTCTGAAAGGACAGCATTTAGAAAGTGAAGCAACACTCCATTCACTTCGCACAGAGAATTGAAGTGTTCGAACAGATTTCTTCTCTTTCAGAGAAATGCATGTGAGTTTCTGTTGAATGCTTGTAAGTAGCTTAAGGCACATTCAGAGGAAAGGTATTTTCTCTGAAAGGACAGCATTTAGAAAGTGAAGCAACACTCCATTCACTTCGCACAGTGAATTGAAGTGTTGGAACAGACTGCTTCTCTTTCAGAGAAACGCATGTGAGTTTCTTCCTAATGCTTGCAAGTATCTTAAAGCTTTTTCAAGGGAAAATAATTTTCTCTGAAAGGACAGCATTTAGAAAGTGAAGCAACACTCCATTCACTTCGCACAGTGAATTGAAGTGTTGGAACAGACTGCTTCTCTTTCAGAGAAATGCATGTGAGTTTCTGGTGAATGCTTGAAAGTAGTTTAAGGCACTTTCAAAGGAAAGTGATTTTCTCTGAAAGGACAGCATTTAGAACGTGAAGCAACACTCCATTCACTTCGCACAGTGAATTGAAGTGTTGGAACAGACTGCTTCTCTTTCAGAGAACGCATGTGAGTTTCTGTTGAATGCTTGTAAATAGCTTAAGGCACTTTCAAAGGAAAGTGATTTTCTCTGAAAGGACAACATTTAGAAACTGAAGGAACACTCCATACACTTTGCACAGTGAATTGAAGTGTTGAAACAGACTGCTTCTCTTTCAGAGAAACGCATGTGAGCTTTTTGTGAATGCTTGAAAGTAGTTTAAGGCACTTTCAAAAGAAAGTGATTTTCTGTGAAAGGACAGAATTTAGAAAGTGAAGCAACACTCCATTCACTTTGCACAGTGAATTGAAGTGTTGGAACAGACTGATTCTCTTTCAGAGAAATGCATGTGAGTTTCTGATGAATGCTTGTAAGTAGCTTAAGGCACTTTCAAAGGAAAGTGATTTTCTCTGAAAGGACATAATTTAGAAAGTGAAGCAACACTCCATTCAGTTCGCGCATTGAATTGAAGTGTTGGAACAGACTGCTTCTCTTTCAGAGAAACGCATGTGAGTTTCTGTTGAATGCTTGTAAGTAGCTTAAGGCATTTTCAAAGGAAAGTGATTTTCTCTGAAAAGACATCATTTAGAAAGTGAGGCAACACTCCATTCACTTCACACAGTGTACTGAAGTTTTGGAACAGACTGCTTCTCTTTCAGAGAATCGCATTAGTGTTTCTTGTGAATGCTTGCAAGTAGCTTAAGGCACTTTCAAATGAAAGTGATTTTCTCTGAAAGGACAGCATTAAGAAAGGGAAGCAACACTCCATTCACTTAGCACAGAGAATTGAAGTGTTGGAACAGATTGCTTCTCTTTCAGAGAAATGCATGTGAGTTTCTGTTGAATGCTTGTAAGTAGCTTAAGGCACATTCAGAGGAAAGGGATTTTCTCTGAAAGGACAGCATTTAGAAAGTGAAGCAACACTCCATTCACTTCGCACAGTGAATTGAAGTGTTGGAACAGACTGCTTCTCTTTCAGAGAAACGCATGTGAGTTTCTTCCTAATGCTTGCAAGTAGCTTAAGGCACTATCAAAGGAAAGTGATTTTCTCTGAAAGGACAGCATTTAGAAAGTGAAGCAACACTCCATTCACTTCGCACAGTGAATTGAAATGTTGGAACAGACTGCTTCTCTTTCAGAGAAACTCATGTGAGTTTCTGGTGAATGCTTGTAAGTAGCTTAAGGCACTTTCAAAGGAAAGTGATTTTCTCTGAAAGGACAGCATTTAGAAAGTGAAGCAACACTCCATTCCCTTCGTGCAGTGAATTGAAGTGTTGGAACAGAGTTCTTCTCTTTCATATAAACGCATTAGTGTTTCTTGTGAATGCTTGCAAGTTGCTTAAGGCACTTTCAAAGGAAAGTGATTTTCTCTGAAAGGACAGCATTTAGAAAGTGAAGGAACACTCCATACACTTTGCACAGTGAATTGAAGTGTTGAAACAGACTGCTTCTCTTTCAGAGAAACGCATGTGAGCTTTTTGTGAATGCTTGAAAGTAGTTTAAGGCACTTTCAAAAGAAAGTGATTTTCTCTGAAAGGACAGAATTTAGAAAGTGAAGCAACACTCCATTCACTTCGCACAGTGAATTGAAGTGTTGGAACAGACTGATTCTCTTTCAGAGAAATGCATGTGAGTTTCTGATGAATGCTTGTAAGTAGCTTAAGGCACTTTCAAAGGAAAGTGATTTTCTCTGAAAGGACAGAATTTAGAAAGTGAAGCAACACTCCATTCACTTCGCACATTAAATTGAAGAGTTGGAACAGACTGCTTCTCTTTCAGAGAAACGCATGTGAGTTTCTGTTGAATGCTTGTAAGTAGCTTAAGGCATTTTCAAAGGAAAGTGATTTTCTCTGAAAGGACAGCATTTAGAAAGTGAGGCAACACTCCATTCACTTCACACAGTGTATTGAAGTGTTGGAACAGACTGTTTCTCTTTCAGAGAAATGCATGTGAGTTTCTCTTGAATGCTTGTAAGTAGCTTAAGGCACATTCAGAGGAAAGGGATTTTCTCTGAAAGAACAGCATTTAGAAAGTGAAGCAACACTCCATTCACTTCGCACAGTGAATTGAAGTGTTGGAACAGACTGCTTCTCTTTCAGAGAAACGCATGTGAGTTTCTTCCTAATGCTTGCAAGTAGCTTAAGGCACTTTCAAAGGAAAATGATTTTCTCTGAAAGGACAGCATTTAGAAAGTGAAGCAACACTCCATTCACTTCGGACAGTGAAGTGAAGTGTTGGAACAGACTGCTTCTCTTTCAGAGAAATGCATGTGAGTTTCTGGTGAATGCTTGTAAGTAGCGTAAGGCACTTTCAAAGGAAAGTGATTTTTTCTGAAAGTACAGCATTTAGAACGTGAAGCAACACTCCATTCACTTCGCACAGTGAATTGAAGTGTTGGAACAGACTGCTTCTCTTTCAGAGAAATGGATGTGAGTTTCTGCTGAATGCTTGTAAGTAGCTTAAGGCACTTTCAAAGGAAAGTGATTTTCTCTAAAAGGACAGCATTTGGAAAGTGAAGCACCACTCCATTCACTTCGCAAGTGAATTGAAGTGTTGGAACAGACTGCTTTTCTTTCAGAGAAATGCATGTGAGTTTCTGGTGAATGCTTGTAAGTAGCTTAAGGCACTTTCAAAGGAAAGTGATTTTCTCTGAAAGGACAACATTTAGACAGTGAAGCAACACTCCATTCACTTCGCAAGTGAATTGAATTGTTGGAACAGACTGCTTCTCTTTCAGAGAAATGCATGTGAGTTTCCGGTGAATGCTTGTAAGTAGCTTAAGGCACTTTCAAAGGAAAGTGATTTTCTCTGAAAGGACAGCATTTATAAAGTGAAGCAACACTCCATTCACTTCGCACATTGAATTGAAGTGTTGGAACAGACTGCTTCTCTTTCAGAGAAACGCATGTGAGTTTCTGTTGAATGCTTGTAAGTAGCTTAAGGCATTTTCAAAGGAAAGTGATTTTCTCTGAAAAGACAGCATTTAGAAAGTGAGGCAACACTCCATTCACTTCACAAGTGTACTGAAGTTTTGGAACAGACTGCTTCTCTTTCAGAGAAACGCATTAGTGTTTCTTGTGAATGCTTGCATGTAGCTTAAGGCACTTTCAAATGAAAGTGATTTTCTCTGAAAGGACAGCATTAAGAAAGTGAAGCAACACTCCATTCACTTAGCACAGAGAATTGAAGTGTTGGAACAGATTGCTTCTCTTTCAGAGAAATGCATGTGAGTTTCTGTTGAATGCTTGTAAGTAGCTTAAGGCACATTCAGAGGAAAGGGATTTTCTCTGAAAGGACAGCATTTAGAAAGTGAAGCAACACTCCATTCACTTCGCACAGTGAATTGAAGTGTTGGAACAGACTGCTTCTCTTTCAGAGAAACGCATGTGAGTTTCTTCCTAATGCTTGCAAGTAGCTTAAGGCACTTTCAAAGGAAAGTGATTTTCTCTGAAAGGACAGCATTTAGAAAGTGAAGCAACACTCCATTCACTTCGCACAGTGAATTGAAGTGTTGGAACAGACTGCTTCTCTTTCAGAGAAACGCATGTGAGTTTCTGTTGAATGCTTGTAAGTAGCTTAAGGCACTTTCAAAGGAAAGTGATTTTCTCTGAAAGGACAGCATTTAGAAAGTGAGGCAACACTCCATTCACTTCACACAGTGAATTGAAATTTTGGAACAGACTTCTTCTCTTTCAGAGAAACGCATGTGAGTTTCTTCCTAATGCTTGCAAGTAGCTTAAGGCACTTTCAAAGGAAAGTGATTTTCTCTGAAAGGACAGCATTTAGAAAGTGAAGCAACACTCCATTCACTTCGCACAGAGAATTGAAGTGTTCGAACAGATTTCTTCTCTTTCAGAGAAATGCATGTGAGTTTCTGTTGAATGCTTGTAAGTAGCTTAAGGCACATTCAGAGGAAAGGTATTTTCTCTGAAAGGACAGCATTTAGAAAGTGAAGCAACACTCCATTCACTTCGCACAGTGAATTGAAGTGTTGGAACAGACTGCTTCTCTTTCAGAGAAACGCATGTGAGTTTCTTCCTAATGCTTGCAAGTATCTTAAAGCACTTTCAAGGGAAAATAATTTTCTCTGAAAGGACAGCATTTAGAAAGTGAAGCAACACTCCATTCACTTCGCACAGTGAATTGAAGTGTTGGAACAGACTGCTTCTCTTTCAGAGAAATGCATGTGAGTTTCTGGTGAATGCTTGAAAGTAGTTTAAGGCACTTTCAAAGGAAAGTGATTTTCTCTGAAAGGACAGCATTTAGAACGTGAAGCAACACTCCATTCACTTCGCACAGTGAATTGAAGTGTTGGAACAGACTGCTTCTCTTTCAGAGAACGCATGTGAGTTTCTGTTGAATGCTTGTAAATAGCTTAAGGCACTTTCAAAGGAAAGTGATTTTCTCTGAAAGGACAACATTTAGAAACTGAAGGAACACTCCATACACTTTGCACAGTGAATTGAAGTGTTGAAACAGACTGCTTCTCTTTCAGAGAAACGCATGTGAGCTTTTTGTGAATGCTTGAAAGTAGTTTAAGGCACTTTCAAAAGAAAGTGATTTTCTGTGAAAGGACAGAATTTAGAAAGTGAAGCAACACTCCATTCACTTTGCACAGTGAATTGAAGTGTTGGAACAGACTGATTCTCTTTCAGAGAAATGCATGTGAGTTTCTGATGAATGCTTGTAAGTAGCTTAAGGCACTTTCAAAGGAAAGTGATTTTCTCTGAAAGGACATAATTTAGAAAGTGAAGCAACACTCCATTCACTTCGCGCATTGAATTGAAGTGTTGGAACAGACTGCTTCTCTTTCAGAGAAACGCATGTGAGTTTCTGTTGAATGCTTGTAAGTAGCTTAAGGCATTTTCAAAGGAAAGTGATTTTCTCTGAAAAGACATCATTTAGAAAGTGAGGCAACACTCCATTCACTTCACACAGTGTACTGAAGTTTTGGAACAGACTGCTTCTCTTTCAGAGAAACGCATTAGTGTTTCTTGTGAATGCTTGCAAGTAGCTTAAGGCACTTTCAAATGAAAGTGATTTTCTCTGAAAGGACAGCATTAAGAAAGTGAAGCAACACTCCATTCACTTAGCACAGAGAATTGAAGTGTTGGAACAGATTGCTTCTCTTTCAGAGAAATGCATGTGAGTTTCTGTTGAATGCTTGTAATTAGCTTAAGGCACATTCAGAGGAAAGGGATTTTCTCTGAAAGGACAGCATTTAGAAAGTGAAGCAACACTCCATTCACTTCGCACAGTGAATTGAAGTGTTGGAACAGACTGCTTCTCTTTCAGAGAAACGCATGTGAGTTTCTTCCTAATGCTTGCAAGTAGCTTAATGCACTATCAAAGGAAAGTGATTTTCTCTGAAAGGACAGCATTTAGAAAGTGAAGCAACACTCCATTTACTTCGCACAGTGAATTGAAATGTTGGAACAGACTGCTTCTCTTTCAGAGAAACGCATGTGAGTTTCTGGTGAATGCTTGTAAGTAGCTTAAGGCACTTTCAAAGGAAAGTGATTTTCTCTGAAAGGACAGCATTTAGAAAGTGAAGCAACACTCCATTCCCTTCGTGCAGTGAATTGAAGTGTTGGAACAGAGTTCTTCTCTTTCATATAAACGCATTAGTGTTTCTTGTGAATGCTTGCAAGTTGCTTAAGGCACTTTCAAAGGAAAGTGATTTTCTCTGAAAGGACAGCATTTAGAAAGTGAAGGAACACTCCATACACTTTGCACAGTGAATTGAAGTGTTGAAACAGACTGCTTCACTTTCAGAGAAACGCATGTGAGCTTTTTGTGAATGCTTGAAAGTAGTTTAAGGCACTTTCAAAAGAAAGTGATTTTCTCTGAAAGGACAGAATTTAGAAAGTGAAGCAACACTCCATTCACTTCGCACAGTGAATTGAAGTGTTGGAACAGACTGATTCTCTTTCAGAGAAATGCATGTGAGTTTCTGATGAATGCTTGTAAGTAGCTTAAGGCACTTTCAAAGGAAAGTGATTTTCTCTGAAAGGACAGAATTTAGAAAGTGAAGCAACACTCCATTCACTTCGCACATTAAATTGAAGAGTTGGAACAGACTGCTTCTCTTTCAGAGAAACGCATGTGAGTTTCTGTTGAATGCTTGTAAGTAGCTTAAGGCATTTTCAAAGGAAAGTGATTTTCTCTGAAAGGACAGCATTTAGAAAGTGAGGCAACACTCCATTCACTTCACACAGTGTATTGAAGTGTTGGAACAGACTGTTTCTCTTTCAGAGAAATGCATGTGAGTTTCTCTTGAATGCTTGTAAGTAGCTTAAGGCACATTCAGAGGAAAGGGATTTTCTCTGAAAGAACAGCATTTAGAAAGTGAAGCAACACTCCATTCACTTCGCACAGTGAATTGAAGTGTTGGAACAGACTGCTTCTCTTTCAGAGAAACGCATGTGAGTTTCTTCCTAATGCTTGCAAGTAGCTTAAGGCACTTTCAAAGGAAAATGATTTTCTCTGAAAGGACAGCATTTAGAAAGTGAAGCAACACTCCATTTACTTCGCACAGTGAATTGAAATGTTGGAACAGACTGCTTCTCTTTCAGAGAAACGCATGTGAGTTTCTGGTGAATGCTTGTAAGTAGCTTAAGGCACTTTCAAAGGAAAGTGATTTTCTCTGAAAGGACAGCATTTAGAAAGTGAAGCAACACTCCATTCCCTTCGTGCAGTGAATTGAAGTGTTGGAACAGAGTTCTTCTCTTTCATATAAACGCATTAGTGTTTCTTGTGAATGCTTGCAAGTTGCTTAAGGCACTTTCAAAGGAAAGTGATTTTCTCTGAAAGGACAGCATTTAGAAAGTGAAGGAACACTCCATACACTTTGCACAGTGAATTGAAGTGTTGAAACAGACTGCTTCACTTTCAGAGAAACGCATGTGAGCTTTTTGTGAATGCTTGAAAGTAGTTTAAGGCACTTTCAAAAGAAAGTGATTTTCTCTGAAAGGACAGAATTTAGAAAGTGAAGCAACACTCCATTCACTTCGCACAGTGAATTGAAGTGTTGGAACAGACTGATTCTCTTTCAGAGAAATGCATGTGAGTTTCTGATGAATGCTTGTAAGTAGCTTAAGGCACTTTCAAAGGAAAGTGATTTTCTCTGAAAGGACAGAATTTAGAAAGTGAAGCAACACTCCATTCACTTCGCACATTAAATTGAAGAGTTGGAACAGACTGCTTCTCTTTCAGAGAAACGCATGTGAGTTTCTGTTGAATGCTTGTAAGTAGCTTAAGGCATTTTCAAAGGAAAGTGATTTTCTCTGAAAGGACAGCATTTAGAAAGTGAGGCAACACTCCATTCACTTCACACAGTGTATTGAAGTGTTGGAACAGACTGTTTCTCTTTCAGAGAAATGCATGTGAGTTTCTCTTGAATGCTTGTAAGTAGCTTAAGGCACATTCAGAGGAAAGGGATTTTCTCTGAAAGAAGAGCATTTATAAAGTGAAGCAACACTCCATTCACTTCGCACAGTGAATTGAAGTGTTGGAACAGACTGCTTCTCTTTCAGAGAAACGCATGTGAGTTTCTTCCTAATGCTTGCAAGTAGCTTAAGGCACTTTCAAAGGAAAATGATTTTCTCTGAAAGGACAGCATTTAGAAAGTGAAGCAACACTCCATTCACTTCGGACAGTGAAGTGAAGTGTTGGAACAGACTGCTTCTCTTTCAGAGAAATGCATGTGAGTTTCTGGTGAATGCTTGTAAGTAGCGTAAGGCACTTTCAAAGGAAAGTGATTTTCTCTGAAAGTACAGCATTTAGAACGTGAAGCAACACTCCATTCACTTCGCACAGTGAATTGAAGTGTTGGAACAGACTGCTTCTCTTTCAGAGAAATGGATGTGAGTTTCTGCTGAATGCTTGTAAGTAGCTTAAGGCACTTTCAAAGGAAAGTGATTTTCTCTAAAAGGACAGCATTTGGAAAGTGAAGCACCACTCCATTCACTTCGCAAGTGAATTGAAGTGTTGGAACAGACTGCTTTTCTTTCAGAGAAATGCATGTGAGTTTCTGGTGAATGCTTGTAAGTAGCTTAAGGCACTTTCAAAGGAAAGTGATTTTCTCTGAAAGGACAACATTTAGACAGTGAAGCAACACTCCATTCACTTCGCAAGTGAATTGAATTGTTGGAACAGACTGCTTCTCTTTCAGAGAAATGCATGTGAGTTTCCGGTGAATGCTTGTAAGTAGCTTAAGGCACTTTCAAAGGAAAGTGATTTTCTCTGAAAGGACAGCATTAAGAAAGTGAAGCAACACTCCATTCACTTAGCACAGAGAATTGAAGTGTTGGAACAGATTGCTTCTCTTTCAGAGAAATGCATGTGAGTTTCTGTTGAATGCTTGTAAGTAGCTTAAGGCACATTCAGAGGAAAGGGATTTTCTCTGAAAGGACAGCATTTAGAAAGTGAAGCAACACTCCATTCACTTCGCACAGTGAATTGAAGTGTTGGAACAGACTGCTTCTCTTTCAGAGAAACGCATGTGAGTTTCTTCCTAATGCTTGCAAGTAGCTTAAGGCACTTTCAAAGGAAAGTGATTTTCTCTGAAAGGACAGCATTTAGAAAGTGAAGCAACACTCCATTCACTTCGCACAGTGAATTGAAGTGTTGGAACAGACTGCTTCTCTTTCAGAGAAACGCATGTGAGTTTCTGGTGAATGCTTGTAAGTAGCTTAAGGCACTTTCAAAGGAAAGTGATTTTCTCTGAAAGGACAGCATTTAGAAAGTGAAGCAACACTCCATTCCCTTCGTGCAGTGAATTGAAGTGTTGGAACAGAGTGCTTCTCTTTCATATAAACGCATTAGTGTTTCTTGTGAATGCCTGCAAGTTGCTTAAGGCACTTTCAAAGGAAAGTGATTTTCTCTGAAAGGACAGCATTTAGAAAGTGAAGGAACACTCCATACACTTTGCACAGTGAATTGAAGTGTTGAAACAGACTGCTTCTCTTTCAGAGAAACGCATGTGAGCTTTTTGTGAATGCTTGAAAGTAGTTTAAGGCACTTTCAAAAGAAAGTGATTTTCTCTGAAAGGACAGAATTTAGAAAGTGAAGCAACACTCCATTCACTTCGCACAGTGAATTGAAGTGTTGGAACAGACTGATTCTCTTTCAGAGAAATGCATGTGAGTTTCTGATGAATGCTTGTAAGTAGCTTAAGGCACTTTCAAAGGAAAGTGATTTTCTCTGAAAGGACAGAATTTAGAAAGTGAAGCAACACTCCATTCACTTCGCACATTAAATTGAAGTGTTGGAACAGACTGCTTCTCTTTCAGAGAAACGCATGTGAGTTTCTCTTGAATGCTGGTAAGTAGCTTAAGGCACATTCAGAGGAAAGGGATTTTCTCTGAAAGAACAGCATTTAGAAAGTGAAGCAACACTCCATTCACTTCGCACAGTGAATTGAAGTGTTGGAACAGACTGCTTCTCTTTCAGAGAAACGCATGTGAGTTTCTTCCTAATGCTTGCAAGTAGCTTAATGCACTTTCAAAGGAAAATGATTTTCTCTGAAAGGACAGCATTTAGAAAGTGAAGCAACACTCCATTCACTTCGGACAGTGAAGTGAAGTGTTGGAACAGACTGCTTCTCTTTCAGAGAAATGCATGTGAGTTTCTGGTGAATGCTTGTAAGTAGCGTAAGGCACTTTCAAAGGAAAGTGATTTTCTCTGAAAGTACAGCATTTAGAACGTGAAACAACACTCCATTCACTTCGCACAGTGAATTGAAGTGTTGGAACAGACTGCTTCTCTTTCAGAGAAATGGATGTGAGTTTCTGCTGAATGCTTGTAAGTAGCTTAAGGCACTTTCAAAGGAAAGTGATTTTCTCTAAAAGGACAGCATTTGGAAAGTGAAGCACCACTCCATTCACTTCGCAAGTGAATTGAAGTGTTGGAACAGACTGCTTTTCTTTCAGAGAAATGCATGTGAGTTTCTGGTGAATGCTCGTAAGTAGCTTAAGGCACTTTCAAAGGAAAGTGATTTTCTCTGAAAGGACAGCATTTAGACAGTGAAGCAACACTCCATTCACTTCGCAAGTGAATTGAAGTGTTGGAACAGACTGCTTCTCTTTCAGAGAAATGTATGTGAGTTTCCGGTGAATGCTTGTAAGTAGCTTAAGGCACTTTCAAAGGAAAGTGATTTTCTCTGAAAGGACAGCATTTAGAAAGTGAAGCAACACTCCATTCACTTCGCACAGTGAATTGAAGTGTTGGAACAGAGTGCTTCTCTTTCAGAGAAACGCATGTGAGTTTCTGTTGAATGCTTGTAAGTAGCTTAAGGCATTTTCAAAGGAAAGTGATTTTCTCTGAAAAGACAGCATTTAGAAAGTGAGGCAACACTCCATTCACTTCACACAGTGTACTGAAGTTTTGGAACAGACGGCTTCTCTTTCAGAGAAACGCATTAGTGTTTCTTGTGAATGCTTGCATGTAGCTTAAGGCACTTTCAAATGAAAGTGATTTTCTCTGAAAGGACAGCATTAAGAAAGTGAAGCAACACTCCATTCACTTAGCACAGAGAATTGAAGTGTTGGAACAGATTGCTTCTCTTTCAGAGAAATGCATGTGAGTTTCTGTTGAATGCTTGTAAGTAGCTTAAGGCACATTCAGAGGAAAGGGATTTTCTCTGAAAGGACAGCATTTAGAAAGTGAAGCAACACTCCATTCACTTCGCACAGTGAATTGAAGTGTTGGAACAGACTGCTTCTCTTTCAGAGAAACGCATGTGAGTTTCTTCCTAATGCTTGCAAGTAGCTTAAGGCACTTTCAAAGGAAAGTGATTTTCTCTGAAAGGACAGCATTTAGAAAGTGAAGCAACACTCCATTCACTTCGCACAGTGAATGGAAGTGTTGGAACAGACTGCTTCTCTTTCAGAGAAACGCATGTGAGTTTCTGGTGAATGCTTGTAAGTAGCTTAAGGCACTTTCAAAGGAAAGTGATTTTCTCTGAAAGGACAGCATTTAGAAAGTGAAGCAACACTCCATTCCCTTCGTGCAGTGAATTGAAGTGTTGGAACAGAGTGCTTCTCTTTCATATAAACGCATTAGTGTTTCTTGTGAATGCTTGCAAGTTGCTTAAGGCACTTTCAAAGGAAAGTGATTTTCTCTGAAAGGACAGCATTTAGAAAGTGAAGGAACACTCCATACACTTTGCACAGTGAATTGAAGTGTTGAAACAGACTGCTTCTCTTTCAGAGAAACGCATGTGAGCTTTTTGTGAATGCTTGAAAGTAGTTTAAGGCACTTTCAAAAGAAAGTGATTTTCTCTGAAAGGACAGAATTTAGAAAGTGAAGCAACACTCCATTCACTTCGCACAGTGAATTGAAGTGTTGGAACAGACTGATTCTCTTTCAGAGAAATGCATGTGAGTTTCTGATGAATGCTTGTAAGTAGCTTAAGGCACTTTCAAAGGAAAGTGATTTTCTCTGAAAGGACAGAATTTAGAAAGTGAAGCAACACTCCATTCACTTCGCACATTAAATTGAAGTGTTGGAACAGACTGCTTCTCTTTCAGAGAAACGCATGTGAGTTTCTGTTGAATGCTTGTAAGTAGCTTAAGGAATTTTCAAAGGAAAGTGATTTTCTCTGAAAGGACAGCATTTAGAAAGTGAGGCAACACTCCATTCACTTCACACAGTGTATTGAAGTGTTGGAACAGACTGCTTCTCTTTCAGAGGAATGCATGTGAGTTTCTGTTGAATGCTTGTAAGTAGCTTAAGGCACATTCAGAGGAAAGGGATTTTCTCTGAAAGAAGAGCATTTATAAAGTGAAGCAACACTCCATTCACTTCGCACAGTGAATTGAAGTGTTGGAACAGACTGCTTCTCTTTCAGAGAAACGCATGTGAGTTTCTTCCTAATGCTTGCAAGTAGCTTAAGGCACTTTCAAAGGAAAGTGATTTTCTCTGAAAGGACAGCATTTAGAAAGTGAAGCAACACTCCATTCACTTCGGACAGTGAAGTGAAATGTTGGAACAGACTGCTTCTCTTTCAGAGAAATGCATGTGAGTTTCTGGTGAATGCTTGTAAGTAGCGTAAGGCACTTTCAAAGGAAAGTGATTTTCTCTGAAAGTACAGCATTTAGAACGTGAAGCAACACTCCATTCACTTCGCACAGTGAAGTGAAGTGTTGGAACAGACTGCTTCTCTTTCAGAGAAATGCATGTGAGTTTCTGGTGAATGCTTGTAAGTAGCGTAAGGCACTTTCAAAGGAAAGTGATTTTCTCTGAAAGTACAGCATTTAGAACGTGAAGCAACACTCCATTCACTTCGCACAGTGAATTGAAGTGTTGGAACAGACTGCTTCTCTTTCAGAGAAATGGATGTGAGTTTCTGCTGAATGCTTGTAAGTAGCTTAAGGCACTTTCAAAGGAAAGTGATTTTCTCTAAAAGGACAGCATTTGGAAAGTGAAGCACCACTCCATTCACTTCGCAAGTGAATTGAAGTGTTGGAACAGACTGCTTTTCTTTCAGAGAAATGCATGTGAGTTTCTGGTGAATGCTCGTAAGTAGCTTAAGGCACTTTCAAAGGAAAGTGATTTTCTCTGAAAGGACAGCATTTAGACAGTGAAGCAACACTCCATTCACTTCGCAAGTGAATTGAAGTGTTGGAACAGACTGCTTCTCTTTCAGAGAAATGTATGTGAGTTTCCGGTGAATGCTTGTAAGTAGCTTAAGGCACTTTCAAAGGAAAGTGATTTTCTCTGAAAGGACAGCATTTAGAAAGTGAAGCAACACTCCATTCACTTCGCACAGTGAATTGAAGTGTTGGAACAGACTGCTTCTCTTTCAGAGAAACGCATGTGAGTTTCTGTTGAATGCTTGTAAGTAGCTTAAGGCTTTTTCTAAGGAGAGTGATTTTCTCTGAAAAGACAGCATTTAGAAAGTGAGGCAACACTCCATTCACTTCACACAGTGTACTGAAGTTTTGGAACAGACGGCTTCTCTTTCAGAGAAACGCATTAGTGTTTCTTGTGAATGCTTGCATGTAGCTTAAGGCACTTTCAAATGAAAGTGATTTTCTCTGAAAGGACAGCATTAAGAAAGTGAAGCAACACTCCATTCACTTAGCACAGAGAATTGAAGTGTTGGAACAGATTGCTTCTCTTTCAGAGAAATGCATGTGAGTTTCTGTTGAATGCTTGTAAGTAGCTTAACGCACATTCAGAGGAAAGGGATTTTCTCTGAAAGGACAGCATTTAGAAAGTGAAGCAACACTCCATTCACTTCGCACAGTGAATTGAAGTGTTGGAACAGACTGCTTCTCTTTCAGAGAAACGCATGTGAGTTTCTTCCTAATGCTTGCAAGTAGCTTAAGGCACTTTCAAAGGAAAGTGATTTTCTCTGAAAGGACAGCATTTAGAAAGTGAAGCAACACTCCATTCACTTCGCACAGTGAATTGAAGTGTTGGAACAGACTGCTTCTCTTTCAGAGAAACGCATGTGAGTTTCTGGTGAATGCTTGTAAGTAGCTTAAGGCACTTTCAAAGGAAAGTGATTTTCTCTGAAAGGACAGCATTTAGAAAGTGAAGCAACACTCCATTCCCTTCGTGCAGTGAATTGAAGTGTTGGAACAGAGTGCTTCTCTTTCATATAAACGCATTAGTGTTTCTTGTGAATGCTTGCAAGTTGCTTAAGGCACTTTCAAAGGAAAGTGATTTTCTCTGAAAGGACAGCATTTAGAAAGTGAAGGAACACTCCATACACTTTGCACAGTGAATTGAAGTGTTGAAACAGACTGCTTCTCTTTCAGAGAAACGCATGTGAGCTTTTTGTGAATGCTTGAAAGTAGTTTAAGGCACTTTCAAAAGAAAGTGATTTTCTCTGAAAGGACAGAATTTAGAAAGTGAAGCAACACTCCATTCACTTCGCACAGTGAATTGAAGTGTTGGAACAGACTGATTCTCTTTCAGAGAAATGCATGTGAGTTTCTGATGAATGCTTGTAAGTAGCTTAAGGCACTTTCAAAGGAAAGTGATTTTCTCTGAAAGGACAGAATTTAGAAAGTGAAGCAACACTCCATTCACTTCGCACATTAAATTGAAGTGTTGGAACAGACTGCTTCTCTTTCAGAGAAACGCATGTGAGTTTCTGTTGAATGCTTGTAAGTAGCTTAAGGAATTTTCAAAGGAAAGTGATTTTCTCTGAAAGGACAGCATTTAGAAAGTGAGGCAACACTCCATTCACTTCACACAGTGTATTGAAGTGTTGGAACAGACTGCTTCTCTTTCAGAGGAATGCATGTGAGTTTCTGTTGAATGCTTGTAAGTAGCTTAAGGCACATTCAGAGGAAAGGGATTTTCTCTGAAAGAAGAGCATTTATAAAGTGAAGCAACACTCCATTCACTTCGCACAGTGAATTGAAGTGTTGGAACAGACTGCTTCTCTTTCAGAGAAACGCATGTGAGTTTCTTCCTAATGCTTGCAAGTAGCTTAAGGCACTTTCAAAGGAAAATGATTTTCTCTGAAAGGACAGCATTTAGAAAGTGAAGCAACACTCCATTCACTTCGGACAGTGAAGTGAAATGTTGGAACAGACTGCTTCTCTTTCAGAGAAATGCATGTGAGTTTCTGGTGAATGCTTGTAAGTAGCGTAAGGCACTTTCAAAGGAAAGTGATTTTCTCTGAAAGTACAGCATTTAGAACGTGAAGCAACACTCCATTCACTTCGCACAGTGAAGTGAAGTGTTGGAACAGACTGCTTCTCTTTCAGAGAAATGCATGTGAGTTTCTGGTGAATGCTTGTAAGTAGCGTAAGGCACTTTCAAAGGAAAGTGATTTTCTCTGAAAGTACAGCATTTAGAACGTGAAGCAACACTCCATTCACTTCGCACAGTGAATTGAAGTGTTGGAACAGACTGCTTCTCTTTCAGAGAAATGGATGTGAGTTTCTGCTGAATGCTTGTAAGTAGCTTAAGGCACTTTCAAAGGAAAGTGATTTTCTCTAAAAGGACAGCATTTGGAAAGTGAAGCACCACTCCATTCACTTCGCAAGTGAATTGAAGTGTTGGAACAGACTGCTTTTCTTTCAGAGAAATGCATGTGAGTTTCTGGTGAATGCTCGTAAGTAGCTTAAGGCACTTTCAAAGGAAAGTGATTTTCTCTGAAAGGACAGCATTTAGACAGTGAAGCAACACTCCATTCACTTCGCAAGTGAATTGAAGTGTTGGAACAGACTGCTTCTCTTTCAGAGAAATGTATGTGAGTTTCCGGTGAATGCTTGTAAGTAGCTTAAGGCACTTTCAAAGGAAAGTGATTTTCTCTGAAAGGACAGCATTTAGAAAGTGAAGCAACACTCCATTCACTTCGCACAGTGAATTGAAGTGTTGGAACAGACTGCTTCTCTTTCAGAGAAACGCATGTGAGTTTCTGTTGAATGCTTGTAAGTAGCTTAAGGCATTTTCTAAGGAGAGTGATTTTCTCTGAAAAGACAGCATTTAGAAAGTGAGGCAACACTCCATTCACTTCACACAGTGTACTGAAGTTTTGGAACAGACGGCTTCTCTTTCAGAGAAACGCATTAGTGTTTCTTGTGAATGCTTGCATGTAGCTTAAGGCACTTTCAAATGAAAGTGATTTTCTCTGAAAGGACAGCATTAAGAAAGTGAAGCAACACTCCATTCACTTAGCACAGAGAATTGAAGTGTTGGAACAGATTGCTTCTCTTTCAGAGAAATGCATGTGAGTTTCTGTTGAATGCTTGTAAGTAGCTTAACGCACATTCAGAGGAAAGGGATTTTCTCTGAAAGGACAGCATTTAGAAAGTGAAGCAACACTCCATTCACTTCGCACAGTGAATTGAAGTGTTGGAACAGACTGCTTCTCTTTCAGAGAAACGCATGTGAGTTTCTTCCTAATGCTTGCAAGTAGCTTAAGGCACTTTCAAAGGAAAGTGATTTTCTCTGAAAGGACAGCATTTAGAAAGTGAAGCAACACTCCATTCACTTCGCACAGTGAATTGAAGTGTTGGAACAGACTGCTTCTCTTTCAGAGTAACGCATGTGAGTTTCTGGTGAATGCTTGTAAGTAGCTTAAGGCACTTTCAAAGGAAAGTGATTTTCTCTGAAAGGACAGCATTTAGAAAGTGAAGCAACACTCCATTCCCTTCGTGCAGTGAATTGAAGTGTTGGAACAGAGTGCTTCTCTTTCATATAAACGCATTAGTGTTTCTTGTGAATGCTTGCAAGTTGCTTAAGGCACTTTCAAAGGAAAGTGATTTTCTCTGAAAGGACAGCATTTAGAAAGTGAAGGAACACTCCATACACTTTGCACAGTGAATTGAAGTGTTGAAACAGACTGCTTCTCTTTCAGAGAAACGCATGTGAGCTTTTTGTGAATGCTTGAAAGTAGTTTAAGGCACTTTCAAAAGAAAGTGATTTTCTCTGAAAGGACAGAATTTAGAAAGTGAAGCAACACTCCATTCACTTCGCACAGTGAATTGAAGTGTTGGAACAGACTGATTCTCTTTCAGAGAAATGCATGTGAGTTTCTGATGAATGCTTGTAAGTAGCTTAAGGCACTTTCAAAGGAAAGTGATTTTCTCTGAAAGGACAGAATTTAGAAAGTGAAGCAACACTCCATTCACTTCGCACATTAAATTGAAGTGTTGGAACAGACTGCTTCTCTTTCAGAGAAACGCATGTGAGTTTCTGTTGAATGCTTGTAAGTAGCTTAAGGAATTTTCAAAGGAAAGTGATTTTCTCTGAAAGGACAGCATTTAGAAAGTGAGGCAACACTCCATTCACTTCACACAGTGTATTGAAGTGTTGGAACAGACTGCTTCTCTTTCAGAGAAATGCATGTGAGTTTCTGTTGAATGCTTGTAAGTAGCTTAAGGCACATTCAGAGGAAAGGGATTTTCTCTGAAAGAAGAGGATTTATAAAGTGAAGCAACACTCCATTCACTTCGCCCAGTGAATTGAAGTGTTGGAACAGACTGCTTCTCTTTCAGAGAAACGCATGTGAGTTTCTTCCTAATGCTTGCAAGTAGCTTAAGGCACTTTCAAAGGAAAATGATTTTCTCTGAAAGGACAGCATTTAGAAAGTGAAGCAACACTCCATTCACTTCGGACAGTGAAGTGAAATGTTGGAACAGACTGCTTCTCTTTCAGAGAAATGCATGTGAGTTTCTGGTGAATGCTTGTAAGTAGCGTAAGGCACTTTCAAAGGAAAGTGATTTTCTCTGAAAGTACAGCATTTAGAACGTGAAGCAACACTCCATTCACTTCGCACAGTGAATTGAAGTGTTGGAACAGACTGCTTCTCTTTCAGAGAAATGGATGTGAGTTTCTGCTGAATGCTTGTAAGTAGCTTAAGGCACTTTCAAAGGAAAGTGATTTTCTCTAAAAGGACAGCATTTGGAAAGTGAAGCACCACTCCATTCACTTCGCAAGTGAATTGAAGTGTTGGAACAGACTGCTTTTCTTTCAGAGAAATGCATGTGAGTTTCTGGTGAATGCTTGTAAGTAGCTTAAGGCACTTTCAAAGGAAAGTGATTTTCTCTGAAAGGACAGCATTTAGACAGTGAAGCAACACTCCATTCACTTCGCACAGTGAATTGAAGTGTTGGAACAGACTGATTCTCTTTCAGAGAAATGCATGTGAGTTTCTGATGAATGCTTGTAAGTAGCTTAAGGCACTTTCAAAGGAAAGTGATTTTCTCTGAAAGGACAGAATTTAGAAAGTGAAGCAACACTCCATTCACTTCACACATTAAATTGAAGTGTTGGAACAGACTGCTTCTCTTTCAGAGAAACGCATGTGAGTTTCTCTTGAATGCTGGTAAGTAGCTTAAGGCACATTCAGAGGAAAGGGATTTTCTCTGAAAGAACAGCATTTAGAAAGTGAAGCAACACTCCATTCACTTCGCACAGTGAATTGAAGTGTTGGAACAGACTGCTTCTCTTTCAGAGAAACGCATGTGAGTTTCTTCCTAATGCTTGCAAGTAGCTTAATGCACTTTCAAAGGAAAATGATTTTCTCTGAAAGGACAGCATTTAGAAAGTGAAGCAACACTCCATTCACTTCGGACAGTGAAGTGAAGTGTTGGAACAGACTGCTTCTCTTTCAGAGAAATGCATGTGAGTTTCTGGTGAATGCTTGTAAGTAGCGTAAGGCACTTTCAAAGGAAAGTGATTTTCTCTGAAAGTACAGCATTTAGAACGTGAAGCAACACTCCATTCACTTCGCACAGTGAATTGAAGTGTTGGAACAGACTGCTTCTCTTTCAGAGAAATGGATGTGAGTTTCTGCTGAATGCTTGTAAGTAGCTTAAGGCACTTTCAAAGGAAAGTGATTTTCTCTAAAAGGACAGCATTTGGAAAGTGAAGCACCACTCCATTCACTTCGCAAGTGAATTGAAGTGTTGGAACAGACTGCTTTTCTTTCAGAGAAATGCATGTGAGTTTCTGGTGAATGCTCGTAAGTAGCTTAAGGCACTTTCAAAGGAAAGTGATTTTCTCTGAAAGGACAGCATTTAGACAGTGAAGCAACACTCCATTCACTTCGCAAGTGAATTGAAGTGTTGGAACAGACTGCTTCTCTTTCAGAGAAATGTATGTGAGTTTCCGGTGAATGCTTGTAAGTAGCTTAAGGCACTTTCAAAGGAAAGTGATTTTCTCTGAAAGGACAGCATTTAGAAAGTGAAGCAACACTCCATTCACTTCGCACAGTGAATTGAAGTGTTGGAACAGACTGCTTCTCTTTCAGAGAAACGCATGTGAGTTTCTGTTGAATGCTTGTAAGTAGCTTAAGGCATTTTCAAAGGAAAGTGATTTTCTCTGAAAAGACAGCATTTAGAAAGTGAGGTAACACTCCATTCACTTCACACAGTGTACTGAAGTTTTGGAACAGACGGCTTCTCTTTCAGAGAAACGCATTAGTGTTTCTTGTGAATGCTTGCATGTAGCTTAAGGCACTTTCAAATGAAAGTGATTTTCTCTGAAAGGACAGCATTAAGAAAGTGAAGCAACACTCCATTCACTTAGCACAGAGAATTGAAGTGTTGGAACAGATTGCTTCTCTTTCAGAGAAATGCATGTGAGTTTCTGTTGAATGCTTGTAAGTAGCTTAAGGCACATTCAGAGGAAAGGGATTTTCTCTGAAAGGACAGCATTTAGAAAGTGAAGCAACACTCCATTCACTTCGCACAGTGAATTGAAGTGTTGGAACAGACTGCTTCTCTTTCAGAGAAACGCATGTGAGTTTCTTCCTAATGCTTGCAAGTAGCTTAAGGCACTTTCAAAGGAAAGTGATTTTCTCTGAAAGGACAGCATTTAGAAAGTGAAGCAACACTCCATTCACTTCGCACAGTGAATTGAAGTGTTGGAACAGACTGCTTCTCTTTCAGAGAAACGCATGTGAGTTTCTGGTGAATGCTTGTAAGTAGCTTAAGGCACTTTCAAAGGAAAGTGATTTTCTCTGAAAGGACAGCATTTAGAAAGTGAAGCAACACTCCATTCCCTTCGTGCAGTGAATTGAAGTGTTGGAACAGAGTGCTTCTCTTTCATATAAACGCATTAGTGTTT